>NC_135898.1:92219031-92566531 GCF_964194155.1 Cetorhinus maximus | reverse complement strand
AGCCCCAATACCCAAAACAAAAACAAAAATACCTGGAAAAACTCAGCAGGTCTGGCAGCATCTGCGGAGAGGATTACAGTTAACGTTTCGAGTTCGTATGACTCTTCAACAGAACTAAGGAAAAATAGAAAAGGGGTGAAATGAGAGGCTGCCAGACCTGCTGAGCTTTTCCAGGTATTTTTGTTTTTGTTTTGGATTTCCAGCATCCGCAGTTTTTTTGCTTTTAGCCCCAATACCCAGCTCTTTTCCCACCTTCTTTCAGATGCTCTCCTATTTATCCGCTTCCCTTTTGAAGGTTACTTTTGAATCTGCTTCCACTACCCTTTCATGCAGCACATGCCTCTTTACAACAACTTGCTACATAAACAAAATTCTCCTTCTCTCTCCTCTGGCTCCTTTGTCAGTTACATCGATCTGTGTGCTCTGGTGACTGAACCTTCTACCAGTGGAAAGAGTTTCACCTTATTTACTCTATCAAAACCCTTCTTGTTCTTAAATATCACTATAGGAACATTAGAAGGCTGACTACACAAGCGGGTGTTCCCATTGGGAGTGCTGGCTAGGGAAACATAGGCTTGTAGCCCCTAAAAGTTTCTTCATGCAAATTCGGAGGTCAAAATTTGAGGATGGTACGTATCCTGACCAGGTTTCCCTCTTTGTGCTGATTAGGGAATTAGCCTCTTAAATCCCTACAAACTAAAGGGTAAATGACCACTTCCGTGTTCCCGTTGTGGAGCCAGGGAATCCTGCTGTTGGGAAGGGGTGGGGGAGGTAACCCCAACATGCACCAAGAACATTGAAGCATAAAAATCTCTTCTTAAATTCTTATTGGCCTCGATGTTCCGGGTTCAAGGTGGTCAGAGACTGGACGTGCCTCGGAAGATGTGCTGTGGGACCTGTTGGAAGTTCTGGTGTGAGGGTTCTGCGGGAATCGCCCAGGAAACTTCAACTTCTGATTGGCAATTCCTCTGCATCCAGGGCCCTTCAAAAAAGTCTCCGCCTCTGAGTTAGAGTTTCAGGCTTTGCAGGGTTCCGAATTGCTTCCCCAGTGTATGTTAGACAGGGGTAAACCGTGTCTAACTCCTGCATATCTATACAACTGACCATCGCCCCCGCCCCCACCCTGATCCTCTGACTGCCCCACCCTCCACCAGCCCACCGACACCCCTCTGAAGCCCCCCTGACCCTCTGGCTTTCCCTGACCCTCCAACTACCCCTCCAAACCACCAACTTTTCTCCGACCCCCACCGACCCTTCAATTCTCCTGCCACTCTCAGATTAACCTCTGACCTTCCAACTTCCCCCCCGACTCTACCTCACCATCCTACCCGCCCTGCCATTCTACCCAGCTGGTACCTGACCAACCCTGCCACACTACCACCCTACCCACATAGCACCCTACCCACCCTGCCATTCTATCCACATTATAAACCTACCCACCCTGCCATTCTACCCACACTACAACCCTACCCACCCTGCCATTCTACCCAGCTGGTACCCAACCAACCCTGCCACCCTACCCACACAACCCACTTACTTCATGAACTGAAAGGCTATTGAAATGTCCCAAAGCTTTTCACTATGTTAGTGAATGAAGACTTACCAGAATACTGCAGCTAGTGCTGTCAAAGCTCCGCAACCACCACCCACCCCACCCCCCAACCCCGCACCCCTCCCAACCACCCCACCGTCCCCACGCCACCCCCGTCCCCACGACCCTCCCCGTCCCCACGCCCACCACCCTCCCTGTCCCCACGCCCCCCCCACCCGTCCCCATGCCCCCCCCACCCGTCCCCACGCCCTCCGCAGCCCCTGACTGATGATCCAGAACTCCAAAGAAGGACACCCAGAACAGGTACACTCTGCATTCCTGAAGAGGCTCGGTTCGGTAAAGTCCGGGCCAGAAATGCGGAGCACCACCTTCGTGTAAAAGAATAATAAGCGAGTGTCAATCTGACAGTGATTACCGCTCTCAGAAGCATCGGCCCACAGTGAATTCAAAACACAAAACCTGCTCATCTCCTGATACACCTGGAACGTGCAAAGTAAATTATCATCGAATCACACAGCACAGCAGGAGGCCATTTGGCCCATTGTGACAGTGCTGGCTCCTTGAAAGATCTATCCAATTAGTCCCACTTCCCTGCTCTCTCCCCATAGCCCTGTACATCTATCCTTTTCAAGTCTATGTCCAATCCCTTTTCAAAAGTTACCATTGAATCTGTTTCCACCACCTGTTCAGGGCCATGCGTCCCAGATCACAACTCACTGGTGTTAAAAAAAAACAACCTTCTTCACTCCCCTCTGGTTCCTGCACTGTCTCGTGATGAAACTGCATTAAAATGACAGACGGTGAGGAATTTCATGTTGAGATGTTTGCTACTAACATCATTCGGTGAAATACAACAACGCAAGGGAATTCAAGTTCAACTGAGCCAGCTAAGACATTGTGAATGACAAGTTTAAGAGACCAGTAATAATTTTAAATCTTTAGCGCGAGCACAATGATTCCGTGTGTATTCAGCATTGTTTTCAGTTCACCCCAGTGCCATTTCACACCAATGTGACAATGCTGAGGAATCCATTCTGAGGCGCTCATCCCTGACGTGTGCTGGCATAAGCAGCCAGTTTTATTTTATTATTACGTCTGACAACACTGAGAACAAACACCTCATTTGGCTGAAGTCCCCACGGTCGCCTCCAGAAACAAAATCAGGAGGCCCTGTAAGGTTACGAAGAAAACACTGGCAGCACGCAAACTGAAAATACGGTGACAGCTGTCACATCAGCACTTTAAGCGGACGGCTTAGCAAATGTTGCACTCATTTGTTTGAACCCGTCGAGCGCTGGTCCTGCCGCCAGCGCCTCACCATCTTGAAATCCCCAAGAGACTTATGAAAGATCTCTGAAAGCATCTTTTACTCTCCCGAGAGAAAGAAGATTGTGGCACAGCCTAAATGGCCAGACACTGCCCAGTATCAACCGGCAGTTACCAAAGCATCGACAAAGAGTGGCCATCTCACGTGACAGACTGTGTTAGAGGATATGTCGGTATAGTCTGTGAATATAACCTGCCATCCGGATGTTGTCAGATAAAGTAGTGTCGTCATCAAAGAAGAGGAATCTGTAATCAATGGTAAAGAGCAAAGGAATAGCAAAGTCCAATCTTAAAATGCTGTTTGATAGAAAGTTGTCTATCTTCTTTTTTAAAAATTCATTCATGGGATGTGGGCATCGCTGGCTAGGCCAGCATTTATTGCCCAACCCTAATTGCCCTTGTTCAGAGGGCATTTTAAGAGTCAACCACATTGCTGTGGGTCTGGAGTCACATGTAGGCCAGACCAGGTAAGGACAGCAGCTTTCCTTCCCTAAAGGACATTAGTGAACCAGATGGGTTTTTATGACAATCGACAATGGTTTCATGGTCATCATCAGACCTTTTAATTCCAGATTTTTATTGAATTCAAATTTCACCATCTGCTGTGGTGGGATTCGAACCTGGATCCCCAGAGCATTACCCTGATGGAAGCCAGGTGAACTGAGAGAGCAAATACCTGAGGAAATCTTCGAAATGCTGATGACATTATTCTGCTCACCAACTCAGCGGAGAAGCTACAGGAGTTGGTGGATCATCTTGATCAAACTAACCAGAAACAGCCTCCTGATCAATGTTGACAAGACAAAGGTGATGGGGATGGGGCAGGGGGGGGAAAGGCCGGCAAGATTCTGATTAGCGGAGTTCAGCTTGAACCTTCTGCTATCTTGGGGCACCTAACACAGAAAGTGCAGAGTCTACCAAAGAAATTTGGGCTAGACTTGACAAGGGCCACAGCATTGTGAACTCACTTAAAGCAGTATGGAGTAGCCATAGCATCTCGGTTACAACAAAACATCATCTTCTGAAAGTCCTTGTGTGGCTGGTGACAATGTGTGGCTGCGAAAGCTGGACCATCAAGAAGAGTATTGAGGCCCGAATAAGAGCATTTGAAATTGAAGGACTCAGACAGATATTACATGCGACTTGGAACAATGATTGAGTGCTCAAGAAAGCTGGTGTTAGGAGGAACTTGTTCGAGGCAGTGATAGCGACAAAGTTCACATATTTTGGACACGTGATGCGAACAGCGGGGGGGGTGTTTGGAAAAAGCGGTGACGCGAGACAAAATACCTGGAAAACGTGTACAAGGAAGACCTTTGGATGGGTATCAGGACGTGGACTGGCTTCTCTATGGGACGGGCAGTGGAGAATAGAAATCAATGGAGAAAGATTGTTCATTGTGCGGCCAACCCTCAAAACGAGGACAGATGAAAGAGAAGACAGGACCTGGGAAATTGGGTTAAAGACTTAAGACTACAAGCGAGGCACCCAGCTTGTCCCAACTGCTCCAATTTGAGTGGTGAGTATAAAGGATTCTCGCAGACTCAGTGCAGCAGGCAATGCTATATTGTCCACCTTATATCTGTGCCATCCAATAATCGGTTCTGCTGAAGTAAATGGAACTGAATATTGGAGGGGGAGTATAACAGACAGCCTCTTTGATACCAACCGCTTGATGCTAACACCCATTATGCCTCCAAGTTGCGTTTATGTTAGATTACGATCTAGGGTTTCCAACTCTGCTTGGATATATTCCTGGAGGTTTTATCCCATGGCCTACAGCCTCCAACCACCCTGCCACAACAACCTGACATTCTCTGACATTCCTAAAACCAATAAAGAAGAGAGTTCAAAGGCAATATAAGTATCTGTATAAACTTGAGCTCATCCAAAACTTTGCTGCCCATATCCTAACTTGCATCAAGTCCCTTCCACCCATCACCACTGTGCTCATCGACCTACATTGTCCCTCAGGTTAACAATGCCTCAATTTAAAAATTCTCATCCTTGTTTTCAAATCTATTCTCGGCCCTACGACTATCTGAGAAACGCACGCTCCTGCAACTCAGGGCTCTTGCGCATGGTCGACTTTAATCCCTCCAGCAAAGTGATTGTGCCTTTAGATATAAATGACCTAAGCGCTGGAAATCCCCCCCCCACCTAAACATTTCTCTCTCTGTGTCTCATTCATCCTTTCAGACACTTTGTAAAAACTACCACTTTGACCAAGTTTTTGGTCATCTGCCCTATTATCCCTCATTGTGGCTCGGAGTCAAATTTCCTTTGATAATCCAGAAGGATAAACCAGTAAAGCATGGAAATGCCTGGTACTGGTATGAACTGGAGTTCCATTTTAAAGCATACTAGACCAGTTCAGACCAGTACCAGTTACTTTCAAATTTTATTGCTTTTTCCTTCTGAGAATGCACCTCGGAATGTTTTAGTAAATTAAAATACGTTCTTGGAGTGGGTGCTAGAGAAGTAGCTGCCAAAAGAAATAGCCAGAATAATTTGGGCACCTCTAGCAGTGTCTCAATCCAACCTTCAGTTTAAATAGTGACCTTGATACAAAGAACATCCTGAAGTGCTTCTCCGATCAGAGCAAAAAAAGAATGGGTACAGAGCCAAAAAAGGAAAGGTTAGAAGAGGTGAGCAAATACTTGGTTAAAGAGATGGGTTTTTGAGAAAGTTTTTAAAGGAGCTGGAAGGCGGAGACGTCTAGGTGGAGTCTTGTTGAGGGGTTGGGGGCTTTGCCCGCTATCTGGAGATCCAATGAGAGACTGGAGCTGCCTCTTTGCAGGAAGGCCCTACCGAACCACACATCAATCAGGCAGTGGTGAGGCCAGCCGTGGGTCATCCCCTGGAATCAAGACCTCAGGGGCAGAATAAACGCCCACCGAGAGCTGCTGGCCAATCAGGGGCTGGCAGCCCTTATCAGCAGCGCCATGGGGGTGAGGGTGGCTGTTGCTGGAAGGACAGGCACCAGAGTCCCAGGATCACAGAGCGACCCAGGCCACAGGCAAGTAATGTTGGGTGCGTTGGGGGTGGGGGGTGTATTTTCACAGGGTGGGGGTCGTGGGCTGAGGAGTGTGGGGGTCGGCAGCAAGGGTAGGAACTTGGCTCCCCCTTTCCCAATGCTCAGTACCTCAATCAGACACTGAGTGCCTTTGATCAAGGGACCTCCCCCTGTCCACCAGGGGTAACAAGCTGGCCGCACAGCTTTACCAGTCGTGTGCACCGCCTGGCAACAGGCCCACCCACCATTTGGGTTAATACCAGCAGTGGTGGGGTGAGGTCCTTAATTTGTCATTAATTGGCCACTAAAGTGCCTCAATTGGCGGCGGGCGGGAAGGTCGACCACGGGCTTTCCCGCCCAGAACTTAATTCTCATGGAGGCAGGAAGGTTCCGGCACTATCCCGCCTAAGTAAACGCCCTTCCCGCTTCCAAGCTCACCACCAGCTGGAGCAGAAGCTTCAAGCCTTAAGATGGGAATTCCCCATCCTAGTGGAACTCAGCCAGTCGGAGGATCCGTTGTCAATGGAGCGATGAAGCCTGGGAAAGAGAAATGAAGAAGAGACTAGAGTATGAGGAGCAGGATGGTGCTGAGAGCGTGGACAGAGCTCGGAGGGGGTTACAGTGATAGGGTGGGCTGACATTGTGTTGAATTTAAAGCGAAACATGAAGGTTTTAAATCAGCGCAATGGGAAATAGGAATCCAATGTAAGTAATTGGCATTCTCCAAATTGGATCAATAAATGCTGAAAGGGTATCTCAACCCCAAATTAATATTTAAATTAAGCTCCTGAGAGTGAGTGCTTCTGACAAAAGCATTTCCTCCTATATTGATGCGCAAAACAAGTAGAGTTTTGGCATAATGGATCTTTGCTGTTGTTTGTGATCAGGTCTGTCTGATTTACACCTAAATCCAGGGAACCTGATGGAGTGTTGTTCGAGCTGAGAGGTAATATTAATGTCTGCTGTAGCAAATGAGTTGGATGATTTAATAAACTGGTGTCTTTGAGCGCAGGTGATTATTATGATGTATGACTGTCATGTTTATGATAGTTAGCATTAAACGTGGCTGTATCTATCGTAACAAAAATGCAGGATGGCATCTTGTACCTGTTGTGGTGAAAGCAGCTCTGTAATACCAGCTCTGGATAAAAACACACCCGTTCAGTAAGTTAACATCCTGTATACGCAGCATTCTAAGTAATAGAGTGACTTAGAGACCCATCTGAGAAAGAAAAATAGCAGCTTTTTATGTTCTTCAGCTCTTAAAGGAGGCAAAAAGCTTCATAACTGAGATAATTAATCTCCTCCGGGATCCATTGCTGCATCTAGGCAGCTTCTGTAGCCTTCCCAAGGACCTCACTGAGTCTCAGACCAGTTCTAAGCTGGAGAATGCTTCACTGAGCACTTATAAGGCTGTACTGGCCACTATTCCCAGCAGAGACTGGAACTGCACCAGCCCAATGCCTTTGATGTAGAGGAATGGGAGAGGCAGAAGATTGACACATTCTGCCCCCTCTCCAATTTAAGATTGGGTGTTAATTGGGGTGGAATTTTTTTTATTCATTCGGTGAAGTGGATGTCGCTGACAGAATGTTTTACTAATTCATTAATTGCCCTTGAGAAGGTGGTGGTGAGCCACCATCTTGAATATAGCTGAGTGGCTCGCTAGGCCGTGTCAGAGGGCAGTTAAGAGCCAACGACATTGCTGTGGGCGGAATCGCACATTGCGCCAAATTTAGAAAGGTTTCTTTCCCTAAAGGGCATTGGTGAACCAGATGGGTTTTTACATTAATCTGGCAGTTTCATGGTTGCCATTGCTGACACTAGAAATATTACTTACTGACAATATTCCAGATTTACAACATTAACTGAATTCAAATTCCACAGCTGCCAGGTGGGATTTGAACTCATGCCACTGGATCATTCATCCAGACCTCGGATTACTAGTCCAGTAACACAACCACTATGCTACGGTAACCCTGTAATCCCAGCGAGTCTGGATCCGCCCCAAACTTCAGCCTGCGTTGGAGGCTCTACCTGCTCTGCTCTGGTCCAAGGTTTGGGATGTAAACCTAAATGATCCAGTAGATTGTGAGTCTGTGGAAGGAATGACCACAATAAGCCAAATGGTCTGAACACGGAAAATGCTTGAAATACTCAGTGGGTTCAGGAAAGAGAGAGAAAAGGATTTAACATTTCAGATCGATGATCTTTTGTCAGAACTGGACTTACCCACTCTATGTTTTATTTTCAGTAGGGGTTTATTTCTTCTTAAGCTGTATGTGTAGTGTTCAATTGTTCTGTGTTGATTATGAGGGTCTGGTAACTGAATTATGCTCACTGTGCTTGATTGATTAAGCCTGGATGTGGACTCAGAGCAAAGTAGACTGAAGCTACTAGAAGTTGAGCCGGGATAGGCATGGCACAGATGTTTTGTGATTGCAGAGATATTTTAACACCTTTGTAAATAAATCTGTTGTACACTTAGAAACTAGTGCCATGTCTGCGTTGTGCTGAGGCAAATTAGTGTGTAAAATTGAGTAAAAAAACAGTATGGTGAGAAACAGGTGCTTGGTTATGTCACACGTTTAACTACCCTTCCCAACACTGGGAAGAGATAAATTCTGAAGGAACTAGTGGGAATAAAATCGCTGCTTATCATTACAGTGTCTTTCTATTGTGTAAATATTTGCTGTCATCCAGACCATGGGGAAGCATTAGAATTAATACATGAGGCATGCTCGAGGGATGCATGATCTAGTAGTTTTACCATCTGGGCAATGGGTAAATAGTAACAGCATCTCCTCATTAAATAGATATGTTTCTTAAATTGTTATTTTGCTTCGTAAATAAAAATAAATTGTCCATGGAATACTGTTTAGTTTACTTGTAAGACCATTGTCTTTTAAAGCAACATTTGCTTAAACTTACATTTGGTAATTATTAATGAATTATTTAAGGCTTCGATTATTCAGATAGTCTCCAGAGTTTCATCGTGTACATAATATATGGAGTTATTTTTTAAATTATTACAAAGAGATGTGAATTTTTGACACATGCTTTTAAGAGGGCCAATCAGTGAGTGCCAACGCGTTAGGTTTTGGTGTTATAAATGTGTAATTCCATGAGAATGCTGGCCAATTTTGTTGCTTGGTGAAGGGGTCATAGTTCACCCCAGTGAGAAATACAAAGCGCACTAATGGCTAGTATAGTAGGAAGTGAGTTACAAGGCTATAATTTTGAATTGAGAGAGTCAGCTGACAACATACACTTTGACAGCAAAGCTTAAAATTTCCTTTTGAACAACTTGTGATAAGACTATGATCGTGATCCTGTTCCCCTGCTTTTTTTTTTCGTAAATCCCAGATAATATCATTAAGTATAATTAACTCTTTGGACTGATGCATAGGCCTTTTTTAAGTACATTCTGGCTCTGGAAGATAAAATGACAACTGACATAATGGAGTGTGACACTCAGAGCACATTATTAAATATGAAGCAGATTCCCGGGATTGGGTTACAGACATGATGTTATTAACTGTGAAAGAGTAGCTCAAGTGGTTTATGAACATCAAATGGACTCCACTCGAGATCTGTTGCTCAGTGCAAAAGCAAAAATGAAGCTGACAAGTACGTCGTCCTGCCTAATGTATGAGGGGTGAGCTTCAAAGGATCAAGAAGGTCATTGGAGTCCAGCTTTATTTTCCAGAAGGTCCTGAAAGCTTGCCAGGTTTGGGGACGAACCTGCCTGAGACATACAAATAAGGTAACTTCCCCCTTTAGCCCACTGTGGCAAAGTGGAGTGCAATGTACCTTTAAGAGAATCTCGTTAGTTGACCATATGACTGTATTGACCAATCACTACACAGCAGGGGCTTCCTGGTTAACTGGAAGTCTAGAGCTGGAGGTGATTGAAGGAACACACATAGTGTTAGTGGCTCTGTCCTTAGTTCCTATAAACCAGCAGTGTTTGTTCAGTTAATCGGTCTCTCTGCCTGTGTTGTTTCAAGCACCAACTAATGTGTTAATATCAAGGGCGCAGCTAGCGTTCGCCACGCAAAGCGAACCTGATAACCAAAATTATAAAATTGGCGACGAGGATGAACTGGATCAATTGATGACAATCCAGAAAGCTGCAGTAAGCCAGCTATGTTACTTCACCACTACCTTGAAGCTGTTTGAAAGCGCAGTCTCCTTAGTCATCGAGTGTGCCGCGGTTTGAGCACCTTGAACCATTTGACCCCATTTCTGATGACTGGTCTCATTACGTCGAACGCCTAGCGTTCTTCTTTACTGCTAACGCCTTTGGGAGGGAGGACAAGAAGAGGGCAATCCTTTTGTCCACATTCGGGAGCAAAATGTATGGGCTGATCCGCAGCCTCACCTCACGATACCTAACACCCCCGATAGGAAGAATTTTGATGGGTCAGTAAACACAGTAAAAAAACCACCTGAAGCCAAAGCCCTCAGTCACTATGCAGCATTTTAAATTCAATTCAAGGATAGGCTTCCAGGAGAGACAATCGCTGGCTCTGTAGCTGCTTTAAAGGAATTAATGGAATATTGTGAGTTTGGAACTTCAATTAATGACATGTTTGGGGAACGATTGATATGCGGAATCGTGGATGATGCTGTTCAAAAGCGATTGCTCTCTGAAACTAATCTAGACTTGAGTAAGACATTAGAATTGGCAACAGCCATGGAGAGGCTGTTCGAGGCTCGGAGGCAATAGGAGATACACAAAATGGCGCCGTCCATCTTGTAGGGCAGGAAGGGCCGGTGACAAAAGGCACAAAAATATCAGACTCCACAGAAAGGCGGGGAACGCCCACTATGTACAGACCATTGAAGAACAACAGAACTATAGTGAAAACCCACGACATTAATGAAAGAAATTTACCCAGGCAGCCTGCAGGCAATCGACAGTTCAGAAATATCGAATGCTTTTTCTGCCACTGCAATGGTCACATAATGTGCGGCACCATCAGGATAGACTGAGACAGCATTTTAAAAACAAAGGTAGAAATCTCAAAATCTGTCTCGTTGAAGAACCAGAGGAAGCAGAATCTGACATCTACTCATTATACAACCTGAAAGTGGGTAGAACTGAGTCAATCCAGGGAATCATTAGAGTCAATGAACAGCCTATCAAGATGGAGGTCAACACTGGGGCATCAATGTCTGTCACAGGAGAACATACGTTCAGATACTTGAATAAAGGAGTCCATCCTTTAAGTTTTGGAACAGTCGGACACTAAATTAAAAATATATACGGGCGAAGAAATAAGAGTGAAAGGGATATGTGAAGTCCTGGTGCAGAATGGGGATCAGTCTGCAAATTTACCCCTTATAATAGTAGCTGGGGCGGGCCCCAGTTTAATTGGTCACAACTGCCTCAAAAAGATTAAATTGTGATGGGCCGAGATTTTTCAAATCAGAGCAAGAAACTTACAGGAATTGTTACAAAAGTACACTTCCATTTTCAGTGATGAGTAAGAAGCCAAAATCCACATAGACCCTAACGCAACCCCCAGGTTTATCAGAGCCAGACCTGCCCCTTATGTTCTACGGGACAAGATCGAGACCAAGATAAACAGGCTGGAAAAGTTGGGTATCAAACACAACCGGTACAATTTTCCAAGTGGGCAGTACCCATAGTACCTGTACGGAAGCCAAACCAAAGTGTTCGCTTACGTGGTGACTTTAAGTTAACTGTAAACAGAGTGGCCAAACTTGATAGACACCCGATACCGAAGATTGATGAATTATATTTGAAATTGGCAGGGGGGGCATCACATATTCAAAACTCCACATGAGCCACACCGACCAGCGGGGAGAGTTGGAAGAAGCCTCGAGGGAATTCATGACCATCAATACACATCGAGGATTGTATCAAAAACAAAAACAAAAATACCTGGGAAAACTCAGCAGGTCTGACAGCATCTGCGGAGAGGAACACAGTTAACGTTTCGAGTCCGAATTACTCTTCATCAGAACTAAGGGAAAATAGAAAAGAGGTGAAATATAAGCTGGTTGAAGGTGGGACAGGTAGAGCTGGATAGGGGGCCAGTGATAGATGGAGACAAAGAAGAGATTTCCAAAGATGTCATAGACAAAAGGACAAAGGGGTGTTAAAGGTGGTGAATTAGCTAAGAAATGTGCTAATGGGGACATTAAGGGTAGAAAGCAGGACGAGCAAGGTACAGATAAGCCCTAGTGGGGGTTGGGTGGGGGGAAGGGATTGAAACAGCCTAAAAGGTAGAGATAAAACAATGGATGGAAATACATTTAAAAATAATGGAAATAGGTGGGAAAAGAAAAATCTATATAAATTATTGGGAAAAGGGGGATCGGAAAGGGGGTGGGGATGGAGGAGAGAGTTCATGATCTAAAGTTGTTGAACTCAATATTCAGTCCGGAAGGCTGTAAAGTGCCTAGTCGGAAGATGAGGTGCTGTTCCTCCAGTTTACGTTGAGCTTCACTGGAACATTGCAGCAGGCCAAAGACGGACATGTGGGCATGAGAGCAGGGTGGAGTGTTGAAATGGCAAGCGACAGGGAGGTCTGGGTAATGCTTGCGGACAGACCGAAGGTGTTCTGCAAAGCGGTCACCCAGTCTGCGTTTGGTCTCTCCAATGTAGAGGAAACCGCATTGGGAGCAGTGAATATACTCGACTACCCTTTGGGGTCTCATCGGCGTGTGCTATTTTCCAGCCTAGCATGGAAAATCTGTTTCAAGGACTGCCCCATGTCGTTGTTTATCTAAATGATGTCTTAGTCACTGGATGAACTGATGAAGAACACTTAGCTAATTTGGAGGAGGTGCTGAAACGCTTTTCACAAGGTGGGTGGGGGGTGTACATGAAGTGAGAAAAATGTCTTTTCCAAGCCAAAGAGGATAGTTCACTTGTGCTATAAGGTCAATGTGCAGGGTCTACATCCCATGGAAGAAAAGGTCAAGGCCATTCATGAGGCACCTGCACCGATAAACACTACAGAACTAAAGGCCTTCTTAGGGATGATAAGCTACTATGGGTGATTTCTCCCATATCTATCAACCGTACTGGCTCTGTTATACGCATTACTTAAGAAAAACCATAAATGGATTTGGCAAGTTCCACACCAGGATGTGTTTCTGAAGGTAAAGTAATTGTTAAGATCATTGGCCCCACTGGTCCATTTTGACCCAAAGAAAGAATTGATTTTAACTTGCGACACATCCCCTTTTGGAGTAGGGGCTGGACTTTCATATCGGATGGCGGGTGGCTCTGAACGACCCATTGATTATACATCTCACACGCTCAGTGCTGCAGCGCGATGATATTCTCAAACTGAGAAGGAGGGTTTGTCTGTTGCGTTTGGTGTTCGAAAATTCTATCAATACCTTCACGGTCGCCATTTTCACATTATATCCGACCACAAGCCTCTGCTGGGATTATTTGGAGAAGATAAGGTGATACCCCCCATCACATCTGCTCACATCCAGAGGTGGGCACTGATATTGGCTGCTTACGAATATTATGCTTTTATTCACCAATCAGGAAGCCAGATCACACATTCTGACTCACTGAGCCCCCTCCCCCTGCCAGATAACAACGTGAAGGCTCCAAATCCCCAGGAACTTGTCTTAGTGCTAAATGTTTTCGATTCCTCCCCTGTCCAGGCCAAACAAATCCGTGTCTGGACAAGCTGAGATCGACTTTTATCTCATGTCCGGGAGCAGGTCTTGAATGGACAGTCCGGCGAGCCAAAGTCTGGTGACAGGTAGTCCCAGTTTCAATCGCAGAGATAAGCTCACCTGCCAGGATGGCATATTACTCTGGGGAGCAAGGGTTATCATGTCCCCGAGAGGGCAAAGGCCATTCCTGCCGAATTACATAGCGTTCACCCTGATATTAGTTGTATCAGACAACGGGACTGCATTTACCAGCCAGAGTTCCACAGGTTTACAACCCTCAACAGAATAACTCATATCAAAGCCTCACCTTACCACCCTGCCTCTAATGGTTTGGCTGAGCGGGCGGTCCAGACTTTTAAGTCCGGAATGGAAAAGCTGGACGGGGATTCCATCAGCACCAGATTGTCACGGTTCCTGTTCACACACCGGACGACACCACACACGACCACAGCATTGCTAATGAAGAGACGTCTCCGCACCCGTCTAACTCTTATCAGGCCGAATTTAGGGGGGAGGGTGGAGAGAAGCCAAGAGGCCCAGAAGGCTAGACATGATGCCATAATCATGAAAGAGGTTTCACTGTGGGAGACACAGTTCTCACGAAGAACTTTGGAGATGGGCCCAATTGGCTATTAGGCGAAGTCAGTACCGTGACAGGACCTCTCTCCTATAATGTGTCAGTAAACAGCTGAATAATTAGACGACACGTGGATCATCTCCAGAGAAGAGAGACAGTCCCACAAGAAGGAATGCTGTCATCATTAGCGTTTGAGCCTGTACCACACATGGAAAAAATGTCGCGCGATTTGAAAGTGCCGGTGGGGCCTGTTGGACCCGAGAGGGTTGAAGGCACAAACTTTCCCAGTTCCACCCAAGAGCCTGGTGGACAGTTGACCCCTGAGAAGGGGGTCTCGGAAAAACCAGCCGAGGCCGTTGAGCTACAATGCTCAACACATCCGAGGAAACCTCCTGAGAGACTTGACTTATAAATAGTTATTTATGTAAATGATTGGGATGTTGTGATGCTTGTCAATTGTACTTTCATGTAAAGGGGGAGGGATGTGGTAAAGTGGAATGCTATGTATCTTTAAGTGAATGTAGCTAGTTGACCATGTGACTGTATTGACCAATCGCTGCACAGCATGAGCTTCTTGGGTAACGATGAGTCTAGAGCTGGAGGTGATTGAAGAAGCACACATTGTGTTCGTGCTCTGTTCTTAGTTCCAATAAACTACCAGTGTTTGTTTAGTTAATTGGTCCCTCTGCCTATATTGTTTCAAGTACCAAAGAATGTGTTCATATGAAGGGCGCAGCTAGCGTTCGCCAGACAAAGCGAACCTGATAACCAAAAACATAAAACCCGCCAACTTTGCTGGGCTCAGTGCCAAAGGTCACCGATGGACCGATGGTGGGACTGGAGGTATCTGAGCTTTTGGTCTCATGTGTATTTTGTGGTTTTTGAGGCATACACACTTTTTTACCTGCTAAATAGGTAATAGAATCATAGAATGGTTACAGCACATGATGAGATCATTTGGCTCATTGTGTCCATGCTGGCTTTCTGTAAGAGCTACTCAGCTAGTCCCACTATATGACTTACAGGGGGGCCACTGGGCAATGGATAATTGAGAGCTCCTTTTACACCTCGCCGCATTCTCTTTGGTAATATCAAGGGAGCCACACTCCAAGTAATTTATTAAGACTGGAATATTGTTCCAATGTAATTGTAGGCATTTTACATGTGGCGAGATTGTTCTTTTTTACTCTCTAGAGACAGAGTTGGGGGTGGGAGAATTGAAATCAACCTTGGGTGGTAAGACAAAATGGGTCAATTGGAAATCAGAAGCTTGCTTCACACTCCACCCCATTGAAGTCAGTGAGAAAGAAAATCAGGCTGTTGATTTACTGTTGCCTCTTGTGTGTTGGGGGCAAAGATCAATTTCAACGGATCATGGGCTGTGGTATTCCATCCATTACTGCTCAATTAGAGTTGCTTTGACAGCATCTCCAACTGTAAATTTTACACAGAGGAATGATGTGTGGTAGGCTTGGTAGCACCTGTGTAGGAGATGCTGCTCCCACTGAGGACAACCCCAGTGCGAACCCATTCTTGGGATCATCTTCTTGAGCCAGGGTGCAATTTTTATTCGCCCTCTCATGCTCCTATTTGCTTGTGGATGGGAAAGTGTACGGGGATGTGCCCTGCAGCTCCAGAAATTCCCAGGGCTACTACGCAAGCATGCAAGATGCTGCTTCTCTTCTATGCTCCCAACTGCTCCTCCCTATAGGAGCTGTGTGCCAAAAGCTCTGTCACTTTCCTCGATGCAATGACACCGTTTTTCCGCTACAGTCATTTTCCCGCGGTTGACAAAACAGTTCGACGAGGTTAACGAACGGCAGCGCTAAGGCCAGTGCTGGTCAAAGAGGCTTCACGGACGATTGCACATGGAGGGGTGGTGCAGTTGGGGCCGGAGCTCTTAGAGTTTGCGGTTACAACCTGTGGAGGGTGAATCTTCACGGAGTTTGTCCGCTCGTCCACTCTAACTTCAGCAGAAGAGTTAAGAAAGCTCTGGAAAAAAATTCCCTAGACCTTTTCCTGAAGTTACAGAGGACAAGCTGATTGCACCAGCAGGAGGGTCGGAAATCAGAGGACACCGATTTAAATAACTACAGGGAAGGTGAGGAAAATATTTATTACACAGCAAGGTGTCAGGAGCTGGGAAACGCCATCTTAAAGTTGGGAGCGGAAGCAGGATTAATTGTAATTTTCAAGTATATATAAGGGAAAAACTGCTCGTCGTTTTTTTTTTGAAGGATTGGCACAAGCATAATGGGCTGAATAGCCTCCTTCTGTGCTGTACCATTCTATGAGAAACCCTGTGGAAATTTACTCCATTGTTGGATGGGCTTATCTAAGTTTACAACTTGCGGACTGAGCAATGGGTTAGTGAGCCAGATCACCATAAAATGTCTCAGATAATTTGGGACAAAAACAGAAACAGAAATACCTGGAAAAACTCAGCAGGTCTGGCAGCATCGGCGGAGAAGAGCACAGTTGACGTTTCGAGTCCTCATGACCCTCTGTTCTGTTGAAGGGTCATGAGGACTCGAAATGTCAGCTCTTTTCTTCTCCGCCGATGCTGCCAGACCTGCTGAGTTTTTCCAGGTATTTCTGTTTCTGTTTTTGTTTTGGATTTCCAGCATCCGCAGTTTTTTGTTTTTATCAGATAATTTGGACGTGTAACCAGACACACACACAGATTGGCAGATTATTACATGGCCTTGTAAAGTGGAGGAGGCACGTCAAGAACAAAAAGTCGGGGTTTTCTGCTCCCGTTTGTGGTGGGTGTGTTTGGCAGTGTGAGCAGGAAATATTGCGAGATGGCCCTAGTCGTGTTTCCTGGCGATGTAAACCCTGGACGCGTTTGTCCCCCAACCCCCGTCAGTAGTGGGCCGTGTTTCCTGCTGTCCAATGTCGGGAACATAATGTTAATGCATTTGCATCTCATTATTGTGCCTGCATGCCGGAATCATCCCCCCCACAACGTCAGATTTAATTCCCCACGTCGGCGTGATTTCAGAATGCAAGATTTACAACTGCCTTTAAAAGACGTGCGCCTGGTGAGCTGAATTTCTGGGGGAGCCCGGAGGTGAGTGCGCACAACGTTGCACGGCGCTCACGAGGATCGCTCGTAGGGCATCAAGGAAGAGGCGCCGCGCATTCGGCGGGGGCAGAGGGGAGTCGCTTTTTCCCGGCCGGCTTTCAGTGCGGTGCTGGGGGTAAGGGCTTCAGTGTGGGTGAGGCCGGGGACGAGGGTGGTGGTGGGGGGGGTGGGGGGTAAGGTAGCACAGGCTGAAGGAAGTGCACAGGCACATGTCGGGGAAAGGGGGCAGGGAGGGGGGTGAGGGAAGCAGCCACACACTTGGAAAAGCTTGTGAAAAGTGAGCATTCTTCAGTAGCTGGGACCGTTCAGCAGCAGCTCCATTGACGGGCTTGGAGAGGAGCCTCTGAAACATTTCCGTCCACTCAAGCAACACAAAAGCATTAATGTGCCGCCAAATGCTCCACTGCGTTTCACCCCTCGGGAGCAGGCTGCAAATTAATGCGAGTTTTAGGGGGCTAACAATTTGGATGACTGGGCAAGTTGCAGAATCCCCTTGCAAAAGTTGGGCATGGAACAGTCACTGATGCCTCCATTCATAGCCCCTTTGCAAAGTATTTATTAAGGTTTGGACCAGTATCCCTCATGGTTCAAGCTAACAGTGTGGCCTTGCAGCGCAGGTCAGGTTAATGCCTGAGCTGAGAGCACAGTGTGCGGTCTAGTGGCCAAAGCTGCTGCCAATTGTTCAAGTGCAGTGGGTGGAGATGGGTGGGGTTTTGGGCAGCCATGAAGCGCACTACACACCCATTGGCCATCCAAGTGGTGGCCAACACTCTCTGGCATGTGCAAAGGGGACTTGAGATGCAGCCAGAGACCGAGACTTAACCAAGAGAGGTCCTTGGGAGACATATTCTAACCCTCACGTCTCTCTCTTTGATACTGCAGGAGGAGAACGTCAGGGTCAGGGAGCCCGGTGATTTAGCAGTATGCCTCATAGCTTACAGAGACAAGAGAAGGAGAAAATTGCGATGGAGGCGCCTGGGTCAGCAAAGGGAGAAGTACCACTCTCAAGGTGAAGGGGCAGCAGGGCCTTCTCCAGACACAGCTGAAGATCCACAGTGAGCCGTCGCTTGTAGGTGCCTCGCTAGACCCAGGGTCTATAGACGGCACTTGTCATTCCTGCAGTTGACTGAGAACCAGTGTCGCCGAAGACTGTGCATGTCTCAGGAACTGGTCAGTCACATATGCCACTTGCTGCAGGATTTGGCACCACGGGGACATGGAGGGCATCCACTGCTAGTGGCTGTGAAAGTAACCATGGCGCTCAATTTTTACACCAGTAGCTCCTTCCAGGGCTCCACAGGTGACCTCTGCAGGACCTCGCAAGCACAAGTGTATCCAGGAGGTCACAGACACCATCTTCGCGAAGGCACAGAACTTTGTGCATTTCAACCAGGATCAGGCAAGTCAGGAAACAGGAGCGCTGGGATTTGTGGCAATCTCTGGTTTTCCACAGGTGCAGGGTGCCATCGACTGCACTCATGTGGCGCTTGGATCTCCGTGGCAACGAGCAGTGCAGTGTGTGAACTGAAGGGCTTCCACTCCCTGAATGTTCAGATGATCTGCGGCCACAACAAATGCATCCTGCAGGTCTGCACACGATACCATGGAAACGTCCATGACTCCTACATTCTCAGCAGGTCTCAGATCCCTGATGTTTTCCAGGGTCCACAGAGGCTGCAGGGTTGGCTCCTCGGGGACAAGGGCCACCCACAGAGGCCGTGGCTGATGATGCCCGTGTGGTGGCCTCAGACTGCAGCAGAGCGACGGTAAAACGAGGCTCATGCCGTGACCCTGACTTTGGTGAAGCACTTGATTGGCATCTTAGAAATGAGGTTCCGGTGCCTCGCCAGGTCTGGTGGAGACTGCAATACAGTCCCAGAGGGTGTTGCGCATCATCGTAGCCTGTTGTGCGCTACACAACCTGGCGCTGCAACGGGGGGGGAGAACCTGGCTGAGGCGGAGATGGAAGAGCTGCAGGTTTCCTCCGATGAGAAGGACGTCGAAGGGGATGAGGGTGATGAGGTCCTGGAAGGTGAGGGTGCCGTCAATGAAGCCATTGCACTGGCCAGGTGCGTTCGGGAGGGCCTCATAGCTGCAGTATTTGCGGAGGATGATGACGAGATGCAATGAGAATAATCCTGACACCCTCATCTTGCACCTGTGAACGTCTGACACCTGTCTGGCTTATGGCAGGGTACATACCCTCTGTCATCGGGCTACTGTCATGGAGACACAGTGGAGGCCCTGATAGTCACTCGATTCCAGGAGGATGATGATGACGTGAAATGAGGACACTCCATAGATCTTCACATTGCCTCTGTGAATGTCTGACTCCTGTTTGGCTGAGGGCAGCTCGCTTGCGCTCTGTAATCATATCATGGAGACGCAGCTGTGAAACTTTAAATGCACCTGATCTTTGTCCACCTTCAGCATCTGCCTAGCACCCTCGCCTTTGAATCAGAGGGTTGTGGGTTCATGTCCCACTCCTGGAAAACCAAGAACTGTGATTGTACTCGTGCAATCTGTGACTGTTGGTAACTCGAAAGAGTTTCAGCATCTGTCCCCTTCAGGAGCACAGAGTCACCGGTCACAGATGCTGAAGAGATGGGGGCCAGCCCCACCTTAAAGGTGCTGAGAGCACACAGAGAGAATGACATGGAAGAGGCCCTGGATTGAGACACTTGCCTTTATCTTGTGCAGGAACCAAGGTTTTACATCTGAATGGCACAAACACTGCTCATCATAACAAGGAGCCATGGACAAGGAGACATTCTTGGGAGTTTATTTACAATCGTGAACATTATATACAAATGAATAACACCCATATCCACACTGTGCAGCTACATCTTCTTAACCTTCCTAACCCTGCCACTACGTCTTGTTGCTCTCCTGACATCCAGAGCGGAGGTGGAGGCAGCCTGCTGACTGCAGTGCCCTGTCTGTGATGACCTTGGTGGGTGTCCTCTGGAGGGCCAAGTCCTGGAGGGCCCCGGCCTGCTTTCGGGGTCCTGCTGTGTGGCAGCGCCACCCTCCTTGGCCTGTGGAGCTGGAGCTGCTGGGGTCACAGGAAGAGGGGAATTGGATGGGCTGGATTCTCCTGGAGTCACCTGGGTGAATGGCCCTGGAGTGTGCACCTGCTGATCCTCCTCCTTATGGGTACCCGAGGGCCCCTGGCTGACTCCTTGAGGAGAAGGGGAAGCTGGAGTGAGATTGAGATGCCCGGCATCCCCCTCTAGTGTTGACATTGATGGAGGCCAGCAATTGTCTCATCGATGGAGTGCAGCTGCTGCAGCAGTGCAGACCCAATGTCCTGGACCAAGGTCTCCATGGCGGCCGCTATCCTACCAGTGTTGACCTTGGTGCCTTGGCATGCCGGTGCCAACATCTCAGAGTGAAGGCAGATGGACTCCTCCATCGTGCCTTGCAATCTGAGGAGTGCAGCGGACATCCCTTCCTGATGTTCCCGAGCTTGACATTCCAGGTCCAGCAACCGAGGTATGACCGAGTCCAGAGGCTCCTCATCTGACTCAGACTCTGCAGATTCCTGGCCTCTAGTTGATCCCCGAGTGCCAGCAGCCTTGGATATCCCTGCCTCTACCTGCTGTGGATCAGACAGTGCGATGTGCTCACCAGATTGTGACCCCAAGGCTAATCTAGAACCAGGTCCCACCGAGGTGCATGTCTCTGTGCTGGTGGAGGGTGTGGGTGAGCGCCATGATGGGTCTTCCATGTCGGTGTCTACAGACTCCTCGTCTGAGGTATCCTTGGAGCTGGAGCCGATGACCTGACTCCTGGTTGCCCTTGGCTGCTTCCTAGATGTGCCTGTGAGAGAAAAGAGAGATAATTAGTTCATAGCAGGGGAGTGTGAAACAGGAGACATCACTCACAGTATGGTTGCCTGATGGATGTTGTAGTGAAGGGTCCTCACTTGTCTGAGCACAGCCGACCTCACCGTCTACGCAGGAAAGGTCCACATCCTCACCAGCCAGCTGGATGGCTCTATTTTCAAAGGCCATGAGGACCTTGATGTTGGGCATTCCTCCCCCAGTCTGGGATGTCTCTCTCTTGTTGTGGGCTAGCTTATCCTGCTTAGAGATCGATGGAGAGAGAGTGTAAGCAAGACACCTACCAGGACAGATGAGAAGGATACCTGGCATGTGTGGCAAGTGAGTGGTGCCATGGATGGCATGAGGACATGATGGGCAGGGGAGATCAGGGTGTTTGTCAGAGAGTGATTAGTGATGTCCCTTGAGCTGGCAGTGAGTGCGAACCCTGTGGATATGTGGTGGGTTTGTGAGTGCGTGAGTTTTGAGTGACGAGAAGAGTGACTTACCCTGGCAGAACAGGGGAGATCATTCATCCTCTTGAGGCACTGGGTGGCTGTCCCCCTTTTGGAGGGCGTTGGTGCTCATCATTCTCGCCACTGCCTCTCATACTGGATTGGTTAATTTGGTGGCTGGTTTTCACCCGGAGCGGGGGTAGAGGGGTTCACGGCGAGCTTCCACAGTGTCCAGCAGGCGCCCCCAGAGAGTTGTCACTAAATTTGGGGGCTGCTGTTTACTTTGCCTTCGGGCCCATCTGTGGCCTGGAACAATCCTGGTCTGCAAATGTGAAGTAGGCTGTGCCCTGGTGCACTTTAAATATGGTGCCTGGAGCGAGGAAGCGCTGAGGTCATGGCGTGGCGGGCAATTCCGAGCTGGCCTGCCAGCGATCCGACATGTTTCCCGTGCCTGCATTATTAATGAGGCGGGAGGCGTCGGGAAACGGACAGTACACTGCAAAAAGCCGCCATTCTGGATGGCGGGGAAAACGTCTTTGTTGACGTTCGCCACTGGACTTAGTGCAATCCAGGGAAAATTTCAGCCCAAGTCTCAAAAACACTGATTAAATTGTACAGAGGATGATTAGTTTTGTGGAAGCAAAATATCTGCCATTTAACAGGAGGGTGCAGTTGTTATTTTATTAATTCATGAACCCATCCATTGAACTAACAGGAAAGTGCTCCTGGCTGTTCATGAATTATTCTCTGAAGATCTATGGGGTGATTTAGATGTATATATATATAATGTGCATATATATATATATATATATAAAAACACACACACACACACATGCGTACTTGCAAATGTCTCTGCTTCTCTCCCACTCTAATCCTTTCTGTCACCCTCTGCCTTTCTGCTTATCTTTTATTTATCTTCTCCTAGTATTACACACTCTCTCTCTTGCCTTCTTCCGTTTAAATGGTGGTCACACACTTAAGTGATGATTCTGCATCTCTCTTTCTCCAACTCTTCTCTCTGGAGAAACTCGGATTGTTCTCACTAGAGCAACGGAGATTGAGGGGCGACTTGATAGAAGTTTACAAAATTATGAGTGACATGGACAGAGTAGATAGTCAGAAGCTTTTTCCCAGGGTGGAAGAGTCAATTACTAGGGGACATAGATTTAAGGTGAGAGGAGAAAACTATAAAGGTGATGTGTGGGGCAAGTTTTTTACGCAGAGGGTAGTGAGTGTCTGGAATTCGCTGCCAGAGGAGGTGGTGGAAGCAGGTACGATAGTGGTGTTTAAGAGGCAGCTTGACAAATACATGAATAGGATGGGAATAGAGGGATACGGACCCCGGAAGTGCAAAATGTTTTAGTTGACGGGCAATATGATCGGCGCAGGCTTGGAGGGCCGAAGGGCCTGTTCCTGTGCTGTACTTTTCTTTGTTCTTTGTTCTTTGTTCTTTCTATAAGAAAAATCCAGTATATTGTGTTGTAAAATTGCCTTGCTGGGGATTCAGGAATCAGCTGTGAGTACGGCTGTGAAAAGTTTTCTTAGCAAATATACACACACATCTGCAAATGATATTTTACCTGTCGTCTTTCTTGGCTATTTTGTCATGTTTGCGAGTTTAGTTCACAATCTGTCAAATCAGTTGATGGGGCATTTTCCTTCAGTATATTTTAGTGGCTGCTGGCTCTGAAATGACAGCCTGGGCTTGGGACTGACAACTGAGCAAAATGTCACTGGGCCCTCCTCTTCCTCGTGTCAAATGCCTTGTTCACCTGATTGCAGATTTTGGGTTCAACAGGCCTGGTAAGGTGCTACCGCCACGTCATGATGGAAGAGGAATATTGTACAATGGGAGGCATTAACTCCCAGAGAACTATATTCAACAATAGGGTCTTTAGGGGCCTAGAAACTAACTGGAAATGACATTGCTTCTAGACTTGGAAAATCTGATCAATGTAATGATTTTCTGATGGTTTAATATTCTTTTGATATACATCTTTACAAGATAACGCATTCAGAAAATCCCCTTATGAAAATGAATAGAGGCCTGATTCACAGCTTCTCTCTTTACCTAACTGATAACCCACACAAAAAAATCTCAACAATCATTTCCCCTTTAAAGTAATGTAATATTAAGTATTTTAATTGTAATATATTAATTATATTAAATTCTATCATATTCTATTACATTACATTTTATTATATTTTGGTACATATTAAAAGGTGGCAACATTTAGGTGTAAGAAATAATAGTAAATTCAGCACAGCAAATTAGATTGTTTCCAGAAAAGGTTTTCAAAATGTCACCCATCTAATACTTTTCGCTGCTCGCAATGTCCTGTGACTTTCCTAGTTTTTAAAAGCCCTTTATCATGAATGCAGCTCCAATAAGAAGCAAAGCTTGCAGGAATTGATTTTTGAATATTAAGTACATAACAAGCCACAATCATTACCAGTCATTCATTTTAACCCCATTGGTGAATCTCTTATAGGCACCTATGCTGCTCATGTTGAGAGTGTTGTGGCGGGAATATAGAGTGGACTGGAAGCAAGGTCTTTCTAGACAATGTATGCATATCAGTATGGACAGGGTAAATAGTGAGAAACTTATCCCACTCAAGAGAACATCAAGAACTAGAGGGCACAGATTCCAAATAATTGGTAAAAGGAGTAAATGTGACCTGAGGTAAAAGATTTTCACCCAGAGGGTGGCTGGAGTCTGGAACAAACTTTCTGGAAAGGTGGTGGAGGCAGGTTCGATCGAGGTATTCAAAAGGGAATTGGATTGCTACCTGAAAGGAGAGAATGTGCAAGGGACTGGGTAGAATACTCTTTCAGAGAGCCACTCGAAGGGATGAATGGTCTCCTTCTGCACTGTAAAGATACTGTGATACAAACTACCAGTCATTGGGCCGAGATATTGCACTCATTTGAAATACAATTCGCTCTGGCGTTTAGATAGAAAGTCAATAATCAACCTTATTCTTGATCAGCCTGCATTGTAACAGCATCTGGTAACTTTTCTGTGATGAGCAGTGGTGCTTATGCAGCAAATCGTGCTGCCCAGGACTAAATTGAGGCTTCATGAAAGGTGACACCATGCAAATCACTGGGTCATTATTGTGCCCAAATAAGTCAATCCATTTTCTTTGTGAAGAAAGACACTTGTGCCTCAGAGCAATGCTCGTTGAGTGTTATGACCTCAGATTTAGTGCACTTGGATTTGTAAGAGGCTCTGATTTATATATTTCTCTTAATAAAATGTCTTAAGCACTTATCACCTTTAAGGCTTTCAAATTTTTAATCTGCCAACTCATGTGGATGTGAGCTCTGCTAATAATTCTGTGGCAGTGATAAAGAAGAGCTGGAACATTGGCTGTTCATGTCAAGTTCCCTTGTCAATGTAGAGCACTTTAACAATAACCCATTTGCTAGCAGTGCTGCAGTTAGCTTTCTATAAAGGGGCTTGTGCCAGGAAATGTAAGCCCCGCTGATTCGCTGTTTGAACAGCACAGGTTCCACTATCCACTCTTTTCTGCGTCAAATGAGATTATAGGTACCAGAGGCTCGATACACTTTGTCTATATCAGGGTTCATAAGTGACTGAAGACGATTTGCTGGCTGTCAGTGCCCAGCAAAGCCCACTTTACTTAACTTCATAAAGATGACCTGTGTTATTCTTCATACATCCTGGCCATGGCTCAGTTGGTAACACTCTTTGCCTCTGAGTCAGAATGTTCAAGTCCCACTCCAAAAAGTTAGAAGTCAAAATCTAGGCTGACAATCCGGGGAAGTACTGAGGGAACACTGCACTGCCAAAGGTGCAATCTTCTGGATAAAACATTAAACTGAGATCCTGTCTGCCCTGTCAGCTGGACATAAAAGATCCAGAAATGGCACTATTCTATGGAGAGCAGGGTAGTTCTCCCTAGGATCCGGGCTACTATTTATCCCTCAACACCCCCTCCCCCCTCCTTTCCAACCTCTCTCTTTCGGCTTTTCCCATGCTACCTGGGGTTGCCAAAATGGTGGTTGATCACCCTTCAAACCAGACATCATTGTTGGATTTGACGGCTGGTTTTCTGGGCAAGATGCCCTTCCTGCCACCAACCCGTCCCATTTATCTGGCACTGACGCACACTGGTTTGTGTGCACCAGCGGCTATTTATCCCTCAACCGACATCATAAAAACAGATTATCTGGTCACCATCTCATTGCTGTTTGAAGGAACTTGCTGTGCGCAAATTTATTGCCATTGCTTCCTACATTACAACAGTGATTGCACTTCAAATGTATGTCATTGGCTGTAAAAGCACTTGGGGTGTTCTGGGGTCATGAAAGGTGCTACATAAATGCAAGTTCTTTCTTTGTTTCAATGTTATTCTGAGCACAGATATAGCTTGTAGCACCCTCACTTTAGGGTTTTTTTTCCTGATATAAAGATACATTCACACTGTAGAAAAGTGTTTATCAAACATTTTCTGTGGTAATTTTATTACAGCAGACACGTGAACTGTATAATTTTCAAGCTTTGCACCTTTGATTTAAATAAAAACTGTTTTAAGTTATTTAAGCTAAAGCATGCAACAGCATTTGATTGGGTGCGGCTCCCTGGCACCTCTTTTGCCACCCCAAAAAAGCACAAGACCTCCCAGCTGATAGGCCACCTTTCCTTCACCTCTGACCTCTATCATAACATATCTTCCTTACTTTACAGATATTACTTTACAGATATTACTTTCGTAATTGCTCTAATATCTGTTCCTCATCAGCTCAGATCTGTTGATTCAGATGATGCATCCTCATTAAACTCTACGTTATGTCTATAGGGCTGTAGCACAGTGAAATTGTTACTGGGCTAATAATCCAGCAAACCTGAACTAATAACTTCCTGAGACATGAGTTCAAATCCGCTCCATGGCAGCCGGGGAATTCAAATTCAATTAATTAAAGTAAAATCTGAAATATAAGAGGACCATAAAACTACCAGATTGTTGTAAAAACTCAACTGGTTCACAAGTGCCCTTTTTTTAGGAAGGAAATCTGCTGTCCTTACCCAATCTGGGTAACGTATGACTCCAGACCCACAGCAATGTGGTTAACCCTTAAACTGCCTTCTGAAGTAGTCCAGCGCTCGGTTGTGTTTAAGATGCTGGCTCACCAGCAACTTCTTGAGGGCTATAAATTACTAGCACTGCCCATATCTGGTGAATGACTAAAACAAAGATATGTAAAGAAAGAAAGATTAGCATTGATATAGCACTTTTCATGACTACTGGATGTTTCATAGTGCTTTACAGCCAATGAAATATTTTTGAAGGATACTCTCTGTTGCAAACACAGCTGTCAATTTGTACACAGCAAGCTCCCACAAATAGCGATGTGATAATGGCCAGATAATCTGTTTGTGTGATGTTGACTGAGGGGTGAATAGTGTCACGAGATCCTTTACAACCACCCAAGCAAACAGAGAGGTCTTCGGTTTAATGTCTCACTTGAAAGACGCAGGGTATAAATGAACAAAGAATATTTGAGGGATCTGCTGGGACAGAAATTGAAATTCCCACTTCTTCCTTCTCCTCCATCAGCTCCCCCACCAAAAAAAAATAGGCTGATGGAGGAGATAGCTAAAAAAACCCAGAAACTGTTAGAGATACACAGCAGTCAGTAAGGCAGGCAGCATCTGTGGAGAGAACAGACATGTTTACATTTGTGCTGCAGACCCCTCTTTGGAATAGATATCTGATTTTGCTTTGGAAAATGGAGAAGGTAAATTGACATTTAGGTTTCTCGATTTTCACACTGTCATAGAGGGCAGGTCAGGTTCAAGTTCAGTTCTGCTTGGCTGATGAGAATGAAAGCCATTTACTGCTACTGCTCTGTTTCATTAACTCAAAGCGTTACCTCCCAGACAATGAAGATTGAGACGACTGAAAATATGTCATCAGCCTCCTTCTCCCCAAATGATTTAGGTGGTTAAAATCACTACCCAGAGCGCTACTGAGTTACACAGGGCCCAGGTTCAATTCTCAAGCAACATCTCAGCCAGGGCAATGGCTGGCTCAGTGTAATAGTCCTTGGAGCCCCTGTGCTGGGGAGAGGAAAGATCCACAAAAATCAGCACCTCCTGATCCTTGTCCTGTGAATGTTGCTGGAACAGGGAAATCGTGTTGATGTCAGTTTGGTGTCCTGGCTACTACATGGAATAGTTGAGGTGTGTAGTATTGATCCACTTTGCTGGGGAAGCTAGGTAACCAGCTGAGGGAGAAAGAAATAGAAGCATATGCTGATCGGGTTAGATGAAGAAAGGTGGGAGCCATGTTGGGACATCTCCCCGATGCATTTCCACAGCCAGGGAATTCCCCCATGGGCGGGTGAGGACCTGGCCCAGCTGTTCCGAATAAATATTCTTTGGCGAGTGTAAGTTTTTAAAAATTCATCCAGAGTCGGGGCAATAAATACCTAGAGTTCGAGGATTTTAATGATCGAGCCAAGGAGCATGTTGAAGACTGATTGGGCCTCCTCCCCATCACTAGGGCTGCCCTCTCCTAAGAGCATAAAGACTGTCAACATGTGAGAAACCGCCATGTGCCAGTAGCACCAATCAGACGCACAGTGAATTGGCAGCTCACTTTACACCCTTGCTACTTTTCATCTCCTATGCCTGAGACAGATTACATGTCAGGGAGAGGGAGAGAGAGAATAGATGTGTGAGAAAGCAGGGTTAGGGCTGGCGAACAAATACTGCTGTGCAGTAGCACGT
Organism: Cetorhinus maximus; assembly: GCF_964194155.1. NCBI lineage: Eukaryota > Metazoa > Chordata > Chondrichthyes > Lamniformes > Cetorhinidae > Cetorhinus > Cetorhinus maximus. The sequence continues at coordinate 92,538,253 of NC_135898.1, read as the reverse complement.
GACTTGTGACAGCTGAGCAGCAGTTGGGTTTTTTGCGCCATATTGTCCGTTTCCCACCTCATTAATTATGCAGCCACAGGAACCACGCTGTCTCGCTGGTGATCGGCCTCTGAATTGCCTGCCACCCCATTACCCCATCGTTTCCTCACTCCAGATGTGAGATCTAAACTGCAGCCGTGCATACGGTTCCCAATGCTTACAACCCAGGACTGCTCCAGTGAAGACATGGCCCCAAAAGCCAAGAAGAGTTCAGTGACCCGTCCCTAAAATGCATTTTGGAGGCCACCGTGGTATCCTCTACCCCCTCTCTGGCTGCAGGAAGTCCAGCAATCTCACCGCTCCGGCTTGGGAGGCGATGGCAGTGCTGGTCAGTGCCAACGCTGCACAGAAGAGGTTGGCTATCCAGTGCAGAAAGAGGATGAATGATCTCATCCATGCGCCAGGGTAAGGCAACCATCTCATCTCTCTAAACTCACACATTCAGCAAAGCGATGGAAGGGATCATCAACTGTGCCACCAAGCGGGACTTGTTTAGCACTCGCCTGCTCACTGACACTCAGTTTGGGTTCCGCCAGGGCTACTCAGCTCCTGACCTCATTATAGTCTTGGTTCATATATGGACAAAAGAGCTGAACTCCAGAGGCGAGGTGAGAGTGACTGCCCTTGACATCAAGGCAGCATTTGACCGAGTGTGGAGACTGCCTTCTCAGCCTCACCATATTGAGGCCACTTGCACAGATCAACATGTGCCCCCCAACACAGGTCCTGGGGTACCCCGCTTCCCCAAGCAAGCCCGAGCCCTGCAGCCGTTGAAAAGCCACCCCTGCCTTCCCGCTGGTCTGGTAAGTAGATACCTGCCCGTGAGCCCCCCGAGCAGTGATGTGGTGCTGCCTGTGAAGCCTGGCGCTGATGACTGCGAGTGCTGCCTGAAGCAAGGTAGGCAAAGAAACCTCAAAGTCCCGAGTGAAGTGCAGGTCGCCAAGTGCATGTCACCTATGTACCGTTGTGAAACACATCGGCGTGAGCTGGTGATCCAGTGCAGGGAGGGGATGATTCTGGCGGGCAGGACTTATAAAGAGATGCTAATGTATTGAAATTAGGTTCCTGACATGCGGAGGTGGGAAACGAGGCCCACCACTGACAGGCGATGCGGACGATCGCAAACTGGTTTTACAACGATGTGAAACCGATTTTTACGATCTTCTGATATTTTGCGCTGCAGCCCTGTCTGTAAATGGCAGTGGAAATTCCCGGCTATTTCTGCTGCCCTTCAGGTGTATACTCTCATTCTGTGAGGATATTGTTACTGTTCTATTACTTTCCATTGCTATGACGAAGTCTCCTGTCTGACTTCCACCAAGTCTTGATTTCAATGCCAAGCCTCTATATTGCATGAAAAAAAAAACACTTTGCGCTATAAATGAGATGTAACGCAATGAGGGAATTGGGTGCTAGACTTTAGCTGTACAACAGAACCAGGCTGATCTCACTGAATCAAATTTTGGCGCACTTATCGCCTTCATTTTCTCAGATAGAAAAACGTTATACACAAGGAGAAAGGATCTAGCTAAACCCATCGACACCCCTAAATGTGTCTTCTCATTGTGCTTCCTAATACAACAACTTGCATTTATATAGCACCTTTAATGCAATAATGTGCCTCAAGGGGCTTCACAGGAATGTAACCAGACTTTTTTAAAAAATTGACACCGAGCCGAAGGAGCTATTAGGACAATTAACTGTCAGCTCGGTCGAAGAGGTAATTTTTTTAAAAGGGGGCAGAATGTGAGAGGTGGGGAAATTTAGGGAAGGAATTCCAGAGCTTCTGGCCTGAAAAGTACAACTGCCAATGGTGGGACGAAGACAGTGTGTGTATGCACAAGAGTTTAGAATTGGAGGAAAGCAGTGTTCCTGAGGGCTGGAGGAGATTACAGGGACAGGGATTAGTTATGCTGACTAAAACATGAAGAGAAAATTAGCTGATTAAAAGGATTGTATTTGTGTCACTCAAATTAAAATTCCCACAATATTAGAATCATTGTATTGTGGAATGGTTACAGCAGAGAAGGAGGCCATTCAGCCCATCAGGCCTGTGGTAGCTCTCTGCAAGAGCACTTTAGCTAGTTCCACTCCCCTGTCCTTTTCCCATAGCCCTGCAAAATTTTCTTTTCAGGTCAACATTTCCACTAATGGTAGCAATTGTCCCCATCTAGTCTGTCCAGGCTCCTCATGACTTTGAACACCTCTAACAAATCTCCTCTCAACCTTCTCTTCTCTGAGAACAATCTCAGCTTCTCATTCACATAACTGAGGTCCCTCATGACTGGAACCACTCTCATAAATCTTTTCTGCACCCCCTATAATGCTTTCACACTGCAGTAATGAAACCCATGGAAAAGTTATGAAGAAAGGTTGGATAGACTTGGGTTGTTTTAGCTGGAGGAGAGAAGACTGAGGGGTGACCTGATTGAGGAGTACAAGATTATGAGGGGCATGGACAGGGTGGATAGGGAGCAGCTGTTCCCTTAGTTGAAGGGTCAGTCATGAGGGGACATAAGTTCAAGGTTAGGGGTAGGAGGTTTAGGGGGGATGTGAGGAAAAACTTTTTTACCCAGAGGGTGGTGAGGGTCTGGAATGCGCTGCCTGGGAGGGTGGTGGAGGCGGGTTGCCTCACATCCTTTAAAAAGTACCTGGATGAGCGCTTGGCACATCATAACATTCAAGGCTATGGGCCAAGTGCTGGTAAATGGGATTAGGTAGGTAGGTCAGGTGTTTCTCACGTGTCGGTGCAGACTCGATGGGCCGAAGGGCCTCTTCTACACTGTGTGATTCTGTGATTCTGATTCTGTGAAAATCAGGAGAAAGCGGCTTTCCCCTCAGAGTACAATGCTGATGCTGTAATTGTAGTTACAGAGATACCCGGCTTTGGGAGCTTATAAACATCCAACTCGTGATAGAGGGGTGCAGATGTGACCACGGGTTGGAATTTCCCACAGGCTTCAGGACCCCAATGTTGGGACCAAGTGAGGTCTGAGTGCACACTCACCTGATGGCGCAACCTTCCTGAAGGCCATTTCTGCCCGTGCTGCCCTATTAAGGAGGCCTCCAGATCTGATGGTGCCCCAGACCCCAGCCTGCTGCCAGGAGGCCATCTCCATGGAGACACCAACCTCCGCACATGGCAAGGGTGGCATTCCACCAGTGGCAAATTGCCGGCACAGAAACAAAGTCGGATCTAATTGGGTCTGTAATCTTTAGAACTAATAAAAATGTTGAAAGAAAATGAATAAACACAATTAATGCCCTTATGAGCTTTCTCCCAGGTTGCTCACACAAGTTAATCTTTAATTCCTGGAGACTCCTGGAGCATTGGCAACCTGACGTCAAACCCCAGTTTATTATTTCTCAACATTTCTTGCAGCCTGTTAGCTGTTAGATTAAAACAACAGCCTGACCTTTGTTTTGAAATATTGATCTCACGAACAGAACCAAAATCCAGAAAATTCATTCGTGACCAATTCCGATTAAAACGAAAATAAGATCAAACGTGGCAAACCAAGGATCAGAACACAAGGGTTAGGAGCAGGAGTGGCCATTTGGGCCCTCAGTGCTGCTCCACCATTCGATGAGATCATGGCTGATCTGATCGTGGCCTCAACTTCATTTCCCAGTCTGCCCCTCTTCACCTTTGACTCCCTCGTTGATCGAAAGGCTACCTAACTCAGCCTTGAATATGTTCAATGACCCGCCCTCCACTGGCTTTCTGGGGAACAGAATTCCATAGACTAATGACACTCTGAGAGAAAAAAATTCTTCTTATCTCAGTCTTAAATGGGAGACCTCTAATTTTTAAGCCGTGTCCCCTTGTTCTAGACATCCCCACTAGCGGAAACATCCTCCCAGCATTCACCCTGTCAAGTCACCTCAGAATCTCCTGTGTTTCAATAAGATCACCTCTTATTCTTATCTCCACTGGGTATGGACTCAACCTGTTCAACCTTTCCTCATAAAATAATCCCTTCATCCCAGGGATGAACTGCTCTGAGCTGCTAAGTCTGACTAAAGCTAAGTGTAAACTTATGCCAAGAATTGTGTGTGAAATGTTGCAAATCCCTGCACTGTGAACCTCTCAATCATCTTGATCTGGTCAGTAGATGAGGCCAGTTTATGACAATATACAGAGAAATAGTGAGCAGTGCACAAGAGATTCTCCCATAAACTGCCTGCTGCATACCAGGAGTTGCCAATACAAGGTGCTGAGAAGTATAGCCTTGTAATCCAAATGGGCTAAAAAAAATGAAGCCGAGAGATGAGACTAAATGTAAACCAGAGGACAGAAAACTGTGGGCAACGCACTCATGATTCTTCAATCTGTTCCGACAGTGGATGAGAGCTCTTTGTCACCAGCGCAGTTTTCCACCATAAAACCACTTCTCGGACTAAAGCAACTTTACATCAGAGCAAGCATGGAGCTGCACAGTGCTGGAAACCAACCAAGGATATACCATGACAATGCAGCAAGCTGGGGAATAGTGCAAGAAGGCTCTGATTGCAGGTACAAAGACATAAGATGCTATGTTCTTGGTAAATGTTAGCAAGGCTACTTACCACTCAAAGTCGGAGTCTGTACAGGTACAAGGGACTGAGGTTACTGCTCCGCTGTACTTCTTTCCCAGAATGCACTGTGTTGCTGGGCTGCGCCTCTGATATATTCGCATTGCCCCCATAATGCAAGGCTCTCCCTTCAAAGAAATCACATCGGTAAGAAACCAGGGGTCAAAATAGCTCATTGCTTTACAAGTGGGGATCAATCATTTTGATTTTGACATCTAACCATAGTCTTAAGATCTAGTCCCACCTGCAAATTGACTAAAATACATTCTTGGAGCTTAAAAGTCACCACATGATAGGAATTAGTATTTAAACAGAATGCTAGGATATGGTTGGGAAGTTAGTCCTGAATAAAACCATCTGGATGTGTATCGGAACAAAACGTGCTTTATTGTGGACTAATAAGCATTCAGCTTAAATCATTGTCAAGTCCCTTCCACACTCCTTTAGGATTCATCCACCTGCAGTCCCATCCTTATGACCTCCAATCGCAGCTATCAGAGCCTTTAAGGGGTGAGGTGGTGGTGTAATTAATAATCCAGAAACCCGAGGCAATGCTCTGGGGACCTGGGTTCAAATCCCGACAGGGCAGATGGAATTAAAGGTCTAATGATAACCATTAAAAGCCCATCTGGTTCACCAATGTCCTTTAGGGAAGAAAATCTGCTGTCCTTGCCTACATGTGACTCCAGATCCACAATAATGTGGTTAACTAAGGGATGGGCAATAAATGCTAGCCAGCCAGTGACATCCAGTGGAAAAAAAAAAGGAAAATATCAGGAAGAGTATGCTGCTCTGGTTGGAGAGGTTAAAACCAGGGTACACATGATGCTGATTTTTATTGTAATAATCACATAAGAGAAGGTTAGAATAAGCAAGTTATTTTATATTTACAGCAGTACAGGACTAGATGGTACTTGGGGGTGCAGTAGAATATACTTTATTTTACTGGATTATTAATCCAGTAACATAGGGCTTGGTTTTCATTCTCGAGCCAGGTAATGGAAGTCAGGAAAACTCCCAGCTCGGTCTGTTCGCCTCAGGAGAAAGTCCCTGCAAAGATAGAATGTTCCTTCCTGTCAGGGAGGGGAGGGGGTGCAGGCATGAGCTGCAATTGGACCAGGTGACCTGGGGAAAAGAGCTGGGAGGCAGCCACACGGTTGGTTGCCAAGGCCGGCTGCTTAAAAGGCCCACCTTGGTGCTGTGGGACTTCATCCCAAAGGCCCTCCAGTCCTCACCCTTCAAACCCCTCACCCACCCACCCCCCAACACACTCTCCATGCTCTATCCATGCCACCTCATGACCTTCACCCAACCCCTCATGGCCCCCATGCCAAGATATGTGACTTGCATGCCTGTCCACCCACTATATATTGTACAGAACCAATGAATCCTATAGTGTAAAAAAAACAGTCATTCATTGATAACTTTCCACTTTCTTCAAAAAACGTTTTTACTGCAGGCCAATACAAATGCCATTCATCCAAACCCTTTAAACTAACAATAGCAGAAAGTGCAAGCACTTGAAATCTCTTTATCTTGTGCAAGTAAACATTATGCAATTGATAGCATAATTCAAAGAGCAAGAGCTGTCAATCAAGCAATGTTTTACCTGGGGCTCAGGTGTTTCAGTATTCTAATGGATGTCTAGGCTTTCAGCCAAGAGATAATGTATAATCACTTGCACAATTTTTCTTTTTACACAAGATGAAGGGGTTTTCAGTGTCTGCTATGTATTTTTTAAAGGGTCTGGATGATTGACACTTTTATTGGCCTGTTGTAAAAAGGAATTTTTTTTATGAAAGTGGGAAGTTATCAATGAATGGATGTTTTAAAGCTCTTTTTATTACACATTCTACTGTCATTATAGGGTTAATTGGTTCTATACAGTGTATAGTGGGTGAATGGACATGGAGATGCCATAGCTTGGCATGAGGGAGGCATGAGGGCTTATAGGGAGTGGGTGGGGGGCAAACATTGGCATGAGAGGTGCAAGGGGCCATAGTGGGTTGGGTGGAGGGCATACCTTGGCATTGGGACATGAGGGATTGTTGGGGGTGGGTGGGGGACATACCTTGGCATGGGGAGGGGGGCATGAGGGGCCATTGGGGTTCATTGGGGTGCATACCTTGCCCTGGGGGTGCGGGGGTGGGGAGCATGAGGAGGACCTTTTGAACTTACCTTTCAAAAGGTTCCCTCATTCAGACTATGGCTCACGACATCTCTGGAGGGCTGTGAACCATGACTCTTTGAAAAGTTGGCCCAACTCCATGAAAATTACGGCGGACTAGGACCTGCCTATCCCCACAGTGGAGCCAGCCAGGTGGTGAGTGCAGGAACGGGACCTGTCCTAACCCTTACCCTTACAAGGCACGGTTAAAAATCGGAAACCCAAGGAATGGGGTTGGGAACCCCTGGAATCGGATCCTGACCATCATTTTTAAAGGTCTGCAGAGTCTCCACGCCTCTGTGAAAATCCAGCCCATAAAATCTGAGGCCTGGATTAGCAATCGTTACACCCGAGTCCAAATAACACCTCAGCAGCGGGAAAAATTAAATTCTGCGAATTACGTAAATCTGGAATAGGAAGTTAGTCTCAGTAAAGGTGGCCAGGGGGCTTCTGGATTGTCATTAAAAACCCATCTGGTTCACTGATGTGCGTTTAGGAAGGAAATCTGCTGTCCTTCCCCCTTCTGGCCTACATGTGACTCCAGACCCATGCAACGTGTTTGACTCTTCACTGCTCCTCTGAAGGGCCCAGCAAGCCACTCAGTTATATTCAAGAAGGTGGCTCAAGGGCAATTAGGTATGGGTAACATATACTGGCCTCGCCAGTGACACCAACATCCTGTGAATGAATAAAACAAAAATGCAAAATGTGGAACCCTCAAGCAAGCTGAGAGATCAAGGAAGAAGTGTGCCTTTCCCCCATTCAGCCCCACAGGGAGCTGCTTCAGCATCACCTTACAATCTTAAAGGAGAACTCCCATAAATATCTATGAAAAAAAGGATCTTGATAGTTATTTTGTTCAAAGGAAGCAGAAGAAGGCATGTCACAGAAAGCAGTCCCTTTCTCATCCTGATTTCCTTATGCTTGTATTTAAAAGCAAAGTTACTCAGAGTCAACAGCTCATTACGAGGGAGGGAGTTATGGTGAAAATGCCTTGTAAATTGCCTGAAGAATGTTCTCAAAAATCGAGTTCAGCTTAAAAGCGACCGGACAATAGTAGTCAAGCTGCTAGGAAATGGTTTGGAATTCAGAACTAAATTAAACCGTGTAGATTGTTTACTGGGGACAGAGCTTTGTATACAACTGACAGGTGGCAAAACTGAGGATAGTTCCTTCCTGGTAAAGAAATACATCACACCTCATCAGTCCTCCAAAGGACCTTTTGTTAGAAGGAAGGTTGAGAAGTTAGGGGAACGAAACTGGGACTTGGTGTTGGTGTCTGTGCCTCTTTGACACACTCTGGAACCTTCGTGTGACTGTTCGAAGTGATTAACGCCAAAAGAGGTGACTGCCTGGGCCCGTATGTATAATGAAGCTGATTTTATAAACTCTTTTTGTGAAGTAACTCTATTAATTATTTGCTCCAATCTAGCAGCTGTGTGGCAGCTGCATGGTGGAAATGTCACTGGACCAAGAATCCCGAGGCTCAGGTTAACGCGCTGGGCACTTGAGTTCAAATCCCGGAATGGCAGGTGGTGGAATTCGGTGGTGGGAAAAAAGGACAAGAAGCTGCTATTGATTGTCATAACCCACCCCCCCCACCCCCCATCTGGTTCCCTAATGTCCTTTAGGGAAGGAAATCTGCCATCCTTACCTGTCTGGCCTATGTGTGACTCCAGACCCACAGCAATGTGGTTAACTCTTAACTGCTCTCAAGGGCAATTAGGGATGGGCAGCAAATGCTGGTCTTACCAGCGATGCCCACATCCCATGAACACATTTTTAAAAACTGAGTAAAATGTAGCCAATGCAAGGATTTACTCTGGGAGCTTGTTAACAGTAGTAGGGTTTGAATCAGGGACCACTTGATTAAAACTCTTAACACCTCACCATCTGAGTCGCTTTTCAAGTTAAAGGCAACAGCAAGTGTATTTTAAGCAAGGCGGTTGTGCCGAAATACCGTCATGTATCCGAATGATTGGTTGCCAACAGAACAACGTACTAGAACTGAGTTACAGAGCGAAAAGACATGAATTCAACTCCGACCATTCCCTCCCCCCATCTTTCAATTCTTGATGTGATGAGCTATGGATCTCAGCCTTGCTGTTATGGGGAGGCACATCAAAGAGCTCAGGGAGGGAAGGCAAAACCAGAGGAAGGGCCACCGGAGGCTTCTCTCACACTTTCTGGCAGCAGATCAAAGGACACCAGCTCAGAGGTGAGAGGAATCAAGCTACCTGCTGGCCACTCAGCCAAGGACTGGTGGGTGGGGTAGGAAGGGGAGAGGGGAGGGGTAGCCAGAGGAGTGAGGATTAGAGTGAAAAACATAAACACAGCAGAGAATATGAGAAATGTGCAACAGTCTTTCACCATTTGAAGTGAAGGAATAAGACTTAATCCTTCTGGTATTAGAGAAAAAAATCAACACTAAAAATAATTTTATCAAAGAAATGGAATAAAGTGCAGTTCAAGCCCCCTCCCTTTTTTTACTTACTCCTAGGATGTGGGTGTCGCTGGCAAGGCCAGCATTTACTGACCATCCCTAAATGCGCTTGAGAAGATGGTGGCGCGCTGTCTTTTTGAACTGCATGATGTGTAGGTACACCCACCGTGCTGTTCAGAAGGGAGTTCCAGGCTTTTGACCCAGCAACAGTGAAGGAACGGTGATATGGTTCCAAGTCAGGATGCTGTGTGACTTGGAAGGGGTACCTGATTTTTGGGGGGGTTAAAACTGTTCTGAGATATTCATTTCTCTTGCTTAATGCTTCAATTAAAACCGCGGATAGGAATTTCACACAAACATTTCATATTAATACCTCAGCTTGATTTCAACACAAGTGTTTTGGCTTCACATTGGAAGTAAATAAGTTCAATAGTCAGGTAGCCCCTGTGTTGCTGTATGTACTGCATGAATAACCATCGAAATAAACGCAACAATTTCACCACAGGGGACCTCCACCTATTTCTGGCTGTTAATCAGTCAACACCCACACCTGATTGTGAAACAGCCAGGAACCAATAGTTACCAGGATAAGTACGATTGAGAGAGGCCATTCAGCCCACCTGGTTCATCCTCAGAATTTACACTGCCTCACCAACTGAATGAATCCAGAGGTTTTGCTTCCATGATCCCACTCCAGAGGAAACCTGGGCCAGAATTGTACGGTCTGTTTGCGGTGGGGACCAGGCCGTAAAATGCAGTGAGCCAATTCTAAACTCCATTCAATTCGGCGGGACTGTGAAACCCCACCTTCATAAAATTCCACCTCTGGTGATTCTGGTAACTGGTTACCCATTTACACCAAGGGTTGGGTAACGTTGTGCTGGGGCGTTGTGGTGGGAGAAGAATTAGAGAGATGCTTTGCTCCAAGGAGTGTCGAACACAATGTGTTGTTGCCAGCCCATTTCCAGGCTTTTGCATTTAGCCACAGGTTGTAATTGTGGCTCAGTGCACAGTCCTGTTCATCCTGTAAGCCGGCTTCACAACCAATCCTGGCCGAAGGGATCGGAATCTGCTTCCCTCCGGGATTGTTGAGTGTTTGAACTGAGTGCGAAAGGAAGCCCTTTTTCTTGGGACTTAATTAAATAAACATCATTTGAAAAAGATTTCCAGGAAAGGAGAATGAATAACTTTCCTGAGGCATCTGTTCAGACTCCTAACAGCCCAATTACAGATGAAGAAATGCCAGAAAAACGAGGTGGAATGAGCTCATTAGGAGGGTGTACAGATGAAAGAGAAGCCTGGCAGCTAAAGCCACAGGTCTGGTTTGGTTTTCAGGAGATGAGATTCTGTGCTGGTCTGCTGAACCTGCCTCCAAAGCAAAATCGAAGATCTGCATTTATGATTCAGCCACCGGGATAAGAGGACCAGCTTTATTTACATAAATGCCAGGATCTAGCAGCTGAGCCTGAGTCTGTCGGAATCCAAACTAAATGGATGCCAGGGTCAGCACAGCTTAATTAACCGACTGGAGATCTGCTGCTGCTGCTGCTGCTGGCATCAGGACTGAGGCTTGTAAACTGTCTGTTTCAAAACCTTTATCCTCCCTTGCCCTGAGGAATAAAGGTTATGGAGGTAGAGGGACATTTTGACCAGAGTTATTCTCACAGGATTCAGGTACTGCGCTGTCCAAGGTGTCAGGCAATTAATAGCACCCAGGTGTACACAACCAATCTCCACACAGGCAACAGCCATGCAAACAATGAACTCTCTGCTAACTTGCTAAGCCTGTTGCGCGCACACTCCATTAAAAAAATATTGCTTATTGGATATTGGAAAAATATTGGAATGAAATCATGTCCAATCAGGTCTTCAGAGCTCACCGCAAGCAACAGAGACTGGAACCAAATAGCAAATATTGAAGGAAGTGTGTTCCACATCAAGAGTGTTTTTACAGGACAGGGAGACAAATCAGTGGTGAAGCATGGCTCCCTTAGAGTGAATAAGAAACAAAGAAATAGGAGTTGGAGTATGCCATTCGGCCCCTCAAGCCTGCATTACCATACAACAAGATCATGGCTGATCGTCTACCTCAACTCCGCCTTCCCACACCAGTCCCACGTCCCATAATTCCTTTAGATCCCAAAAATCTATTGAACTTACTCCAGAATTGAGCATCTACAGCCCTCTGGAGGAACGAATTCCTAAGATCCACAATCCTGTGAGTGATGAAGTTTCTCCTCTTCTCAGTCCTAAATGACCAACCTCTTATTGGGACTGTCGGCCAGATCTCCACAGAGTCAGGAAGACTCAGTGACCCTTTGAAAATGGCAGGTGGAAACTGTATGTGGAAAGCCCACTGTCCCCCCCACCCTGTCCAACAGATCACATGTTTGCCAACAGGAGGGAGGGGACAGGGTGTGATTCACGCAGGTGGAAAAACCAAACTCAACAGAGCCATTTGAACTTAGTGCTGAGTTCAGACAAACACCATTTTGGCTGTTACAGGGGCCTTAACCCAGTGTGGGAGTCATGAATTTATGCATTAGATGTAAATGCTCTTCAGGTCAAATAATTTCAGTTTAAGTGTCATGAATGCAAATTGTTTTAAATCCCTTATTCTTTAAACATGAAAAAATAGGCTGAAGCTGTCAGTGAGAGTTAAGGAAAAACCCTCTGCTGGATTGCATTAATTAACAGGCCATCTGGTATAGGTTAGAAAAAAAATTACCATTTGGTTGTGCAGTTTCAATAGCATTCTTTATTGACATTTCCCCAATGGCTATTATTTTGTCATTTTGATTGCTTTGCTAGGTCTCATAAGCCACAATTCTTGCAGCGGAGGGGGGTTCTGAGTACAAAGTTTGATTGACAGTTTAAAGAGGTTATTAAAGGATTATCTGTCTTTGATGTGGGGTCTGAATAGAAATATTTCATTTTTACAAGAGATTAACCACTTGAAGAGATTTAAAATATTTGAATGGGTTTCATGAATGGAGGTTTTTCTCACTGTCAAGTGTGTAGGAGTGAGAGCTGTATTAGATTGTTCGAAGTTTTTTTTTGTCTCCACATGGGTCCTGAGGTCTGCCTATGGTGGTTTATGGGTGAGTCGCTATGGAGATGGCATTGGGGTTTGAGGGGCCATGGCAGGGTGGGTAAGGAGGTGAGGGGGGTGTGCGGGGTGAGGGCTAGTGTGCCTAATAACTTCTAAAACAACTGGGGCAGAGTTCCTAAGGCCTCGGCACTCACCTGCCCTGATGGCCACCTAGGATCTGCTTCCAGGTTCGGCAGGCCCAACTCTACCCCACGCCTGCCTCCCTTGATTGAAAACTGAGCCTCATGGTGCATTTTAAAGCGAGGTGGGCCTGCTGAGTCAGGAAACTTCCTGAAGAGTAGTACTCGCAGCGGTAGTGAAAATCTGGTCCTGTGACTCTGTGTTCTAGATTCCCCAGCCAAGGGAAACATTTTCTCAATGTCCACTCTGTCAAAGCCCTCAAGAATTTTATGTTTCAGCAAGATCACCGTGCGTTCTTCTAAGCTCCAAGAGCCACAGGTCTAGGCTACTCAATCTCTCCTCACAGGACACTCCCCTTATCCCAGTCCAGTGAATCTTCATTGCCCTCCCTCTAGGGCAAGTATATCCTTCCTTAGATTAGGAGGCACACGGTAACCCAGGTGTGGCCTCACCAATGCCCTATATAATTGCCGCAAGTACTAACCTGAGGGGCTGCCTATCTCATAGAGTTGACTGGAGTGGGGAAATCGCTCTTCTGATTCAAAGCCCCAGGGCTGCCCTCACTCTTACCAGGTAGCAACAGAATGAAACCTTTTGGCACTTGCAATGCAGTTTCAGAGCAGAAGATATTTTTTTAGGACAGGCTCAGTGATGTGTAGCTATTTTAACAAGCGGTCGTCCTGTCTGAGTTAAGCTGTTATCATGCATGAAACAGAAATATTTTATTTGATTCAGGTTCAGATCCGGGTGGATTGAAGCCTGCTGCAACAGGCCTGCTTTTGAGCACCGTCAATTTTGATTCGAGCTGCTGTGCAGACTCGCTGTCTTCTGTGCCTCGTCTCCATAAAACCACTATTATTTTATCCAACTGTGTCCAGACTGAGATCTGCCCTGGGTATCAGGCTGTAAGCCTGTGAGCGTTGCCGTTACCCTGGTGCCAGCATTACCCTGTACGCTGTGTACCATATGTCACGATCCAAGAAGGATGCCAATTAGGCCAGGATGTGCACTGTCAATTGGAAATTAATTAGTTAAGGCTCTAGGCAAAAGGTGCTATATGTAGCTTAATGTGCCCATTCAGTTGAGACCCATTAAACTAAGTGGGACAACTGCATATAAGATCAAGGTGGGGGAGGGGGGCACGGTGAGCATTGTATGCTGAGGAAAGTGGCTGTTTTTAAGGGCTGTTAACAGAATCGTGTCTGTTTTTTCAAGATTTTGAATCAATACAAAGGATGAAACACCGTCTTTTTATTGTGTGTTATTTACATGCTGCTATGAGCCATACAAGAACAACAACAACTTATATTTACATGGCACCTGATAAGAAAACATTCCAAGGCTCGGCCCAGGAGCAATATTAAGTAAAATTTGACACCAGGCCACATAAAGATATGTTAGGTCCGATGGCCAGAAGCTTGGTCAAAGAGGTAGGTTTTAAGGATAGTCTTAGAGGAGGAGAACAATGTAAAGAGGAGGAAAGGTGTAGGGAGGGGATTCCAGAGGTCAGGGCCTAGACAACGGTGGAGCTATTAAAATCGGGAATGCTCAAGAGGTTGGAATTACATGAGCACACATATCTCGGATGGTTGTGGGGTTGAAGGGGGTTAAACAGATGGGAATTGGGGGTGAGGCATGCGTTCTAAGGGGGGAGGTTCTATTTCGTACTCAGAGCTTAGAGACACTGACATCAAAGACGTAACATAATTATTAGCTGTTAGGTAATGAAAAATAGCACCGGTAGTGTCAACTGGAGGTCTGGTGGGGGAGGTGGAGAGGGAGAGGATGAGTGGAAAGGGGAAGGGAGGGAAGCTGCCAGTGAGATTCCTCACCTGATTGTGGAACTCCCATGCATGGAAATCATTCTCAGTGCACCTTCTGCTGAAGATGGACCTGTAGTCCACTTTAACAAGCTGCCAATCAGAGCGGTGGCTGACATGACCAAACACCCTGTCAAAGACAAAACACAGAAGAGAGTTCAGTAAGAATCCACGGCAATAATATTTGAGTTTCTACTGCACCTGATCACTTTGTAACCTCTCACAGTGCTTCATGCGCAAGCATCTTTTCATGTGCTGTGACTCCTATGTCTACCAAGTGCCCATCAATTTTGTACTCAGTAAGATCCCATAAAAGTAACTAGGTGAATAAAAAAAAATGTTTCATAGTGATATTTGTTGAGGAGTATGGCACAAGGAAGAACTCCCTGCTCTTCCTCGAATAGAATTGGGATCTCGAGTATCCATCTGAACTAGAAGAGGCATCTCAGCTTAAAGTCTTAGCAGAAAGGCAACAGGGCTCATTCTGATGTGTTTGCTTCCTTTGAACAGCAGGGCGGAGGAGTGAAGTCACCACCACTGGTACAATGGAAGCATTTGGGAGGACTTAGGACCATGTCGATGATCAAGCCTCATTGCGTTCTGTTGGTGACCTGCTCATGATTTCAGAACAGCTCACTGTCGGAGTGAATGAGGTGTGAAGGGGGGAGGCAAGAAATCCAGCGACTCCACCCCGAAGGCAAGCTGGTCCAGCTTGGTTAATGAGCATGGCAGGGGAGTAATTTCACTCACACAACTGTAGTGTATTGAAAATTGCATTGTGCATTTTGTCCACTGATACCCATATAACAGCAGAGGGGAGTCTAGAAGCAGAATGAAGGAATCCATGTTTTAACGGCACATGCTTCTTACTGAATCTTACAGTTTCTTCCCAAGTTCTTCTCAACAACCAAGTCCAGTAATAAGGGAACACTGACCTGTACTAAAATGCTTATTTACTGCACTTATTATTCTTCTTTATGCTTAGTAAAAAAAAAAACCCTCCAGAGTTTAAGCAAAACTTTAAAGGTCCCTCTCAGCGGAGGGCGCTGAGGAGAACCAGAATACCTGGCTTGCAAACACAACTAACCGCACAAGAAAGCAAGGATATTCAGTAACACCACAATAAAGAAAACAAAAATCTACGTATGACCCTGATAACAACAGCCGGAAGCTAACAATGTCACAATAGTATCTTATACATGTGAAACTTGCAATTGGATAAGTCTTACCTGTCTGAACATTTCCATTCATAGAAACAGAATAGCATCATTGAAATATTCAACAGGAAACAAGAAATCATAGTTTGTCTATTTGGTAGACTTTACAACTCCAACTTGCATTTATTTAGCGCCTTAAATGTAGTAAAATATCTCAAGCCACTTCACAGGTGAATTATCAAACAAGATTTGACTCTGAGCTGCAAAGGAGGTATTAGAAAAGGGAGCAAAGGGAGCTCGGTCAAAGCTTTAGGTTTTAAAGAGCATCTTGAAGAAGGGAAGATCAAGAGAGAGAGAGAGGCAGAAAGAGACAAAGAGGGTTAGGGTGGGGATTTCAGAGCTTAGGAGATATACAGCCTATGTACAAGGCACAAAATCTATTGGGAAGTTGAGGTCGACAAATGCAGGATGATGGCTGAATGGAACTCGACACAAGTTAGGATACTGGCAACACAGCATTGGATAAGCTCAGGTTTATACAAAGTGGAAGATGGGAGGCTGGCCAGGAGAACATGAGAATGATTGAATTGGGAGGTAATAAAAGCACAGATGAGGGCTCCTGCAACAGCCGAACTGAGGCAGGGGCTGAGATGAGCGATATTACGAAATAGGAAGTAATCAGTCTTGGTGCCGGAGGTAATATGGGGTTGGGAGCTCAGCCCAGGGTTAAATAAACCACCCTTTGGGAATGCTCTACAGGTGACCCAGTTGACAAACATAATGCCCAGAGGGGTACTGCGTCACTAGACCAGGAGGGGCAATAGCTTGATCCACAGACAGGGCTCAGTTAGCTGTAATCAGGACAATGACAGGGAGCACGTAATTAGGGATATGAATATCAGCCAAAGCTCTTGCTCAACATCACCAACAAACAGCTTCAGCTGGTAGTATATCAGCGGATCACTGTGAGGATAAGTTCTGTTATATTCTGAATTCTTGCGTGGTTGAATGACACTCAGAGTGAAGGTCCACACAGGGGACAAGAAGAAAGACCACACAAGCAAGTTACTGTAGGACAGTTATTGTCATGCAACAATACCTTGGTACCTTCAGGAGAAGAATTAAGGGGGAGCATTTTAAACATTATACCTTGGTTCAGTGGGTAGCATTCTTGCCTGAGTCAGAAGGTTGTGAACTCCAATCCCCCTCCAGGACTTGAGCTTAAAAGAAATCCAGGTAGACGCTGCAGTACCAAGGGAGTGCTGCACTGTCAGAGGTACTACCCTTTGGATGCAATGTTAAGCCTAGGCCCCATCTACCCTCTCAGGTGGACATAAAAGATCCTATGGCAATATTTCAAAGAAGAGCAGGGGAGTTACCCCCAGCATCCTGGATAATACATGTCCCTCAATCAATAATACAAAAAACAGATTAACTGGTCATGATCACATTGATGTTTGTGGCAGTTTGCTGGCTGAAATTTATCTGTCGTGTTTCCTACATTACAATAATGTTACACTACAAAAAGTACCCCATTGTCCATAAGGTGCTTTGAGATCTCCTGTGGCCATGAAAGGCACCATATAAATGCAAGTCCTTATCATTCAAGCTCTGAAGTTTAGTGCCACGGACTGAGTAACAGGCAACGGCTTCCAGGAACTCTTTACTTTCTCATGGGAAGTAAAATTTCAAGAGCTGTAATATCACAATGGACGACCTGACAAATGTTACAGCCGGCTGTCTAGAGTAAAGAGTTAACTGTAATAACAGCTTACTCAGCATGTGCAAAAGAAGTGACATCACAATGACGTCGCTCACCGAGTGAAAATGCTGCGCAGCATCTCAGAGCACAGCTCTAGTTATATGTTAGTCCTATTTAACCTTTATAAATAGCATGTAAATAACTATTTTGGAACAAAGGTCTTCACCTCCAGTGAGAAATCTTACAGAATAAGAAGCTAATAGATCCCGGGACAAAAAAAAAACCCCCAATTACAGAGTGCAGCGGAGACAGGGGAGCCAGTGATGGCCTTGTAGATTTCGATTTGTTGAACAATTGGACAGGGAAGTGAAGACGAGCACTGACAAAGTACTGCTTCCTTTGGTTGGGCAGGTAGTATAGAAGAGATCATCAATTCTGAATTATCAGTGAGGGGACTGAGAATGGGGCAGTAAAATGACTTCTAAATTGCCCTGGCAGGCAGCTAGCAAAGGGGCAAATGGCCCTCCGCCTTTTAAACAGTTATGATTCAATTACTTTTGGAAGAGTTGCCATGCAACCAAGTCAACAGAATTAGTACAACGAGGCTCTGAAAGGGGCTTGGGAGTAACATCAGTTTCAATGTCAAGGCACAGAGGAGCAATTAAATAGTGAGCAGAATGTCGGAATACACAATCAGAATAGTATTCAGCATAAAATGCAAGAGGGATGAGCTCGATGGCCCAAATTACATTTTCTCATCCCCGGACTTATTTTTATGTTCTTACGTTTTGGTATATCCTGCACCGTAGATTAAAAGTGAACAAATACTTCACTAATTAAAAAGAACTTAAATTTAAAACATGGATGCGTATGTTTTTTTCTGATCAGCGTCATTTAATGTCAGGAATGTGTTTAATTTAAAATAAATGAATTAATGCCCATTGACAAATATAGGGTCAGAATTGTATCGTTCACAGTCTGTGTCCTTCTCTGTGATATTTGAATTAGAATTTAAACTTGAAAAGACACACCTCCATAAACAGTACGCAGTTCAGAGGCTAATGACTGTCGGTTAATAGGTAGATTACCAGCTGAAATAAATAGACTGAAATGTACAGCAATGCATTAGTTACTGAAGTTATGTTGAAACACCGATAAATAATTAAACGTTGTTCAATTTAACAAAGCCAATTCGATATCAGCTACATCTTAAATTGGTCCACATGGTTGAACTCCAATTACTCTGGAGCTCCTTCATAGGACATCAGAGAGACTGGAATTGTACAGACACAGCCCATGTCTCATCTATCAGTAAGGCTGCCTGATGTGGGAAAGACAAAGCTTTGTCTCTCTCTCTCTCTCACTGTCATTTCTCACTGCACCATACACAAGTATTGAGCAGCGGTAAATCATTCTATTTTCAGTGTGTATTTTAACAGTTTCCTTTCAAGCCGTTCAATAGAAGTCCAATAAACTGACATTTGCCTTATCTACCAAACAATGGAAGGAAAAATAAAGTCTAGTCTCGAGCACAAAAGCTCTTGATTACGTTGTCCAGTGTTTTTGTGTCGTTGACTTTCAGTGGGACTTTTTTCTTCGCCTCGTTTGCACTTAATGTTCTGCAATGGTTCAGGCAACTGCTGCCTGTAAATAGACCTCATTAAACAGCTGATTATATCCATTCCACAGGGTTTCCACTGAGCTTCTGCTGAAGTTACGGAAGTAGATTGAGAGAATCCCTACAGAAATCTTACGCCCATGTTCCAGTGAAACTCTGATTGGGAGGTTCACAATGAGTAGGATAGGATGGTAATAATCCAGAGGCCCAGGCTAATGCTCTGGGAACAAATGGGTTCAAATCCCACCACGGCAGCTGGTGCAATTTAAATTCAATTAATGGGAAGAGTTTTCCGCTTTGGAAACTAAGTGCCGTGGCAGGCGGTTTCTGTGGCGTGTTTCCTACTGGTCGGAGCGGCGGGAAATTTCGCCCAATTTTGCGCTCAGAAACTTATTAATTATGCATGGGCAAGTATTTCCCCAAGTCACCTGGCGGGTGGGGAACTGGATTTGGCTGCCCTGCCATTCCCTAATGGGGTCAGAGGTCTGGGTGCCATATCGAAACACCACCCGAGCACACACCATTTCACCCTCTCCAGCCCAGCTGCCTTTCAAGAAGAAGCAGGAGAAGAAGGAGGCTGCCCCGAGGCTAAACCACGACACCCTCGACACTTTGATAAGAGGAGTACCCAGAGCCAACCCTGGGATGTGCTGTACCCGAGGGATGGCCCCAGGAGGTACACCAGCCTCACCGCTCCGGCCTCAGGTCAGCACCGCTGCTCAGGTCAGCACAGCTGGAAACCGCTGCCGTAGTGCAATCCAGTGCGGGAAGGAGATGTATGATCTCATCCCCTCCGCCAGGGTAAGTTAATCTTCAGCTCACTCCAATCTCACACTCTCATCATGCACTCACAGGGCTACATTCTTCAGGGATCTTGCACATTAGCAAGGGGACACATATCAGCACTGACTATCTCAAGGATACTTTCACATCACCACCATCTCATCCATCAGGCTGCAAAAACTTACGTCCACAGCCCTTTCTGGGGGGTAGCTCGCCACAGGCAGGAGGCTTGCATTTATCCCAATCTCTGCTCTTTCCCTTCTCATCACCTTCCTTCCTTTTCTCTTCATGCAGTCCAAGCTTGCCCACAACAGGAGGGGAAGATCCCAGACGGGAGGAGGGACAGTCTACCTCGCAGAGCAGTCCAAATTTGAGGAGGATGCTGCTGAGATGGCTTGGGAGGACAGGGGTCACTCGTGTGGGGAAGGTGAGATTGGCTTCTCCCAGAATCCTAGTACGGATGAGTTGATCACCTCCTGACATTCATAATGAGTGGCAAGCAATCTTTCATTCTGCCTGCTCATGAATTAAATCTATCTTCTCCCTCTTACAGGCACCAGCAGGTCCAGGCTGAGAAGCAGGGCCAACATAAGCCCCACCCCCCCAGCCCACCTCAGACCAGGAAACTGAGGAGCCATCCAAGGAAGATCCATCACTGCGTTCACCCGCACCCCGCGCCAGCGCAGAGACACACACCCCGGTGGGTCACAGTTCTAGATTAGGCTCGGGGTCATGTTCTGGAGAACACCTCCCAGCAGCCAGAGGCATTGGCAGCCCAGGTCCCTGACACTCACTGAATCAAGTCAGACGATGAACTCTGCGAGTGGTCACTGACACAATGCTGGAGATGCAACAACAGGCGGTGGAAAAGCTGGTGGAGATGCAAGAGTCACTCAGCTGACCAGAGAGAGGAGTGGGGGAGTCCGTCTGCGTCTGTCTGATGTCACGATTCTGACATGCGAGCGCCTTGCGGTCACCATGGGAAGGATGGCGACTGCCTTGGTGACCTTGGTCCTACAGGTTTTGTCGGATGTGCACTCGGGCCTGCACTCCGTGGCTATAGACATTGGTGGGATCCATCAGTGGCTAGGTGAGAGGTGGGGGGCCAGGCCACCTTGACCTCCCTCCAGATGCCCCTTCTTCTCGAGGAGTCAGGGAGGGGCCCTCGGGCACCCACAGGGGGAAAGGGCATCATCTGCTCACCCTGGGGGCCTCCACACGGGACACTCCAAGGGTGTCCAGCTGCTCCAAATCCCCTCTGCCTGTGACCCCATCAGCTTCAGCTGCTCAGGCCGAGGAGGGTTCAACTGCCCCTGAGCAGGAGACCCTTGTCAGGCCAGACATCCAGAGGACATCTTCCAAGGTCATTGCAGGCAACAGGGCGCAGCAGTCAGCAGGCTGCCTCCACCTCTGCTGTGGATGTCGGGGCCACAACAAGGTGTAGTGCTAGGGTTAGGAAAATTAAGAAATATTAACATCGCTAACATCACTTCTGGGTCACGGGTGCTCAATCACTGTATAAATCGTGCACTTTTGTAACTACATTTGATGTCACTGAGAATGGTTTGGTTCATTTGAAGGCATTGTGCATATTCATATATGTGCTCTCTTCTAACCAGGGAGAGCCATCCTCCTCGTCAGTGATACCTCTCTTTGTAAGCCTCACGCTCATGCCATGTTAACACAGAAACATAGACAATAGGAGCAGCAGGAGGTCATTCGGCCCCTCGAGCCTGCTCCGCCATTCAATATGATCATGACTGATCCTCTATCTCAACATCATACTCCCACTCTCTCCCCACACCCCTTGACGCCTTTAGAGTCTAGAAATCTATCTATTTCCTTCTTAAATATATTCAGTGACTTGCACTCCACAATTTTCTGTGGTAGAGAATTCCACAGGTTCACCACCCTCTGAGTGAAGAAGTTTCTTCTCATCTCAGTCCTAAATGACCTACCCCGTATCCTGAGACTGTGACCCCTTGTTCTAGACAACCTCCCCAGCCAGAGGAAACATCATCCCTGCATCCAGTCTGTCCACCCCTGTCAGAATTTTATATGTTTCAATGAGATCTCCTCTCATTCTTCTAAACTCCAGTGAATACAGGGTCTAGTCGACCCAATCTCTCCTCATACGACAATCCTGCCATCCCGGGAATCAGTCTGGTGAACCTTTGCTGTTAGACTCTAGCATTTTCCCGACTACTGACGTTAGGCTAGCCAGTCTGTATTCCCTGTTTTCTCCCTCCCTCCTTTTATAAATAGTGGGGTTAGATTTGCCCCCCCTCCAATCTGCCTGGACTGTTCCAGAATCTATAGAATTTTAGAAGATAACATCCACTGTTTCCATGGCTACCTCCTTTAGTACCCTGGGATGTAGATAATCAGGCCCTGGGGATTTATCATCTTTCAGTCCCATTAATTTCTTCAGTACGTTTTTTTAGTAATTTCTAATTTTTAAACACTAATTTCCTGCAATTCCTCCTTCTCACTAAACACTTGGGCCTGAATTTCCCCCTTGTTGGGTGTGCAGGCCGGGAGCGGCCGGGAACAGGGCCCTGACTGTGATTGGTCCATGGCTGCAATTACACGCTGGCTGGCCAATTAAGGCCCGCCCAGCGTGAAACACGTCTCCCGAATGGTCGGGAAGGGCCGGGGCGGGGATGGGGGCCTGTCAGGCGTTGGGTCTAGTGGCCGCCTAGCGGGTGGTTCAAAATGGGCAGAGGCAGCTCCCTGAAGGCTGCCAGGGGAGGATCTTTCTTCGGTCTGAAGACTGGAGAAATGGCCTTGCCAGTGGCCGGAGAGGTCAGGCGGGAGGTCAGGTTGGGTAGACATTCAGTCCCCCGTTTCTCGGACGAGTGCCTCACGATCCTCGTGGAGGAGGTGGGTGTCAGGCGGGACACCGTCATTCCCAGGGGTGGCAGGGGGAAGGCCACAGCCAGACCAAAAAAGCTTGGGAGGAGGTGGCAGCCAAGGTCAGCAGCCACGACTTTTGCCATGAACTGCAGAAGGTTCAATGACCTGCTGCGCTTGGCCTGGGTGAGTGCCGTGTGGTCATGGATCAGTGCGGAGAAGTGTTAAGGGCTGGTTGTTCCCCGTGGAGCTCAGGGATGTTTGAGTCTGAGTGCCAACTGTCAATGACACTGGAGCTGGCCAAGGGGGTGAGCCCTGGCTGCTGGACTGAGTGCCTTGCGGCTCGAGGCTCACGACTCAGATGTGCCCTGCGAGGTGTTGCTCAGGTGGGGTTGGCCAGGCTGCAATGGCGCTGCAGGTAGAGAGTGGACTAATCAATGCCCCTCTGTCCTTTCAGGAGAAGGTGAGTCATAAAAACAGAGAGAGGTCACGGACAGGCAGAGGCCCTCCAAAACCTCAGAATCATGATGAGGTTTGAAATGGACGCTTTGGAGCTGGAGAGCCACCGCCCACCTCGGCAGCCAATCCTGGAGAGGCTGGGGTCTCTGACGGAGGTAAGGGTGAAGTGCACAGAGGTGAGAGTTTCAGATCGTGCAAACATTCTAGTGTAGTCCCATCATTGATGGCAGCCTCAAACCTGGAGTCCCCATTGATCATTGAAAGACAATGATGCAGACCTCCATTGTCTCACCAGGGTGCCTGGCAGGCACAGTGACAATGTGATGACTTTAACTGATGATATGTCATTGTTCTCTCTTAAATTCCGCAGTATGCACTCATTCTCAGGACCCTGAAGAGCCAGCCCTGATGCCAGAGGGCTGCTGGGCCTTAGATGCATCTGTGTCACACCCGCTCTCTGAACCAGGCACCAGCGCAGATACCAGCACCTCGGTGGACATTAGATTGGTGACTAGAGTGCCGGTGCACATTGGTGAGGCCACTTCACACTCGCTTGAGGAGCAGGCGAAGGTAGAGAGTGCCCAGGGTGCCGGCAGTCGGAGGACTGCTGGAGACCAGGATGATGCTGAGTCAAAGGCAGATGATGAGCCTCTGGAGTCATCCATTAGGCAGCAGATGTGGATGTCCAGCGGGATGTATAGGATGATCCGGTGAAGGTCCATGAGGGTCTGCGTGCCATGGTCTCTGTTGTGGAGGAGTCCATGCCGAGCATGAGCACTGTGTTGACCCTCATGGCCGAGTGGTGACTCTCATGGAGAGGCAGCTCCAGGGACAGAATCAGGGGTTCCTGGGGTTGCGCTCAGACCTACAGCCCTCACACAGGCAATGACCTCAGGTGGTCCGTGTCCGTGTGGAAGATGGATGAGGCACCCAGTATCTCAGCTAGGTGTCCGTCCATCAATGGCGAGCAGGGAGTTCCAGAGTGACCTGACGTTGGCACACGACCTGCTTGTTGTCTCTGTGGGCTCCTCTCAGGCACTCTGGATGACAGCAGCAGCTCCTCTGCCCCTCTGCCAGGGACCTTGTCATCTGATGAGTCTGCGGCGACTGGGGAGATGCCAGCCATGGCACTGGCCGCTCCCTCCCAGGCCGTGCCTTCACAGGCTCCACTGGCCAGAGGACGACCACCAAGGTCATCAAGGCCAACAAGACAGCAGAGTCAGCAGCTGCCTCCAATGCCGGTGCCAGCGATGGGGGTGTGTGCACCAAGACGCAGCATTCGCAAATGTAAGTTTAAGGCACCATGAGCACAAGAGGGACTGTTCACAAGTAATCTTTTGGTTTTCCATGTTTTGTTTATATGTTTTCTGGTGTGGGCATTAACACCAGATATAGCTATGTTCATTTGTGAGTATCAAAATTATATAAATTTGCTTTTGTCGTAATGGCTTGAGTATACTTCACCTTTTAAGTTTTGGTGCAGGGTACACCAGTATGTAATGCTGGATGCGAATGGCTCTAAACTTTATTGCACAGGCACTGAGTGGGTTCAAATGAAAAGGTCATTTCAGACATTTGGGATGGAGGCAGCGGCCCTGACCTGAGATGGTAGCAAATCTTTGGCAGCCCAGCTGAAGGGGCGTTGGATCAAGGTGTCCCTGGTGTCCCTGCCTCCCTGAAAGATACAGAGGTCTCTCTCCACACCCTCAGTGTTCTCCTCACCATGTTCCTCTTTTGATTAACTAATGGATTCATCCTCTGGGGCCTGTGGAGCTGCATCTACATCCTCTTCCTCCAGTGGGTCCCCCCTTGCCAGTGCCAGATTGTGGAGTGTGCAGCATGCAACCACTATCAGTGACACCCGCTCTGCGGGGTATTTTAGTGCTCCCCCTAAATGGTCCAGGCATCGGAAGCACAACTTTAGAACACTATGGTCCTCTCTATCACTGTCCTTGTGGCAGCATGACTCCTATTATAACGCTACTCGGCCTCTGTTCTTAGATGGTGGAGAGATGTCATGAGCCACCTTTTCAACTGATAGTCCTTGTCACCCAGCAGCCACCCATCCAGTCGGGCTGGAGCACTGAAGAGCCTCGGCACCTGAGAGTGTCTGAGGATGTAGGCATCATGGGAGCTGCCAGGGTACCTTGCACAGACTTGCAGAATCTGCATCCTGTGGTCACACACTATCTGCACGTTCATGGAGTGGGAGCCCCTCCTGTTGACAAGGCACCTGGCTGACCCGCTAGCGCCTTGATGGCCACATGTGTACAGTCTATAGCACCCTGGATGCGGGGGAAGCCAGCAATGGCCGCAAAGCCTCTGGTTCGCTCTGCCTGGCTGGTCTTGTCCATACGGAAATGAATAAATGTCATTACCCACCTGAACAGAGCTTCTGTCACCAGCTTGACGTAACTGTGGACAGCTGATTGGGAGACTCCACACAGACCCCCCACTGACCCCTGGAAAGAGCCGGAAGCATAGAAGTTGAGGGCCACTGTGACCTTCAGAGCCACTGGCATGGGTTGTCCACCCACAAAGTCGGAGCTGATCTCAGGTCCAATCATCTGACAAATGGGGGTCACTGTCTCCCTGGAGAAACGGAGCCTCCTTTGGCCTTTCACCTCAGACATATTGAGGTAGCTGCATCGCCGCCTGTAAACCCTGGCAGCAGGATAGTGACATCTTATGCGGCCCTTTGTGTTTTGGACTTCCTGCTGGCCCTGCGCCCCTTGTGCCTGCGCCTCTCCCCCCACAGGTCCCTCCCCTGGAATCTGCACTGGGATACGTGTCCTCCTCTCCCTTCTGCCCCTTTCTTCCTCCTCAGAGGAGATGCCTCCAGCGGAGACCACAATCCCCATTCCCAGGGTAAGGGAAGGCTGTCTGATACCTGGAAGGGTCCAAACAGACTGAATCCTCCGGGGACCTTGGAGACACCAATGAGTCCTGGAATAGAGCCTGGAAATGCTAAGAATGAAGCTCTGAACAGAGATGAAGCTGCCAAGTACCAGTAAGCAACCAACTGCAAACTATCTCCAAAACTCCTCACTGCTCACACTGGCAATGCTGCTGACCCTTTTTATCCCGCCCTTGGATGAGGTTTTGTTAAAAGTGAGCTGCCCACCTGCCCGCTTTGCCCGTGTGACGAGTGCGAAATCGCACGGGCAATGAAAAATCATCATCAATTGCCTTTTTAATGGCCTTAAGTGGCCTTTTAATTCATGGTGGGCACAGCTCCGACATCCACGTGCGTCCGCCGACCTGAAGATTGCTCAAGTCCTGGATGATGTTGGGACACTTGCCCAACGCCATCTTGTGCCATTTTACACTCGATCAGGTCAGGCCCGCGGAAGGTAAAATTCTGCACTTGATTCTCTAGCATTTCTGGGAAGTTATTTGTGTCTTCCTCCGTGAAGACAGAGCTAAAGTAGTTGCTTAATTGCTCTGCCATTTCCTTGTTCTCTATTATAAAATCTCCTGTTTCAGACTATAAGGGACTTATAACAAAAACAGAAATACCTGGAAAAACTCAGCAGGTCTGGCAGCATCGGCGGAGAAGAACACAGTTGACGTTTCGAGTCCTCATGACCCTTCAACAGAACTAAGTAGAAATAGGAAAGGGGTGAAATATAAGCTGGTTTAAGGGGGCGGTGGGGGGTGGGGGGGTGTAATTTATATAGATTTTTCTTTTCCCACCTATTTCCATTATTTTTAGATGTATTCCACCCATCGTTTATTTCACCCCACCCCTACTAGAGCTACCTTGCGTGTCCTGCCATCCAATCTTAATTAGCACATTCTTTTAGATAATATCACCACCTTCAACACTTCTTTGTTCTTTTGTCTGTGACATCTTTTGGTTATCTCCTCCTGTCACTGCTTGCTTGTCCCAACAAACCACTCCCCCCACCTCCTTTCTTTCCCGCACCCCCCACCCCCCTACTTTTTCTAGCAACTTTATATGATTCCTCTTTAGGTCTAATGCTATCCTTAATTTATTTTGTTAGCCATGGTTGGGCTACTTTTCCTGGTGTGTTTTTGCACCAGAAAGGAATGTATAACTATTGAAATGTGTACATTCATTCCTGAAATATTAGCCATCGCCTTTCCACCATCATTCTTTTTAATGAAGTTTCCCCAATCTATCTTAGCCAACTCATGCGTCATACCTACATAGTTTCTTTTGTTTAGATTTAGGACCCTAGTTTCAGACTGGACTACCTCATTTTCCATTCTAATGAAGAATTCTACATGTTATGAACACTGTTCCCCAAAGGAACCTGCACAACAAGATTATTAATTAACCCCTTCTCATTGTACAATACCAAATCTAGGATAGCCTGTTACGTGGTTGGTTCCTTGATGTACTCGTCTAAAAAAAAACAGCTCGTATACACTCCAGGAATTCATCTGCCACAGTATTATTGTTAACTTGGTTTGCCCAGTCTATATGTAGATTAAAGTCACCCATGATTACTGTTACATGCGTCTCTAATTTCCTGTTTAATGCCGTCCCATACCTTACTAATACTGTTTGGAGGCCTTTAGACAACTCCCACTGGTGTTTTCTGCCCCTGTTCCTTCTTAGCTCCAACCACCAAGATAGTTACTGGACCCTTGTGCGCCATCAGGGAGATGTGTCAAAATCTTTATTGCAAGTGAGCGCTAAATGAAGTTGTAACACTTATTGCTTGTGGGACAATATTGGGTGAGGGCTGCTCAGTAGCCTGAAGGGATAGTTGCAGTCGTGTCTCCTCAGTGGCAGTGCTAAAACACAAGACCTAACAAGGTGACGATATGTCCAACTGTGCCCTCAGCTCACTGCCTGCTGGAGTTTCCCATTAAGGTGGCCACGGCTGCATCATGTTCTTTGATGCAGCATTTGCGTTCTTGTGTCTACTTTCACCTTCCAGAGTGCGTCAATACAGAGTTCACCGCTGTTCTTTCCAGAGATCTTGGCCTGGTGAATCATGAGGGTTGAAGGTGCGAGTCCAAATGCTGAACTTGCTGTTGATGTGACTGGTTGTAAATCCCTTTCAGTGCAATGGTGCTAAGGAACAGGATGAATATGGCTGTCTCCCGTTGCCCGCACCTTACTCCTCCTGGAATTTTGAGGCTATCAATGTGTCACGTCCGCGTATTTCACATCGTGCTTCCTCAATGACATTATCGTGTAGAAGCGTAGAAACCGACCCTCATCTTTCTCTTCAGGTTCCTGACCCTCCTGCTCTTCATCGTTCGAGGAGCTGTCAGGCCCCTCCATGTCTCGCTCCGGCGAGGGATCCATCCCCCTTTGAAGTGCCAGGTTGTGAAGGGCACAACAGGCCACAGCTCTGCAGGAGGCCCTCTCAGGAGTGTTTGCAGAGCCTCAGCTGAGTGGTCCAAACATTGGAAGTGTATCTTCAGGCTGTCAATTGTCTGCTAGATAATGGATCGTGTGGAGCTATGCACCACGTTGTATCTCTCCTCCGAGGCACTCTGAGGGCAACGCACGGGTGTCATGAGCGGGTACCCCCTTCTCCCCAAGCAGCCAGCCCTGGACTCGCTTCGAATATGTGAGGCACCTGGGAGTGACTCAGGATGTATGAGCCAGGGTGCCTGGCACAAACGTGCCTGATGTGCTTCCGATGATCGCACACCAGTTGAACATTGATGGAGTGGAAGCCTTTCCAGCTAATGAACATCAAAGGCTGATGCCATGGAGCTCTCAAAGCCACATGTGTGCAATCGATTGCACCCTGTTCTCTAGGGAAGCCTGAGATATTAAATCTAGCAGCCTGGCTATCTTCATCAACTGTGAACCTCACATAATGATGAGCCTGACTGTAGAGAGCATCTGCCACCTCCTTGATGCGTTTATGTGTGGCAGCTTGTGAGATAGTGCACAGGTCCCCTGTGGATCCCTGGAATGATCCGCAGGGAAAGAAATTGAGTGCAATGGTGACCTCCAGGGCCAGAGGCAAGGGATGTCCTCCCAGTCTACAGGGTGTTAGATCCCCCACAGAGTGTGGAAGATGTGATCCACCTGATCTCTGGACAAGTGTAGGAGTGTGTGGTATTGTCTCTCACTCATCTGCAGACAGGAGAGTCTTGTGTGGTAGACCCTTGATTGAACAAGTTGCCTGCTTGGTACGGTCTAACCTCCTCATCTTTTGGTTGTTGCTGGGGCTCCCCTAGACCCTGGACCTCAGGCGGAGCCTCCTCCCGAAGCTGCGCTCGGTGATATTGGGCCCTTCTTCTCCTCCCCCATTCCATGAGCACCATGGAAGGCAGAAGGCAGCATGGAGCCCAGGCTCCATTATTGTTTCCTCCTTCTCTCTGTGGGATGATCGATATAACAGAGTAATGATTCACGGGGGAAAGATAGTAAAGCTCCCACTCGCAAACCACAAGCCACTGTCATGGCGTTGAGCTGCGTCTGCGCTACTAGTCTTATCGCTGACACATCCTTGTAGCTGAGGCGCAAACTCACGGAGGGAGATGACCAAGATGCCAACCCTGACACTCAGCATTTCAAATCGCACAGAGGTTGGAAAAGGTTTGGATGCCTTAATGACATGCGCCATCTTACAAAACCCATTCCTCCCACCTCAGAAGGGGCACACTGATTAAAGTTAACTGGCACAGGAGTAACAAACGGATTCCCTTTGGCACGTTAGCCATGCAGATTGGAGAAAGCACATTCGAGGCTTTGATTGATGATTTGCCGTATATGCAGCAGCTACACCTCCTTAACAGTTGCCTGCATTCCCAATTTTCACATTCCTGTGTGATAATACTGAAACAGAGTGACTGTTTGGTGAGGCCAGTGACTCCTGCAATCTAGCTTTAAAGCGCTAAAAATGGCAATGGCTCCAATGGAACCTTCCCAAGGAGATCTTTCACTTTTCTCTCAGCTCCGACTTCATTTCAATGTTTTCAGTGCAAGCAGATTGAGTCTGCCCTGTGAAGTGGGGCTCATCGTGTAGCCTGGGCTCCTCCCACACTGACTCCAACCCCCACCCCCGGGTCCAGATTCTTTTCCAGTTTTGATTTCTGACTGCGCCATAACTTTGACCTGACAAAGCTCATATTCTACTAGGAGAACAGCCTTGACCCTCCCTCCATGATTGTCACTGTCCCTCCGATCTCCCTGGAACCCCACAGTGTACAGGTAGAAATTCCGCCTGTTATTCTCCAGCCTCCCCCAGTAATCAAGGGCTCCATCGTCATTGTTGTGGATGTTTCAACCCTCCTACCTGAACCCATAACTGTAGATGTTCCAATGCTCAGTGTGGACCTCACCCCCTCCCCATCTCGAGGCTATATGCATGGTCACGTCTAGCGGGGACCCACAAGCCCGTGGGAAAGTTTCACATACCACCCGGACGGTTGGCGGGCGGGCGAAAAGGCCAAGCGGCCTTTGGGTTTTTTTTAGAAAACCTCATCCACGGTCGGGGGTGAGGTTTCCGTCAGCAATTAAACATTAAATAAAAATTTAAACATTTCGTTAGTAACTTGTACCTGCTCATGGGACAGAGACGCATGAGGGGACATGTTTTTTAACAACTTAAAATTCTTTATTTTTACTTTTAAAATGTTCATTTCCTGCGCACATGTGTGAAGTTCCCTGCTCGCCCTCCTCCGCCCCCCTCACCGAGGCAGTGCTGACCGCTGGGTGGGCCTCAGTTGTTCCGCCAGCATGAAATCGCGGTCGGGCCCCGGTTGTGGGCGGTAGTCGGCTTCCTGACCGCTCCTGCCCACCGCCACTGAAGGGCAAAATCCGGGCCATGGAGTTCTGTCCCCACGCCAGCCCCTACTCCGTCTGTGTTCCTGACTCCAGCTTCCCCGCGGCCCCGCTCCCTCCCCAATCTCACCTCGCTCTCCCCTCTGCCTGCCATTCATTGTCCCCCAACCCCCACCTTTGCCCATTGTTCCCTGTGTCTCCTTCCCTTCTTCACCCCCATCCCCCCACCCAACTCCTCCTGGTCACAAGGCTGCTCTCTATTTGGGTTACTGAGCCTCCAAATAATACCTCCCCGGACAACGGAGGAAGGCAGTGAAGTTCGCAAACCTACACCCCCACCAGTGTAAGCGTCTCACTGGCTTCGGTGAGGATGCGGAGCAGCGCTGAGTGGGTGGGCTTTCAGTGCCCCACTCACCTCAAAGCCACGAGGAGGAGTGACAGCCAACAGCTGCTCGCCACTTACATCCACACGTGATTCGGACCGGTCTAATTTCCCGCCGATATGGCGCTAGGGTTGGGAGGGGTTAGGGTTGGATTGTGGTGAGCAGCGTTTTTTAATGAGCATTCATGAGATGGTAATGGATTCGCTGCCGTGAATTTGCAGGGAACCTGACTCACCATCAGCCCATCAGGAAAGCGGTGAGGGGAAAAATTCCAAACTGCTGGTTTCCGGCTTTTGACCTTCCCCCAAATTTTCTGGCCCTTCCCGCCGTTAGGCCGGAGGGGAAAGTTCCACCCAACAAATCTGGGATATCGAGCTAGAGTCAGTAATGGTGACCACGGGCAGGATTCTGCCCTCGTCGGGTGGGCCTGGGAGCGGCCGAGAAACCGACTGCCGCCCGCGATGGGGCCCTGGCCGCGGTTTCACGCCGGCCGGCCAATTAACGGGCAGTTAGCGTGAAACGCGCGCTCAGCGCTGCCGGGGTGGGGGTGGGGGGGGGGAGGCGGGAGGAACGCGAGCGCTGATATTTGCGCATGCACGCGGGGGAGCGCAGTCAAAGCTCCCTGAGGCTTCAGGGAGCTGAGGATTTTTAATCAATAAAAATTAAGATTTTTAAAACAATGAAAACGTGCTCTGTCACACGAGCAGGGACGGGTTAAATAGGAGTGTAAAAAGTTTTTATTTTTTTTAAATCACTGGTCGAAACCTCATCCCGCCCGTGGATGGAGTTTCGCCAAAAATGCAAAGGTTGTTTGGCTTCTGTGCCTGGCTGGACGGACAGTGAACAGTTCCAATCAATTAGATGATTAAGGGCCTTAACGGGACTGCTTAGTGTCTGCGGGTGCAGACAACTGTCTCCTGTGCCTGCCCGCCGACCGAAGTAACACGCGAGTGCGCGATGATGTCGGGACGCTCGCCCGATATCATCGCGCGCCATCTTACGCTCGAGTGTGTCAGCGCCCGCCCGCCCGCCGAGCGGAAAAGTCTGGCCCGTGAAACCATTATCAATTGCTGTAAAAACCCTTCTGGTTCACCCAATGTCCTTTAGGGAAGGAAATCCGCTGTCCTTATCCAGTCTGGTTTACGAGTGACTCCCAGACCCACAGCAATGTGGTTGACTCTTAACTGCCCTGAAAGGCAGTTAGGGATGGTCAACCAATGCTGGCCTTGCTAGCGAGGCCCAAATCCCTCCAAAGAATAAAGAATAAAAAACAGTGTCGGGGGTGAGGTGGGGTCAGCGACTGGAGATTATTGCTTCTTGCAAGTGTAAACCAGGTAATAGCAAGTCAGGTGACCACTTCTATATCCCTAATGACTTATGTTGCAGCAAGGGAAATATTAACGGAAAAAGATGTAGGTAAGGGTGCCGACTCGCTATCGACCACTTTACGTGTGCTGTACAGTCAAGAAATGCCCTGAGCGGTTCCTGAAAATCACAGAATAATATTCAGTTCAGTTTAAAATTCGGCCCAGCATATCCCATCTTGTGCTCACTGTATCGGTGATCAGTAGAAGGGGACAGAGTCAGCCTGAGTGTTGCGCAGTAAAGTGGTTCTACTTTCTGGAACTCCTGTAGAGTTGACATTAAGTGGGACATTTTTCTTGCTGCTTTGGTCACAGTCCAAACCACAGGTGATAAAAAGAAATGGCCATTCAACAACCTTGCTTTACTCCAGGTTCCAGTGATCATCAGACGCTCGGGTTCCCTCAGTGAGGTGCTTTCTCCAGCAGCTGTAACAAACTGTCCAGTATGATTTACCTTTCTGAGTGCCCACTAAACACATAAAAATATTTTAGCTTTCACTCTCTCTCCTTTATCACTCGCTGCAAATTCCAGTTTTACTGCAGTTCCCTCCCGTGTTCCCAGATGTGCATTCAACACTTCAAAAGCACTTGATTGGCTGTAAGGCACTTTGGGAGGTTATGAGAGGCGTTACATAAATGTGGGTCTTTCTTTTCATTTAAGTCACTTGCCTTAACTTTTAGTAATTCTGGATCCTGGTGTGTGTGCTCCCTGTAGGAAGCTACAAACTGGCTAATTCTGCTGAGCGTGTGTGCAGTTGAATGTCTAAGAACTTAGTCCTAGTTTCCAATATCACAGAATTGTTACAGCACAGAAGGAGGCCATTCAGCCCATCGTACCTGTGCCGAACCTCCGGAGAAATTTACCTAATGCCACTTCCTGGTCTTCTCCTCATAGCCCTGAACACTCTTCCCTTTCGGATAATCATCCAATTCCCTCACATGCCTCAGTTGAATCTGCTTCCAGTACACTCCCCGGCAGTGCTTTCCAGATCCCAGCCACTTGCTGCGTGAGGAACACTTTATCTAACGTCTCCAATGCTTCTTTTGCCAATGACCTTAATTCTGTGCCCCCTTATTCTCGATCCTTCCAGTAACGGGAAGAGTTTTTCCCTATCTCCTCTGTCCAGACCCCTCATGCTTTTATATACCTCTATCAAATCTCCTCTCAACCTTCTCTCCTCCAAGAAGAACAGTCCTAACTGCTCCAACCTATCTATGTAACTGAACAGTGCTTACTATGGATAAGAGGCAGCAGAGATCACAGCTTTCAATCTCAAAGTAGGTTACTTTATTCTGCAATTGCTTTAGTTATTCCCCTCTGACTTACAACTTTGCTTTCTTCAGCCTTTTCATTTGTTTCCCTCTGTAGAGTAACTAAATGTCGACATTATGTTTTACCTTTCTGGCTCTTTTACATCTTTATATCAGCAAAGGGAAACCAGAGGCTTTATTAGCATTTGAGGGAACTTCAATTCATAATAAAAGCAAAATACTGAGGATGCTGGAGATCTGAAATAAGAACAGAAAGTGCTGGAAAAGCTCAGCAGGTCTGGTGGTACCTTTGGAGAGGGAAACAGAGTTAATCTTTCCAGCCCAATATGACTCTTCATCCGACGGAGTTCCGATGAAAAGTCACAGACAAGGATTGGCCTCATTCTCTTTAGTCTGGCCCAACGATGTGCCTCAATTTCAGGCCCTGCTGCATCAGGTGATATTTCTGCTCCTGAAAATTCTACTCCTGAAATTCACCAACCTATTAGAACATAAGAAATAGGAGCAGGAGTAGACTATATGACCCCTTGAGCCTGCTTCACCTTTTAATATGATCATGGCTAATCTTTGACCTCAACTCCACTTTCCTGCCCGCTCCCCATATCCCTTGATTCCTTGGGAGATCAAAAATCTGTCTACCCCAGCCTTAATCATGTTCAACGATGAAGCATTCACAACCCTCTGGGATAGAGAATTCCAAAGATTCACAACATTCTTAGTGACAAAATTTCTCCTCATCTCAGTCCTAAATGATTGGCCTCTTGTTCTGAGACTGTGCCCCCTTGTGCTTGATTCCTCAACCATGGGAAACAACCTCTCAGTGTCTACCGCTTATAAAAGCTCCTTCAGAATCTATAATGTCTCAAATGCTTATTGCTAAACAGTGCTGAATTATAAGCAGTCTGCTTGCTGCACCTGAGTCTGCTTGGAACTGGGGTCAGTACAAGTCAAAAGTTACTGGTGGAAAATTTTCTGTCTAGTCTAGTTCTGGCCTGGATTCAAATCCAAGTGGCAGAGGTGGAGGGTCAGTTCACACACTTGATGGGTAGACCCTGTTCCCATGTCTTCCTTGCAAGCACATTATATTCCAGTGTGAACTGCTCAGGGGGTGCCAATAGAAAACAGTGACAAGTTTCCTGAGCAGGTTGCTCTGGGATCTAATGCTGTCCACAAACCTCTTGCCTTAAATCTCACCATTGTGCAGAATCCATCACAGGGACTGTGATAACTGTATAACAGCATTCTACTTGAATAGGAATTGTAACCTGACATAAAACCAGAACAATTTAATGTCCCACATCATCACTCACTTCACCAAACAAATATTCTGTGAGCAGCCTGGTGCTTGTATTGTGTTTAGTTGGCCTGGTAGTATCACTCTCATCTCTGGGTCAGCTCCTGGGTTCAAACACCACTCTAAAGACTCAAGTACATAATCCACCTGAAACTTCAATGCAGTACTGAGGGAGTGCTGCACTGTCTGAGGTGCCATCTTTTGAATGCAACGTTAAACTATGGCCCCATCTAGCCGGTAAAGTGGATGAAAAATAACCCATGGCACTGTTTGAAGAAGAGCTGGGTGCTATCCTGCTATTTATCCATCAACTAACACCATCACAAACAGATTAACCAACCACTGCTGTTTGATGGCACTTTGCTGTGCACACAAATTAGCTGCCATGTTCCCCTATCTTACAACAGTGACCACATTTCAAAAGTAATACATTGGCTTTGTGGGGTGCTTTGGTCTTGGGGGTCAAGAAGGGCACTATATTAAGGAAAGTTATTTCCTGAAGCTCAACACAATATACTAATGTGCCTGAAACTGGTTGGTTTTCTAGTGCAAAGAGCTGTTCACGATCGAGTGTCGCAGATTGACACATTCCTAAGCTCCTGGACTACAGGCTGAGGGATGCACTAAAACTCAGGGCAGCTGCCACAAAGACTCAGTGGGGAAAAGCCACTGTTTAAGGCCCTCCCGCCATAGTACACCGAAGGGGTTTGGAAACCATGTAAAACTCCTTGGCTGTATATGCACCAGAGAATGTTTGACATGAAATGTAAATGTGTATAGCAAATGTAACTTGCACTTGTAAGTGCAGTGAAGCACCTTAGAGTGCCATAAACTGTATTGAAAGAAATGATATTGCACTTTTATGTAATGTCAAAGTTGAACTATATAATGCACTTTTATAAATGTTGTGAAGTGTGTTTTTTGGGGGAAAAAAGTGTGTTTTTTTTTGCTTAGGGCTGAAACAGTGAAATAAAATGTTCTCTACTCACGTCATTACCAGAGTCTCCTCTCCAGGCTCACCCAGGACTCCGTCTACAAAGAGAGGAACTGAGGTGAAACTGTATTTACTCCAGGATCGACCTTCATCAAAGCTCAGCCTGGTTACAACAAACAGAAATAAGCGCAGTCTTAGAGAGTGAAGGAAAAGCAGGTTGAAAAAGCATTGAGTAAACTAGTCATAATCACCCTCCCCTTGCCACACGTCAGTTGGATGTGTTA
The DNA here is from genome assembly GCF_964194155.1 of Cetorhinus maximus. Lineage (NCBI taxonomy): Eukaryota > Metazoa > Chordata > Chondrichthyes > Lamniformes > Cetorhinidae > Cetorhinus > Cetorhinus maximus. The sequence goes on along the minus strand of NC_135898.1, from coordinate 92,502,148 downwards.
TCAGAGGTTCTTTGATTGATTGTAGTTTTAAAGATGAGGACCAGAGTAAGGCTTCTAGTTATCACCATGGAAACTGCGGCCAGCCAATCAAAGCAACAGGCCGATGGGAGCCGGCAGTACAGGCTTTCGTCTTAAGTCGCTCGGATTTGAAATATTTGATTTTAAAGTTTGGTTGTTTTGACTGACCCGACTCTTAAAATAAACGCAATTTCACACTTATTTCTAAACAGGAATGAGATCAAGTCTTGTTCTTTTCATGGTTGGAGAAGCTGAAATCGGTTGCCACGGTGAGTGTTGGGAGCTGGAATGGGCAGCTGGGGTAGCCTGGAAATACGAGATAAATTGGTTTAAGGGCCTTCGTTCCAATCTGTCCAGTGATCTTTCTCATTCGCAATAAATCTCTCGCCCAGCACTTCACCAAATCACAGACAAGTCCAAATGAATTAAGAGCTCTTGGCCTATTTGATCCAGAATAACAGCTGCCAACCTAGAAAACCAGCTAAAGCTGATCAAGCCCTCCCCCAAAAAGGAGCTGACACGTCTATGCCCTTCTCGAAGCTACTTACTGGCAAGAGTAACAAGTGTTCTTCTGGTCATATTGCAGGAAGGCAAACAAAACAGTATCTTTCGTTTATATTGTTCCTCTTAACATGGGGCTGAATCTTCGGTTCGGCGAGCGGGGGAGGGGCCCGCTCGCCGAGGTGTTAAATGTGGTGATGTCGGGCCTGCGTTCCAACGTCACCGCGCGTCACTTAGATTTTCAGTTCGGCGGGCAGGCAGCCGACTCAGCTACATACCCGCCGACCTGTCAAAGGCCTGTTAAGGCCATTAATTAGCTAATTAAGCCTATTGGGAAAGCCGCCCGTCCAACCTTAAAGTTGGCGGGGAGGGTGGGGGCAGGCAAAGAGCCCAGGCGGCCTTCGCATTTTTCATGGAACCTCATCCACGGGCGGGATGAGGTTTCATGAAAGGTTTACAAATTAAATACATTTTTTCATTAAAGTTCATTGACATGTCCCAGCTCATGTGACACGGTCACATGAGGGTCACGTCTTAAAACATTTTTTTTTCCTTCTTCATTAAAAATTTTGGAACCTAAACCATGTGCGAAAGAACGAAGGCCCCGACTCAGGGAATCCTCCCCCCCACCACCCGTACAGGGAGCGCTCAGCGCTTCCGGTGCACGTCACGCTGGGTGGGCCTTAATTGGCCCGCCCATGTAAAATGGCGGCGCGGACCCGATCGGGGGCACCAATCGAGTCCGCCCCCACACAACCCACACGACGGGGGGAAAATTCTACCCATAGAAACAGGAGTAGGCCATTCAGCCCCTCAAACCTGTTCTGCCATTTAATGGGATCATGGCTGCTCTGTATTCTCAACTCCATCCCCCTGCCTTGGCACTGCATCCTCCAATACCCATGACAAGCAAAGATCTATTGGTCTCAGATTTAGAATTATTAATTGGTTCAGCATCTAGTGCTTTTTGTAGGAGAGAGTTCCACACTTCTAGCATCTTCTTTGTGAAGAATTGCTTCCTAACCTCTGTCCTGACCAGCTTGGTCCTGATTTGGAATGGCCCAGCTCTGATTTTAAGGTTTGTCTTGCCCTCATCCCCAAAAATTCCCTTTCAAGTTCCTACAAATCTCAATCAAATGATCCCTTACCTTTATACCCCAGGAACAGTAAGTCTACTTTATGTAATTTCACCTCACAATCTATCACTTGAAGCTCTGGTAACAATTCTGCTGCAAAACATTCCAAGGCACTGCACAGGTAAATGTAATAAAAACAGACGGCCAGGTACAGCACGATTAGCAGGGACAACCTGAAGCCACAATGACGAGATGGACTTTAAGGAGATTTTTAAAGGAGAGAGGCTCTCCCGCCCCTCCCCCACCCTCAGCCAATGCTGGGCTCTCCCAACCCCACCCTCAGTCAATGCTGTGCTCTCCCTCCCCCACCCTCAGTCAATGTTGGCCTCTCCCAACCCCACCCTCAGTCAATGTTGGCCTCTCCCTCCCCCACCCTCAGTCAATGTTGGCCTCTCCCTCCCTCACCCTCAGTCAATGTTGGCCTCTCCCTCCCTCACCCTCAGTCAATGCTGGGCTCTCCCAACCCCACCCTCAGTCAATACTGGGCTCTCCCAACCCCACCCTCAGTCAATGCTGGGCTCTCCCAACCCCACCCTCAGTCAATGCTGGGCTCTCCCAACCCCACCCTCAGTCAATGCTGGGCTCTCCCAACCCCACCCTCAGTCAATGCTGGGCTCTCCCAACCCCACCCTCAGTCAATGCTGGGCTCTCCCTCCCCCACCCTCAGTCAATGCTGGGCTCTCCCTCCCCCACCCTCAGTCAATGCTGGGCTCTCCCTCCCCCCTCCCTCAGTCAATGTTGGGTTCTCCTTCACTCAGCACTTTACCTATCCATTGGTCGTTATCAAGTGCTGAATGGATACACGTGTTGCCATCAATTGAAGGGTCAGATACTCAGTCAGCACTCACTCTCTGGTCTCATGCAAGAGCTGTCTTTTGGAAATGGTAGCAGGAGACTGGCAACACCAGGACAAGTTGGTGCCAGAGTAAAGATTCACCGATTAAATGGACCAGAGCTATTTCTGGCCTAATGAGGGGGAAAAATCAACCAGGATCCCTGCTCCTGATGCTTATCCCATCACACTTGCTGGAAGTATGCATAAGGGCAGGATCGGGCATGTACCCTCCGGTGAATAGCCCAGTGACACTCATTACGCAAGGAGTCATCTGGACAAAGGCCCTTTGGGCAAGTGTCAAGAAGGCAGCCGGTGCCCAGGTATCTGTACCCCAACCGACATGGGTCAGCACCTTCAGGAAGGTGGGGTGAAGATCTGGCAGCAAATGTGTTTTGCTTGCCATCGTCCTGTCGGCTTGTTTAGATCACCACAAAAGTAACGACCAAAAAAGGCTGTGGAGGCAACGATTTGCAAAGCAAACATGTTCGACTTCCATACAGCTGCTGGAGCTCCAGGTTGAAGTCTGGAGTCTCTTGCCAGCTCAGTTTGACATTGATCAGCCTGCGACTGCATGAATATTCAGTGTGTAATCACTGCCATCAAATGTAAACTGAAACGACCACAGGCAACTTCGATTTACAGAGTGCAATTTGCCTCTGGTTAGGGTGGAATCATTAATATTATCATTCTACCGGAAATCCCCCAAGGCAATGCAGGAGGGAGCAGGGAGGCTGATCCGGGATTTTTTTTTTTTTTTTACTTAGCCATTCCGGGGATGTGAACCTCGCTGGCAAGGCCAGCATTTATTGCCTGTCCCTAGCTGCCCTTGGGAAGGTGATGGCGAGCACTTACATCGGCTGTCCCAGGAAATATCCCACCCCCAGGAGATCTGCCGCTGGCCAAAGTGGATTTGGCCCTGGCAGCAGGACTGCTGCCCCTGTCAAAAAATTCTGACATGGATTTCTATTCATCTATATGAGATATATTTGATGAACTGGATTTAAATTCCCCCAGCTACCAGGGTGAGATTTGAATTCATGTCTCCAGGACGTTACCCTGGGCCTCTAGCTTTCTGCTCCAGTAACATGGTCACTGCGCTACCAGGCTTTCGAAGGGCTGGATGACCAAAGATGCCCTCCCGGTGGGAGGCCAGGGGGGGGCCAGGTAGGCTCAGAGGCCCTCCCACCTGTCTGACTTCAGCTGCAGTTGCAGGCTACTCTGTGGAGGGGGTTTTCCCTCCACAGTGATGGCCTGGCAGGGCCACTGATTTAATTTCCAGTATAAAATAATTGGAAATGAGAGGGAATCTCCATCTTGAGTTGCTCTCTGTCTTACTTACCTGAAAGGGCAGCCTACTGCTGAGGGCCTCCTATTAACCCCCCAGCTTCGAAAGCCTACATTCCTTAACCGGAGCCCACGTTCTGGCCACTAATTGACCAATTCAGGGAAAATCACTGCTGAGTGACTGTTTCCCCCACAGTGCTGACTTCTGACCTCCGTTTGACCTTGATGTTGGGGAAAATCCTGCCCCAGGTACTTGAGGTTGGGATGTGGAACAGACATTATCATGTTGCTTTGGTGTCAGCCATTGCTCACTGATAACACTTTCACCTCAAAGTAAGGTCATGGGTTCAGAGTCACGCTCCTGAGCACAAAAAAGGCTGACAATCCAGTGCAGTACTGAGGGAGTGCTGCATTGTTACAGGTGCTGTCCTTCAGATGTGCTGAAGAGACGCCCTCTCAGGTGGACATAAAGGAGCCCATGGCATTATTTTGAAGAGAAGCAGGGGAATTATCCCTGCATGGTGTCCTGGACAATATTTATCCCTCAATAAGCATCACAAAAACAGATTACCTGGTCATTATCCCATTTCTATTTGTGGAACCATTTCATTTGTGCACGAAATGGTTGCGCTGTTTTTTTGTTTGTTCATGGGATGTGGGTGTCGCTGGCTAGACCAGCATTTATTTCCCTAATTGCCCTTGAGAAGGTGGTGGTGAGCTTCCTTCTTGAACTGCTGCAGTCCATGTGGTGTGGGTACACCCTCAGTGCTGTTAGGGAGGGAGTTCCAGGATTGTGACCCAGTGACAATGAAGGAACGGCGATATATTTCCAAGTCAGGATTTTGAGTGACTTGGAGGGAAACTTCCAGGTGGTGGTGTTCCCATGTGTCTGCTGCCCTTGTCTTTCGAGATGGTATCTGTCTGGGTTTGGAAGGTGCTGTTGAAGGAGCCTTGGTGAGTTCCTGCAGTGCATCTTGTAGATGGTACACAATGCTGTTACTGTGCGTTGGTGGTGGAGGGAGTGAATACTTCTGGGTGGGGTGCCAATCAAGCGGGCTGCTTTGTCCTGGATGGTGTCAAGCTTCTTGAGTGTTGTTGGAGCTGCACTCATCCAGTCAAGTGAAGAGTTTTCCATCACACTCCTGAAATGCGCCTTGTAGATGGTGGACAGGCTTTGGGGATTCGGGAGGTGAGTTATTCGCCAAAGGATTCTGAACTGCTCTTGTAGCCACAGTATTTATATGGCTGGTCCAGTTCAGCTTCTGCTCAATGGTAACCCCCAGGATTTTGAAAGTGGGAGATTCAGTCATGGTAATGCCATTGAATGTCAAGGGGTGATGGTTAGATTCTCTGTTGTTAGAGATGGTCATTACCTGGGACTTGTGTGGCACGAATGTTACTTTCCACTGGTCAGCTCAAACCCAGAAATTGTCCAGGTCTTGGTGCATTTGGAAATGGAATGTTTCAGTATCTGAGGAGTCGCGAATGGTGAACATTGTGCAATCATCTTTGAACGCCTCTACTTGTGTATGATGAAAGGAAGGTCATTGATGAAGCAGCTGAAAACTACCCTGAGGAACTCCTGCAGTGATGCCCTGGAGCTTGAGATGATTGACCTCCAACAACCACAACCATCTTCCTTTGTGCTAGGTATGACTCCAACTAATGGAGAGTTTTCCCCCTGATTCCCATTGACTCCAGTTTTGTTAGGGCTCCTTGATGCCATACTTGGTCAGATCCTGCCTTGATGTCAAGGGCAGCCACTCTCACCTCACCTCTGGAGTTCAGCTCTTCGGTCCATGTTTGAACGAAGACTGTAATGAGGTCAGGACCTGCGTGATCCTGGCGGAACCCAAACTGGGCGCCAGTGAGCAGGTTATTGCTAAGCAAGTGCTGCTTGGTAGTACTGTTGATGACCCTTTCCTTCACTTTACTGATGATAGAGAGTAGACTGATGGGGCCGGTAATTGCTGGGTTGGATTCGTCCTGCTTTTTGAGTACAGGCAATTTTCCACATACCCGGGTAGATGCCAGTGTTGTAGCTGTACTGGAACAGCTTGGCTAGGGTCACGGCAAGTTCTGGAGCAGAAGCCTTCAGTACTATTGCCGGAATGTTGCCAAGGTCCATAGTCTTTGCAGTATCCAGTGTCTTCAGCTGTTTCTTGATATCACGTGGAGTGAATTGAATTGGCCGAAGACTGGCATCTGTGATGCTAGGGACCTCTGGAGGAGGTTGAGATGGATCATCCACTTGGCACTTCTGGCTGAAGATTGTAGCAAATGCTTCAGCCTTATCTTTTGCACTGATGTGCTGGGCTCCCCCATCATCGAGGATGGGGATATTTGTGGAGCCTCCTCCTCCAGTGAGTTGTTTAATTGTCCACCCCCATTCACGACTGGATGTGGCAGGACTACAGAGTTTAGATCTGATCCTTAGGTGTGGAGTCGTTTAGCTCCGTCTGTCACTTGCTGCTTATGGTGTTTGTCATGCAAGTAATCCTGTGTTGTAGCTTCACCATGTTGACACCTCATTTTTAGGTCTGCCTGGTGCTGCTCCTGGCATGCCCTCCTGCACTCTTCATTGAACCAGGGTTGATCCCCTGTCTTGGTGGTAATGGTAGAGTGGGGGATATGCCGGGCCATGAGGTTACAGGTTGTGGCTGAGTACAATTCTGCTGCTGCTGATGGCCCACAGCGCCTCATGGTTGCCCAGTCTTGAGTTGCTAGATCTATCCCAGTTAGCACGGTGGTAGTGCCGGACAACACGACATTACAGCAACTTCTGCACTTCAATAGTATTTCATTGGCTGTAAAGCACCTTCAAATCTCCAGTGGTCATGAAAGGCACTATATAAATGGAGGTCTTTCTTTATTATTTTTAAATTGAGGCCCCTTCTGCTCGAACAAGTGCAAAAGATCTTATGGCACCAATTTGAAGAAGAGCGGGCAAGTTCCCCACCGTGTCCTGGTCAACATTTATCCTTCAACCAACTTCAGCCAAACAGATTATTTGGTCATCATCACATTGCTGCTTGTGAAGCCTTGCTGTGGTGCAAAATTGGCTGCTGCACATTTCCTATTGAGCAGCAGTGGCTACATTTCAACAAGCTACTTCATTGGTTGTGGAGCGCTTTGGAATACCTTGAGGTCATGAAAGGCTCTATATCAATGCACGTTCTTTTTTTTATTAGCTAATGCCAATGCCACCCACCTGCAATCACTAACCCCCCATGACAGTCTCCTCATTCCCTGGATTGAGAATTTCCATCTTAGAAGCAGTTCTGCAAATCGCTAAGTACATTAGGGATTGTGGAGCATGAAGGCATCCTTCAACCAGGTCCCAAACAGGAAGGCAAACGCTTTGGAGAGAAGCTATCTCCCTGGCGTATCCCTCAGCATAGGCAGCTCTCATCTCTTAGGACATTATCACTCTAAGTTTCTAAACATGTCACGCAATAATACTCCACAAGTAACACAGAAGAAGATATAAATTGCAGCTAAAATGGAAAAAACCTAGTGTTGTGGCAACATCACCATGTTACTGTCCATAACGTAATCATTTAAAAGAGAGAAAAACATTTCGAGGATAATTTTTGTTCAGATTACTTTCTCCAAAGTTTTATTTTTAAACATAGACATTTTGTGGTGTTTGTTACTGTTGATGCAGTTTTACAATGACAGGACTTTGATGCCAAGTAAAGCACAATGAATACAGAAGAAGACGGGCAAGAAGATATTCCAGATTGTACATAAGTCATTGAACTGGGAAAAGCGCATTTTGTAATGGGCCATGTGGGCTGGGAGTGTTGCAAAGGAGTATCCTAGGGCTTGGGTATATTGGGAACAGGGATCATGAGCTGTGGGAAAGATGAGGGAAAAGTACATGATCTGGGAGAACCGAGAATGGGGGTCTGGTATGAGTGACAGGAGCGGCTGGGGTATTAGAACGTGCGTGCATCTGCAGGAGTCCTGCTGTGCGGGAGGAATGGAAAGGAGCACAGGGTACAGGAGAACTCCTGCCTGCCCTCCCACGACAAGTGGGATTCCAACCCCTCGACAGTGAGGAGGCACGGGGGCCTCTGCTGATAGGAAACTGGCATTTTTTTTTCAAATGCCAAAGAAATCTGTCAGGATGGCCCATTAATTCCTTCTCGGCTTAGATTACGTCTGGAATATGCCTACTAATGCACGTTTCCTTCAGGTCAGTCATGAAACAGGCAACAGCAGCCCAGAATTTTGCCTAAAAAGGGAATAGTTTCCGCCGCCCCCCCACTCTTATTGCAGCTTTGGCAGTTCTATCAGGAACCAGAAGTGGAACCAATTACCAGAGATGCCGGATAGGTTGAGGCGTGTGTTTAATGGCCACGAGGGCACCACCCTGATCCAGGAACAGGACGCTGTGCTCCTCCTCGAAAACCTAGGGTTGGGGGGAAACATAAAGAGATCACTGTCATTCAGATAAACCAGGAGACAGGAACACCACGTAGAATCTATCGTTTTAAAGTGTAGGGAAAATATCTTGAGAGCGTTAGCAACTGAAGTGGAACTACTTTCCCCTGCACACAATCAAACCTCATTCTTACAAACTCAGTGGAAATCTCGATAACTTATCAGAGTTAGATCAATTTCTTGGAATTTACCCCTTCAATATAGTCAGCCGGGGAGTTTTACAATGAACTTTTACGATGCAAGGAGTGAAAAGTAACCCCAGTTTTCTGCTGATAGAGGAAGATATCTTCTGTGACTCCACACACCTAACCAAATCATCTCTTATTTAAAAAAGATTGCGTTTGTTACAGGCCCAACACAAAGGAAACCTTCCCCTGAAGGGTCCAACGAGCAGTATTCGCAGCTGTCACTAGGCCCATGAAGCGTTTTGGGCCCATCACACACAGCCTCAAACTGCTCCTGGTCCAAGTGTCACAAATGGAAGTAGAGGCTACCCATACTGCTCCGGGAGAGTGAAATAGCCCTACTAGTTCTGGTGAGCAGTTTTCTTCTCGCTTAACAATCTCGCTAAACTCTGGCTTTATGAGTACCGCCGTAATGGCTGGGGTTGCATTTTTTTTGTCATGGGCTGCGATTGTTATGCAGAGTCTGTGAAGTCCTGAGTAAACCGTGAAATCCATCAATGCCTGTCTGTTAAACAGTGATATATTTCACAGCATTCCTGACTTCACAGAAATTGATGGGCTGCGCAACAGATGTAGTTCATAAACAAAAATACTGCCCTAATTTATGTCAGTGATGCCTCGCAAACAGACCTGCCTTTGCTCTTATACAGAATGATGAAGTGTTAGAGCACAGGAATAGGCCATTTATCACACCAATTTAGTTACTCCATCTGAGCACAGATGCAGCATTTCTAGATGTTGATATTTTTGACTGATAATCTCATTTTGCCTTCTTCTGAACCTGTCAAATAGTTTCTTTTCCCAAATACTTTTAGTTCCTCATTTCCTAAAAATTCTTCGATGCAGTTGAGGATAAGAATGATTGCACATTAAAAGGAATGTCAGGAACTGGATGAACATTTGCTTAAGTGGGTTTGATGGATCTAAAATTACTTCCACTTAGACAACTACTCATCACGTTGAAATGTCTCAAAGCGTTTCATGCAATTAATTACCCTGAAATGCAGGAACTGTTGCGATATGGACACAATAAATAAGCAGAAATATTGACACAGATGACCCAATTCTCTATGGAATGCAATGGCTGCTAATGGAGACAGAGCTTAACCCTGATGCTGGGCAGGAGAGAAAGCACTCCAGTCTACAATCGCATAAAACTGGCCTTCCCTCAACCTGCACAGATGTATTAGGCTGAGAATATTAGCGATGAAATGCAACCAGTGTATTCTCTTTATGCAGTTTTACCTGTAGTTTCTCCCATGAGATCACATTAGCGATGTAAATTGGCATGTTGATGACACAAGTGGACTCCATTGTGGCCTGCTCTCTGTGCAGACAATAAGGCACCCTAGATCCAAATAATGTTGGAAATACTTCCAATGGACACTTTCGAGGTATTTGTGGCATCTGTCAGGCAATAGAGCTCTTGAATATTTCAATAAGAGGTCTGAGCCTTACTTGAGGACACCTTTCCCAAATTGGACAACAATTTGCCCCATATGAGCTCTGACTAGTTCGTTTTTTTTTTGCAGTCTTACAGTGGCCTGGGGTCAGAGGAGGTCACCAAATAACAGGTACGTTTTGGACTTTAAACTTGGCTTTAAACTTTTTAAGCCCAAGAAGAGGAATTGTGCTTCTCCTGCCTTGACAGCAACCCTGCTGGCTCCCACTCGGCCTGGTCCTCTATTGCCCGCACAGGCCCCTCCCACCACTTCGAAGCTATTTCTGGTCCACAAATAGCATCGCAGCAGCCTGACATTCGCCCTTGCTTTGCCAGAAAGATGCCTGGAGATGTGTGATAAGCAGGTGATTCTCAAATCTCTCTCCCCTTTTCCCGAAGACGCTGAAGTTCAAAAGGTGCTGGGCGGCTTTCTTGCTCAAGTGGCCAGTTTTCGTGCCCACTTCAAGGCAGTGAGTGGTATTTGACAGCAAGGAGACCCAGAGCTGGACCCCATCCTGTTCTACCCAACATTATACACTTTCCAGTAGGAGCCACTGGGCAGTCTGGGACTCCATATATATGAACACCCAATTCTAAAACTCCTCCTGGGATATCAGCTGACATCAGATAGTTCAGCCTGGACCAGGAAGTAGAAATTTGTTAGAGGTCGTAGTGGAAGTCAATGAGACTAAATTGTCCGGGGGTATACAACAGACAGTCGGTGTGATACCATTTGCTTAGCAGTGACAGTCAAGACAAATTTCTTGGAAGAATTGAGGTTATTCACTTTGGTTGTAAGAATTGAAAAGCACAATGTTTTTTAAAAGGCATGCAAGTTGTACATCTGGATGTTCAGAGAGACTCAAGTGTATTCGTACAAATAGAAAGTTAGCATACAGGCACTGCAAGTGCTTAGGCAGGCAAATGGAACGTTGGCCTTTATTGCAAGGGGATTAGAGGATAAGAATAAAGAAGTCTTGCTAAAATTGTACAGGGCTTTGGTGAGGCCACACCTGGAATACTGCGTGGAGTTTTGATCTCCATGTTTAAGGAAGGATTTACTTGCATTGGAGGCAGTACAGTGAAGTTTCACTGGATTGGTTCCTGGGATGAGAGGGCTGTCCTATGATGAGAGACTGAGCGATTAGAATCTCTGGAGTTTAGAAGAATGAGAGGTCATCTCAATGAAGCGTACAAGATTCTGAAGGAGTTTGACAGGGTAGACACTGAGAGGCTGTTTCACTGGCCGGCAAATCTGGAACACGGGGGCACAGTCTCAGGATAAGGGGGTGATTATTTAGGACTGAGGTTAGGAGAAATTTCGTCACCCAAAGGGTTGTGAATCGTTGGAGTTCTCTACCCCAGAGGGTTGTGGATGCTCCATCGTTGAATACATTTGAGGCTGGGATAGACAGATTTTTGGTCTCTTTGGGAATCAAGGGGAGTGGGGGGGAGTGGGTGGGAAAGTGGAGTTGAAGCTCAAGATCAGCCATGATCGTATTGATTGGCAGACCAGCCTTGAGGGGCAGTATGGTCTACTCCTGCTCTTACTTCTTGTATTCTTATGAACCTCGAACTTTCTGGTTCTTATCAGACCACTTTTAGCCAATAATCATTCAAGTGGGCTCGTTCTAGGAATGTTTTTGTACTGAGGTAAGGGCAGTCAGAATCTCTTTGATGTAGCCTGTCACTTTGAGTTGCAGCTCGGATTGCATGGGCTGTGGGCATCGACATTTTGAATATTTGTAAATGATATTGCCTTTTTAATTTGTGGATATCTTCCACGATGCATATTCCACAGTAACTCTTCTGTCATCTGGCTTTATCTCTCTGTCAGCGTGTAGAAAATTGTTATCGAATTATTTACCTGAAAACTTCCAGAAGGTTTATTGAACTCAATATTCTTTTGAACATGAAAGTGAGTTTTTTTTATATTGGTAAGAATTTGCAGAATTGACTGCAAGATGAGATATTGCTGTTGATCGAATGAGTCTCATTTATAAACAGAAATTACCCCATCATGACACCATTGTGTCTGTCCTATAGACTCTGTGAAGCACATTGAAGGATTAGTGATGATAAGCCATTATTGAACATAGCCTTCATGCCATGGGCTTGCACATACAGGGAACAGCCAAAGCTCCTTTTACTTAAAGGCACATTGTCTTCATGATAATGTGTGAGGCAAATCATTTTTTCAGCCCCTTGATCTATATGTCAGCAGTAGTTTCGCTGAGGGATAATGTCACATTACAGGAAGGATGTGAACACATTGGAGAGAGTGCAGAAGAGGTTATACAAGAATGATTCCAGGGACGAGGAACTTCAGTTACGAAGGTAGAAAGGGGGGGTTGGGGGTGTTGTCCTTGGAGAGGAGAAGGCTGAGAGGAGATTTGATAGAGATGTTCAAAATCATGAGGGGGCTGGACAGAGTAAATAGGGAGAAGCTGTTCCCACTCGTAAAAGGATCAAGAACGAGAAGACACAGATTTAAAATGATTTGCAAAAGAAGCAAATGCGACGTGAGAAAAAACTTCTTCCACACAAGTGGCTCGGGTCTGGAACGCACGGCCTGGCAGTGTGGGGGAGGCAGGTGCAGTCGAGACATTCAAGAGGGCATTGGATGATTTTTAAAAATTCATTTATGGGATGTGGGCTGGGCTAGCATTTATTGCCCATCCCTAAGTCACCCTTTATTATTTGCACGGAAATAATGTGCAGAGGTATGGGGGAAAGGCAGGGCAATGACACTAGGTCATAATGCTCATTTGGAGAGCCGGTGCAGACACGATGGGCTGAATGGCCTCCTGCTGTGCCGTTAAAATCCTGTGATCCTGTTTGCGTTTCTGAATCAGGAGATTGAGGATTCGAGCCCTACCCCTGGAGTTGAGCACATAATTCAGGCTGACTGCAGTATAGAGGGAGCTCTGGATTGTCAAAGACGCCATCTTTGGATTAAAAGGTGACCCAAGCCTATCTGTTCAGGTGGATGCGAAAAGATCCTATGACACTATAAAATGACGAGGAGGTACACTCAACGACCTGGGTAACATTGGCTCTTACAACCAACACCACCAAAGCAGCTTAACTGGCTATTTATCTCATGACTTCTGCTTTTGTGAATTTGCTGTGCGGACAGGGACTGCCAATGCCCAATCATCGCCAAGATCAAGCAGCTCACTACAGACTAGGAATTTCTCACGGGTCCCTCCTGTCAATATTCTGCAGTTAAACACTGCCTTTGTGAGCCGAGTGAGTCAGGTCACATTTATGAATAGAAACTGCCCCTCCACAATGCCTCCTCACTGTGATTACCTGTCTCCAGGTGTTCCCTCCATCTGATGAGATGAACATGCCACCGGTCTGACTCTCCTCATCTGTTATTAGCTCAGGGCCGATGTTGCCTGAAAATCAAGCAGAGCCACCAAGGGTCAGCCACGATTACCAATAACAACCCACGGTTACAATTCAATGAGCTCTAAACACCATTGAGGAAAGAAAGAAAGACTTGCATTTATATAGTGCCTTTCACCTCCCTCAGGACCTCCCAAGGTACACCAGAGCCATTTCCCTCCCCATCTCTAAGTCATACATCTGTCCTTTTTTTGATATGTGTGTTATAAACTCCATTATAAGGGCTGGAATTTTCCATCTCGTTGGCATCAGGCATCATGGCAGCTCTTGCGGTCATCAGTGCCAGGCTTCACAGGCGGCACCACATCACTTTTGGAGGGGCTCATGGGCAGGTCTCTACCTAGCAGACCAGTCATAAGGCAGGGGTGGCTTTTCAATGGCTTGCTTGGGGAAGGGGGAGAAGTGGCTTCAGGCAAGGAAAGAGGCTGCAGGGCGAGGGCTGTACTGGGGAAGGAGGGTAACCCAGGTTCTGAGTGGGGGCCACATGTTGATCTGTGCAAGTGGCCTCAAGGTGATGAGGGCTGAGGAGGCAGTCTCCAGAGGAGATGAGGTCAGATGGCGATGGGAGGGTTTGTGTGAGAAAGCGCGTGGTGATGTCCCTTGAGCTGGCAGTGAGATAGATTTAAGGCGAGAGGAGAAAACTATAAAGGTGATGTGGGGGGGAAGTTTTTTACGCAGAGGGTAGTGAGTGTCTGGAATTCGCTGCCAAAGGAGGTGGCGGAAGCAGGTACGATAGTGGTGTTTAAGAGGCAGCTTGACAAATACATTAATAGGATGGGAATAGAGGGATACGGACCCTGGAAGTGCAAAATGTTTTAGTTGATGGGCAATATGATCGGCGCAGGCTTGGAGGGCCGAAGGGCCTGTTCCTGTGCTGTACTTTTCTTTGTTCTTTGAGTGAGATGCCGGTGAATGTGTGATGGGCTTGTGAGTGCGTGAGTTTCGAGTGATGAGATGGTTGCCTAACCCTGGTGGCACGGATGAGATCATTCATCCATTTTCTCCACTGGATGGCTGACCTCTTGTGTGCAGCATTGGCACTGACCACCTCTGCCACCTCCTCCCAAGCCAAAGTGGTGAGACTGATGGGCCCCCTGCGGCCAGAGCCGGGGTAGATGACATCGCAGTGGGCCTCCATGGTTGTCCACAAGGTGGTCCCAGGGATGCGTCACTGAATCAGGGGGCTGCAACCTTCTTGGCTTTCGGGGCCATGTATTCACCGGTGCCCTCCTGGGCTTGAGAAGTGTGCATGTAGCTGCAATTTAACTATGGTGCCCCTGCATGTGGAAGTGACGAGGTAACAGTGTGACGGGAAAATTGGAGGTCACCTGCCAGCGAGATGGCATGTTTCCTGCGGCTGCCGAATTAATTGGACGTGAAAGAGATGACACAGCGTGAAAAGCCGCCATTGCGGCTGGCAAATAAAACGCCCTTTTTCCCGCCCACTACCACACTTAGTGCAAATCTGGGATGATTCCGCCCAATGGCAAATCTAGTTCTGATGAAAGGTCACTGGCCTGAAATGTTAACTCTGTTTCTCTCTCCACAGATGCTTCTAGACCTGCTGAGAATTTCCAGCATTCTTTGTTTTTTATTCTCATTTGAAACTTGCCAGCTTGGAGTTTTATTGGGTAAGTGCAAAAATAATTACCTGGACGGTCTCTTCAGGAGCAGGGAAGGCCCGAGCAAGGAACCTCTGGGCCTCCCCTGCCCCAGAATTACCCTCTTAGCTACTGTGAGATAGATGTCCCTTCCACTACGCTTACCTGAGCGCTAGCGGGTATCCAAGGGCCACACAGTTTTCCACAGGGGAAATTCTCTTATAACCCACTTCCCGTCCATTCCAGTGAACTGGCGGAATGCCACTGAGGTCTGCCAGTGAAAGTTGGCCTCACAGTGTCTCAGATGGGCACGAAGCCAACTGATATCAAGGGCTAAAAGCAAAAAACTGCGGATGCTGGAAATCCAAAACAAAAACAAAAAGACCTGGAAAAACTCAGCAGGTCTGGCAGCATCTGTGGAGAGGAACACAGTTAACGTTTCGAGTCCGAATGACCCTTCAACAGAACTAAGTAAAAATAGAAAAGAGGTGAAATATAATCTGGTTTAAGGGTGGAGGGGGGTTAGAGCTGGATAGAGGGCCAGTGATAGGTGGAGATAACCAAAAGATGTCACAGACAAAAGGACAAAGAGGTGTTGAAGGTGGTGATATTATCTAAGGAATGTGCTAATTAAGGGTAGAAAGCAGGACGAGCAAGGTACAGATAGCCCTAGTGGGGGTGGGGTGGGGTGAAGGGATTGAAATAGGCTAAAAGGTAGAGATAAAATAATGGAAATAGGTGGGAAAAGAAAAATCTATATAAATTATTGGGAAAAGAAAGGAGGTGGGGGGGAAATCGGAAAGGGGGTGGGGATGGAGGAGAGAGTTTATGATCTAAAATTGTTGAACCCAATATTCAGTCCGGAAGGCACATTCCTTAGCTAATATCACCACCGTCAACACCTCTTTGTCCTTTTGTCTATGACATCTTTTGGTTATCTCCACCTATCACTGGCCCTCTATCCAGCTCTACCTGTCCCACCCCCACCTTAAACCAGCTTATATTTCACCTCTTTTCTATTTTTACTTAGTTCTGTTGAAAGGTCATTCGGACTCGAAACATTAACTGATATCAAGGATTTCCTTCCGCAAACCTGCTGGTTATTAAAATTATTGTCCACCACTCCCCTCTTATGTGTTTGGGGCTCATAATATTTGTTACAGAGAGGGCATTTTATCTGGCCCCCCCTGTGAAATAGTAAAACCAAAAATCTGTGAACCAAAGGGTTATTAGAAAACAAGGTTCATTTCCAGTTTGACCCATTGAACAAATTCCAGGCCATTTAAAGTGAGGAGGAATCTGAGCAAAAACTAGGCGTTCTCTGACAGGGCAAAAAAAGGCAAACTTCTCTGCAGGTGAATCACCTTAAGCTGTTCTAGTACAACACCTCCTGGTTGGCTCAAGCATAGCAGCAACAACAACCTGCATTTGTGTAGCACCTTTAGCATAGTAAAGCATCCCAATGCACTTCATAAGAGTTTTATCAGAACAAATCTGTCACTGAGCAACATAGGGGGCTATTGGGACAGGGAACACAGGCTTGGTCAAAGCAGTAGGCCTTTTTTTTATTCTTCATTCATGGATGTGGGCTTCGCTGGCTGGGCCAGCATTTAGTGCCCATCCCTAATTGCCCTTGTCCAGAGGGCATTAAAGATTCAACCACATTATTGTGGATCTGGAGTCACATGTAGGTCAGGACAGCAGATTTCCTTCCCTAAAGGACATTAGTGAACCAGATGGGTTTTTACAACAATGGTTTCATGGTCGTTATTAGACTTTTAATTCCAGATTTTTATTGAATTCAAATTCCACCATCTGCCATGGCAGGATTTGAACCAGGGTCTCCAGTACATTACCCTGAGTATCAGGATTGTTAATCCAGTGACAATGCCACTACGCCATCACCTCCAGGGAGGAGTGTCTTAACGGAGGAGAGGGAGAAGCCCTGAAGGAATTCCAGGGCTAATGGCTGAGGCAGCTGAAGGCCCGACTGCCAACAGTGGAGCAATGAAAATTGGAGATGCGCTTGCAGAGTAGGTCACTTGCCTCTCAATAAGCCTTTTTCAGCTCATATCTCAAGGGGAGGATGGTGTGGAGAGCAACCAACTTTCAAAAATACCAATTAGCATCTCAAGGATGGCTGAACTGTAAACAGGGGTGTTGCGTTTCAATGAAGCTCAGTGTTTGAGCTTCCGAATGCCACGTTGGTACATTCCTGAACTATGCAAGGCCAAGGAAGGTTGATTTTTTTTGGGCTGATCGAACTAAGTTAGCAAATCCCAGCTAGGGTGCGGTAGGGATCCTACAATTCAGCTGAGCACCCGGAGGCTAGGGGAGTGAGAAGAAAAACGGCTGGTATTCTTAGCCCTCAGCACAATCCACTGAATTCCACTTGAGGAGATCACGAGTTTTGGCAATGGGTGAAGATGAATTCAGAGTCCACTGTGTTGGTCTATAGCTTGCTATCAAGTAATGGATGATTAGTCAAGTCAGGTACCATGCCTGCCAAACCTTCAAAGAATTCTTCCCAAACAACAGTCACCACAGTGGAAGAGGGGAGGAAAGCATTTTGATTGGGCAGAGGCAAAATTGCCCTTATCGCACTCCAAGCTGCCCTGGGAGCGCAGATGTTTATATAAGGCACAAACATGTTTTGTTTTCCAGCACTAATTCCTCTTGTCCTGCTTCATGCCTTATCAACCAGAAGGGAGCAACGGACTAGTGTCTTGAAGGGCACATAGACAAAAAAATCTCCGAAAAGATCAAAGGAACTGTACCGTATGCTTAGCAATCTTTGAATGCATTCAGTACCTGAAGCCACGATGATGCCAGGTGCTGAGTCCTTGCTGCCTATATTTCCGGAAGTATAGGGATTCTGTGCCACATTCAAGTGTAGATTCAGTGAGCAATACGGCTGCAAACAAAAAAGAAGAGTTGCTTTAAACCAAACTTCAAAGTCGCTTCAGACACAATCATTTACCATGTTACGGACAGAATCTGGAACTTTGAAGAGGTGAGCAACCAGAATTTTCACAGTGCGTCTAAAGAGGGGATACAGTATCCACGATAGCGAGATCCATGAGATTTGATTGATATCAAGTGGGATAGGACTCATACCTCACAATCCTCCCTAATGTATTCTGTTTGCACTACACATTAAAAATTAATTTGACCAAGTTGTAAAGATGATGTGTTTAATGGTGCGCTTTATTCCTTTGTGATTTGGCTCCAGTGTAGTGGGAAGAAGTGTGGAGGTTCATTGTGGTTCTACATTGTTCATGCTTTGAACGTTCACTTCGGATGAATTTTTCAAAGGGAAACCAAGCCTCTGGGACTTAGAATGAGGTGATGGTATCATCGCTTCGAAAACGATGGCATCATTGCCCTCACAGTCAAAGCCCATTGCACATACAGAACTTTTGTTATTGTTCCATGTAGATGAGAAAAAAAAAAATGAGGATATTTTCCATAATTTGCATGTTACAGTGAGAACGTTCTGCTCTTGTCAGCCCTTTGACCCCCATCTTTGAAATTCCCTTTGGAGAAGAGGCAGAGTAAGATTCACCAGAATAGCCCATCACAGAAGATCCCCTAGCACTGAATTAGGAAGTGACTGTGTCTCTCTGATGTCAACTGAAGACAACATTGCCTGAAATACGTTCATAAAAAATGTAGGCTTTATATTTAAATAGTCATTACTGAAAAAAAAAAGGAACTTGCCTTCATACAGGGTCTTTCATGTCCTCAGACATCTTAAAGTGCTTCACAGCCATTGCCTTACTTTTGAAAGTAGTCACTGTTGTTATAGTAACCAGGGCTTTTTTTGCACGCAGCACAGCAATGAACTCTGATCGAGTTACATTCAACACTTTCTGCTCTATTATTAAACAATAACCTGAAACTATCCCAATGAATCAATGCTGTAACTTGCTTTTTTTTGGGGGGGGGAGGGGGGGTGGTTAATACAGTTCCCCAGAAATTCGCATTAATTATTTTTGGCACAGCCATTTTCAAGATGGCAGCCGGTCAATTCTCTCAAATAGGGTAAGTAGCTGAGAGCTATCAAAGACAACTTCCAATCTTGCATTTGTTTTTGTTGTGGGCAGATTGAAAGCAAAATAGTTAGAAAAGAATAATACATATTTCTAAATTGCATGCACATTCCCAATTTATGTCTGGTTGAGTGAAGTTGCCCATTAAAATAGTCTGTTTACACACAGGACCTGTTTACAACTCTGACCTGTGAAAAGAGGGAAGAGTGGGCGGGAGGGAACTGCAGATAGGAATCCGTTTCCCACTAGTCCCAGTGAATGTAACAGCAAGGCCTGATATAAATGTCTTCAACGGGTCTTCCACCTGACAACTGGACAGATTGAGAGGCTGTCTATTGGGCGGGAAAGCAGCTAGAGAGCTGGGGGAAGGTGGGGTGTGGGAACCGGTCAATGCAAGGGGGGGGGGCGACGGTGAGTTGGACATTGCTGGGGCTGAAAAGGACATTGCGAGGGGAAATGAGAGATCCCAGGGGCTGAATGGGACATAGTGATTGGAATAAATGGGACATCATGAGAGGAGAATGGGAGAGTGAATGGGACATCGTGGGGAGAGTGAATGGGACATCACAGGGAGAGAGAATGGGCCATTGTGGGGAGAGAGAATGGGACATTGTGGGGAGAGTGAATGGGACATCGTGGGGAGAGTGAATGGGACATCGTGGGGGAGTGAATGGGTCATCGTGGGGAGAGTGAATGGGACATCGTGGGGAGAGTGAATGGGACATCGTGGGGAGAGTGAATGGGACATCGAGGGGGAGTGAATGGGACATCGTGGGGAGAGTGAATGGGACATCCTGGGGAGAGTGAATGGGACATCGTGGGGGAGTGAATGGGACATCCTGGGGAGAGTGAATGGGACATCCTGGGGAGAGTGAATGGGACATTGTGGGGAGAGTGAATGGGACATCGTGGGGAGAGTGAATGGGACATCGTGGGGAGAGTGAATGGGACATCGTGGGGAGAGTGAATGGGACATCGTGGGGGGAGTGAATGGGACATCCTGGGGAGAGTGAATGGGACATCGTGGGGAGAGTGAATGGGACATCATGGGGGGAATGAATGGGACATCGTGGGGAGAGTGAATGGGACATCGTGGGGGGAGTGAATGGGACATTGTGGGGAGAGTGAATGGGACATCACAGGGAGAGAGAATGGGACATCGTGGGGAGAGTGAATGGGACATCGTGGGGAGAGTGAATGGGACATCGTGGGGAGAGTGAATGGGACATCGTGGGGAGAGTGAATGGGACATCGTGGGGGGAGTGAATGGGACATCGTGGGGAGAGTGAATGGGACATCGTGGGGAGAGTGAATGGGACATCGTGGGGAGAGTGAATGGGACATCGTGGGGGGAGTGAATGGGACATCGTGGGGAGAGTGAATGGGACATCGTGGGTAGAGAGAATGGGACATCGTGGGGGGAGTGAATGGGACATTGTGGGGAGAGTGAATGGGACATCACAGGGAGAGAGAATGGGACATCGTGGAGAGAGTGAATGGGACGTTGAGGTGGTGGGGGTGGGTAGAGTGAATGGGACATCCCGGGGAGAGTGAGTGGGACATCATGGGGATAGTGAATAGGACATTGTGGGGAGAGTGAATGGGACATTGAGGTGGTGGGGGTGGGTAGAGTGAATGGGACATCCCGGGGAGAGTGAGTGGGATCATAAGTCCATAAGACGTAGGAGCAGAGGTAGGCCATTCAGCCCATTGAGTCTGCTCTGCCATTCAATGAGATCATGGCTGATCTGATAATGCTCTACTCCACTTTTCTGCCTTTTCCCCATAACCCTTGATTCCCTTACTGATTAAAAATCTGTCTATCTCAGCCTCAAATATACTTAATAACCCAGCCTCTACAGCCCTTTGTGGTAAAGAATTCCACAGGTTGACTACCCTCTGAGAGAAGAAATTTCTCCTCATCTCTGTTTTAAATGGGCTCCCGCTTATTCTGAGATTATGCCCTCTGGTCCTAGACCTTCCCACAAGGGGAAACAACCTCTCAGCATCTACCCTGTCAAGTCCCCTAAGAATCTTATATGTTTCAATAAGATCACCTCTTATTCTTCTAAACTCCAATGGGTACAGACCCAACCTACTCAACCTCTCCTCATAAGAAAATCTCTCCACACCCGGGATCAGCCTAGTGAACCCTCTACATCGCAGGGAGAGTGAATGAGACATCGTGGGGAGAGTGAATGGGACATCGTGGGGAGAGTGAATGGGACATCGTGGGGAGAGTGAATGGGACATCGTGGGGAGAGTGAATGGGACATCGTGGGGAGAGTGAATGGGACATCGTGGGGAGAGTGAATGGGACATCGTGGGGAGAGTGAATGGGACATCACAGGGAGAGAGAATGGGACATCACAGGGAGAGAGAATGGGACATCACAGGGAGAGAGAATGGGACATCGTGGGGAGAGTGAATGGGACATTGTGGGGGGAGTGAATGGGACATCGTGGGGAGAGTGAATGGGTCATCGTGGGGGGAGTGAATGGGACATCGTGGGGAGAGTGAATGGGACATCATGGGGGGAATGAATGGGACATCGTGGGGGGAGTCAATGGGACATCGTGGGGGGAGTGAATGGGACATCGTGGGGAGAGTGAATGGGACATCACAGGGAGAGAGAATGGGACATCGTGGGGAGAGTGAATGGGACATCGTGGGGAGAGTGAATGGGACATCGTGGGAAGAGTGAATGGGACATCGTGGGGAGAGTGAATGGGACAGCACGGGGAGAGTGAATGGGACATCGTGGGGAGACTGAATGGGACATCACGGAGGGGGAGTGAATGGACATCGTGGGGAGAGTGAATGGGACATCGTGGGGAGAGTGAATGGGACATCGTGGGGAGAGTGAATGGGACATCGTGGGGAGAGTGAATGGGACATCGTGGGGAGAGTGAATGGGTCATTGTGGGGAGAGTGAATGGGACATCGTGGGGAGAGTGAATGGGACATCGCGGGGAGAGTGAATGGGACATTGTGGGGAGAGTGAATGGGACATCGTGGGGAGAGTGAATGGGACGTTGAGGTGGTGGGGGTGGGTAGAGTGAATGGGACATCCCGGGGAGAGTGAGTGGGACATCATGGGGATAGTGAATAGGACAATGTGGGGAGAGTGAATGGGACATTGAGGTGGTGGGGGTGGGTAGTGTGAATGGGACATCCCGGGGAGAGTGAGTGGGATCATAAGTCCATAAGACGTAGGAGCAGAGGTAGGCCATTCAGCCCATTGAGTCTGCTCTGCCATTCAATGAGATCATGGCTGATCTGATAATCCTCAACTCCACTTTTCTGCCTTTTCCCCATAACCCTTGATTCCCTTACTGATTAAAAATCTGTCTATCTCAGCCTTAAATATACTTAATAATCTAGCCTCTACAGCCCTTTGCGGTAAAGAATTCCACAGGTTGACTACCCTCTGAGAGAAGAAATTTCTCCTCATCTCTGTTTTAAATGGGCTCCCGCTTATTCTGAGATTATGCCCTCTGGTCCTAGACCTTCCCACAAGGGGAAACAACCTCTCAGCATCTACCCTGTCAAGCCCCCTAAGAATCTTATATGTTTCAATAAGATCACCTCTTATTCTTCTAAACTCCAATGGGTACAGACCCACCCTACTCAACCTCTCCTCATAAGAAAATCTCTCCACACCCGGGATCAGCCTAGTGAACCCTCTACATCGCAGGGAGAGTGAATGAGACATCATGGGGAGAGTGAATGGGACATCGTGGGGAGAGTGAATGGGACATCGTGGGGAGAGTGAATGGGACATCGTGGGGAGAGTGAATGGGACATCGTGGGGAGAGTGAATGGGACATCGTGGGGAGAGTGAATGGGACATCGTGGGGAGAGTGAATGGGACATCGTGGGGAGAGTGAATGGGACATCGTGGGGAGAGTGAATGGGACATCGTGGGGAGAGTGAATGGGACATCGTGGTGAGAGTGAATGGGACATCACGGGGAGAGTGAATGGGACATCACGGAGGGGGAGTGAATGGGACATCGTGGGGAGAGTGAATGGGACATCGTGGGGAGAGTGAATGGGACATCGTGGGGAGAGTGAATGGGACATCGTGGGGAGAGCGAATGGGACAGCACAGCTGGGGGGGTGGGGGGTGAATGAACAGAAATTTCTAGTTCTAGCCTTGCCTTTTCAGATTGAAGAAGTCTGAATTAAAGAGAGCATTTGTTGAACAGGGGCTACTGGAGTATGTAGGGCATTATTAAAGAGTTATTGGGAAAGGCAATGTACTGAAAAAGTACAGGTTTAGTCAGTGTACAAATCATTTGCTAGGGTATGTGCATTAAAGGGTTAGCTAAGCTATTAAGAATGGTTACTGGGAAAGATAGAATATATTGAAGCTTTGACTGGATAAATGGAGTGCACTGATGAGTCACTGGGGTGGATAAATTGGATTCTATCGTTGCTAGCAGAGAAGTTTTCAATGGTTAATGGGACCAATGGAGTGCAGCAAAAGATAGAGTATATTGCAGGGATACTGAGGTTGAACTAGTGCATTAAAGGATTACTGGGTCAAATTAGAATCCAATGATGAATAAGGATGGGTAGAATGTCCTGTTAGTCTGGAGAAGTTACCAAGGTAATAAGAGGATCTAAAAGATTTCTGCTTGGTACCCAGTTCATCCATCAACTACATTATGAGTCAAAACATGTTGAAGGCCACCAGATAATGGGATGACTGACTGTTGAATTGCAAGCACTTAGACTAGCACATTGCCCCTGTGTACCAAAATGCTGGCTTCGGTCTACGCTCTTTAAGCTTTGCCAAAGGAAATCAACTCATCTCCCTCAAAAGGCAACAAAAACAATTAATAAATCAACATGCCAAACTTTAGCAGATGAAGTGAAATTAAGAAAGAATTATTGGCTTCAGAGTCACTGGAGGCTATTAGGAGATTGTATCAGATTAACCTAGAGTGTATCCTGCTCTAGCTCAAATGTATGCCTGAATGCTTGTCGATCTCAAAGGCATCATTCATCCTGCCACTCAGGGCCAAGGAAAAGATAATTTAACACAATTAAATTCCAGCTTTGAGACTAGAAGTCTCACCTCAATGCTTCTGTTGGTGGGTGAAATCAGTACCATTACACTAAATAGTCGGTTAATGTTGAGTGAGGGGTGAGAATAAAGCTTTGCTAATTATTATTCAAAAAAGTTACAAGAGCAATCAAAATGTCAATAAACATGCAATTAACTTTGACCTGCTCTTTTATTTTACTCGTCTCCCATTGGCTGTAAGACCATATTGACCATCATGCTTAACCTCGCATCATTAGTTTCTTACTTTGTCTACGTTAGCCCAAGACATCAATTTTTAAAAAAAAAGCCTTTTCAAAGAATAACGATCCTAAATAAGATGACGCGTTAAAACTATTTGTGTGAGACGCTTGATATGGCGGCTTACCAGGAGACAGTGAATGTCATTGCCTCGCAAGTCTGTGGTGGGAGCTTCCAGTAGCCGCCAGTCCCGTCCTTTGTTATATGTGATGAAGGTCTTCACCTGTTTTTGTACCTTTTTGTTAGCCAAGAACATTCCCTTTATCCCTGCTACCTAGGAAAAATGGTTACAATTGAAATACCATCAACAGAGATGGGGACTAGCTTTTTAAAAACATCCAAGATATTTACTTTTAAGGTCTACGTGACATTGACTCATCTCCTGCAGCTTTGATAGTCCTTCCTTAATTGAACTAACCTTCTTCAGTGGCCTGTTTGTGACAATTAATTATAAAAGGTTAGGACTATAATTATTTCACAAGATGCCTGGGAATGAGAAGGGCCATTCAGCCCATCTGGCTGGCCAATCTAGAAGGAACATGTATTCATTCACTTCTGTATTCAACTGTTTCTTGAAATGATCCCAGGATTTTTACTTTCACTGCCTTAGCTGCAAGTTCAATCCCACATCTTTCTGTGTGACGAACTCCATGGAATGAGTCCCGATTTTGCTTTTAATTAGATTGAACGTGTGAGCTTTGTTAGTAATATAAATGATCCAGTATGCTGGCAAATCTCCCACACTGCTGCTGGTGGTGAGATAGTACGTCATTCTTTCAAGATGTAACACATTAGTTTGCATTCATCTCTGGTGTGTGAACCTGTGGAGGAGGTTGCCATGTGAGTGGTGAACACTGATTCAGTCTATACTGCAGTATAAGAGAGCACGAAACCTGCCTCTGGCTGGAGATCACTTTGTACGAGAGGTAGGTATCCTGTAATATAACTCAGAGCAGCCATGATCTCCTGCGGTAGGTTCAATTGCCTAAACGGGTCAGAGAGTAATTTTCCAGATTTTCTTTTTGCCCTAATTGGCCTGGGTTTATATTATGGGTTTCCCAGGTTTCCTAGGAAACTGCATGGCTTTGCATGGGTAAAGGCCAAGGCTTCATAGCGTTTGAGGCAGGCTGGAGGGACCAGTTGTTCCTTATCCTCTACAACATTTTATGTACTTCAGTTATGTAGACAGATTGGATAAGTTGGGACTGTTCTCCTTGGAGAGCAGAAGGTTGAGAGGAGATTTGATAGAGGTATACATAATCACGAGGGGTCTGGAGAGCGTAGATGGGAAAAGCTGTTCCCATTGGTGGAAGGATTGAGGACAAGAGGGCACAGATTTAAGGTAATTGACAAAGGAAGCAATGGACACATAAGGAGAAACTTTTTCTCGCAGCGAGTAGTTAAGGTCTGGAACGCACTGCTTGAGATGGTGGCGGAGACAGGTTCAGTCAAGGCATTCAAGAAGAAATTGCATTATTATCTGAAAAGGGTGTGCAGGGTTACGGGGAGAAGGTGAGGGAATGGCACTAGATGAACTGTTCATTCAGAGAGTTGGTGTGGACACAATGAACTAAATGGTCTCCTTCTGTGCAGTAACAATTCTTCTGTGATTCCATGGGCAGAATTTTATGGTCCTCAGGCAGGCGCGCCCGACCCTATCAGACATAAAATAGTGTGCGATGATGTCGGGCGGGTGTCCCGGCGTCATCGCGCACTCCTGTGATATTTTGGTTGGCGGGCACATGCGAGAGTCGGCAGCGAGCCCGCCAACAATTAAGAGACCTATTAAGACCATTAATCAATTAACTAACCACTATTTTTCGCCGCCTGTCCAGCCTTACGGTTGGTAGACGGGTGAATCGGCCAGGCGGCCTTTGGGTTTTTGAGGAGACCTCATCCAAGGGCGGGATGAGGTTTCCGATATAATTTTTTTAAAAATAAAAATGTTTGGGTAGAATTTTTATCATCGACATGTTTAAGCGAGTGGCTCTTATGTGTGGAACTTTTTTCCAGGGTTATAAAATATTTATTTAAGGGTTTAAGATTCTTCATCTCCCTGAGGCAGCTCTCCGCCTTCAGGGAGCTTTCAGTGCGCGCTCCCCTGCGCCCGCGCTGACTTCAGCGCTCACCCTCCTCCCACCCTCACCCCGGCAACGCTGAGCCTTTCTGGCTGTTTATTGGCCGGCCAGCGTGAAATCGCGGGCGGGGGGCCGATCGTGGGCCTTTTCCCGGCCGCTCCTGGGCCTGCCCACGGCGCCCACCCAACGACCTTGAAATCCTGTCCCATATGTTCATAAGGCGAGAAAGCCTAACCCATTGTTAATGAAACATTACATAGATTCACACAGAGAACAGTAAAAGGCTGGCTACATTTTATATTGCACTTTATCTCGTAGGAATAGGAACAGAAACAGAGTAGGACATTTAACCCCTTGAGCTCTTTCCACATTCAATGATCTTCTTGCAAGGTTGCTTTATTTTGTTTTATTTTGGAGTGTGAGGGGTTGGAATTTGGGTTATGCTGTGTCACTGGCCTTCTTTCCTCCATTGAAACATCACTGGATGTAACTAAAAGAGGTGGAACGGGTGTAATTATCTCATCTTCTTCTACCTTCTCTACCTCTTTTGCCTGTATCACATTATCGTGGGAGTCTGGAGAGACAGTTCACATCCTGCTTTGTTAATGAGAAGTTAATCCAGTCAACGTACATGTTGACCCACAGCAACGTGGTTGGCTCTTAAATGCCCCCTGAAATGACCTAGCAAGCTACTCAGTTCTCAAGGGAATTTAGGGATGGGCAATAAATGCTGGCCTAGTCAGTGACACCCACATCCCGTGAACAAATATAAAAAAGAAAAAAGTCAAGCTAGTGACCACAGATCGATCAATCTGACTCCACGTAAAGGCAAGTTTCACTTGGCCATTTGTAAACCAAATATCTGAGCAGAGCGGGCCCAGTCATTTTACTGAAAGGTCCTTGCACAAGAGTTAGGTCCCTCAATGACATATTTCTGGGTGTCTCAGGCATTCTAAATAGAATGTACGGCACAGAAACAATCCAACTGGTCCATGCGGTCTGTGTGCACCAGGTGAGCCTCCTCCCATTCCTCTTCACCTCACCCTATGAGAATAACCTGCTATTCCTCTCTCCCTGTGTTTACCTAGCTGCTCCTTAAATGCATCAAAAACATTGTAAAGCTACAAAGGCTACAATACCACTTATGACAGGACACTCATCATATGCTGACTCCGGAATTTGGGATGGGGTCTGTCATGCAACTGGATGGGCAGGTGAATGTTCGACCTTGATTCGGAGCCTCCCTTTAATTCCTCATGTGGAATCGTGGCTCTAAATGAATCATTGCACTAGAGACTAGAGTAAGTCAGCTCCTGCGGTAGGAAGGAGTGCACTATGGGATCGAGAGGGACAGGGTTAATATGGTTTGGCCCACTCCACTACACACAAACAAAATCCCCAAATATATTTCAACACAGCTACCTGTCTGGAGTTAAAGATTTTGAAGAGATCTCCATACAGATGATACGGTTTAAGTAACCATTGAAGATTTCGAAATGGCTTTCTCTGTTCACAGTCCAAAAAGCAATTGGTTTTAAATCTCCAGGAGAAAATGTTTTGAGGTGTATAATATAGAAGGATGGCTTTCTTTTCCAACAGCACTCAGCTTGGACTTAAATGCTACAATCAAACAACATCATTCACTAAATCCATTATGGTGTTCAGCCACAAACACATTAGTGTACTTCCAAATGGGACAATTTGATCCTTTCCGAGCTAATTTAATCCCTTTCACACACTGAGTGCTGGAATAGTGCACCTAAAGCATCAGCTGGCCATTTGTTATGTAAATGCTCTGGAAAATTCCATTTCATTCATGTCATGTTTCAGTAGGTTAGAAGCCTTCATCTTTAAGAGTACTGTTGAGTACAGACATTACATTACCTCATAAAGGTCAATCATAACATTCCCCTCTGGGCCTCGGCTGCTTTTCACATTCTCCAAAGCAATAGTGAAGTAGGCTCCTCTTACATCGGAGACGTACAGATTGTATGTGTCGTTTTGATTCCATTCTTGCACAGCGGCGAACACTTGGCTATCATCCGTACTGATAATGTGCATATCCTGCCAGGACAACAAAACATTATGCTTAAGTTGCAGTGGTGTTATTTTGAGATTGCCGTCGCCTACCTGATCCTGTAGCAACGCATGAACAGTAAGGGGCGTACATCTCAATCCATTCCATCCAATCAATGCGCCCGGGACTAATTTGTGGCCTGTAATAACTGGGCCGCATTTACCACATGGTTGGGCATGTGTCTAATGTGATTGGCAAGCAAGATTGCAGTATGTGGTTCGAATGGCAGGGGAAGTTGGACAGTGAATATAATGTGAAGTGCGACTGGGGTTTTTTAAAAAATTCATTCATGGGGCTGTGGGTGTGGTTGGCAAAGCTGTGATTTGTTACCCATCCATAACTGCCCTTGAGAAGGCGGTGGTGAGCTACCTCCTTGAACATTGCAGTCCATATAGTGTAAATGCACCCACAGTGCAGTTAGGAAGGGTGTTCCAGGTTTTTGACCCAGCGACGGTGAAAGAACGGCAGAGGTGTACAGCAGGTGCTGACCTGATATTGTTCATACTGCACCCACAGTCAAAGTCAAAATGAACACCCAGCAAACCCCCACCAGTAAGGAACAGAAAACCTCCTTCAGTCGGTAAACATAATTGGCATGGAATTATACACCTGGAGAAAGGTTGGCAGCTGAGTGGCCAACCCCTCCCTAGTACCTCTAGCTCTGTATCAAATAAATATGGTCGATGGGCTTACAGGGAAAGCAGATTGGGGAGATACAGTCAGTCTGCCTAGAAATGAATGGAAACGGATGAAAATAACCTTTCTAGAGACACATATTGTAAACACAACTAATTGTGAAAACGAACACTTCCACTCAAACCTTGACATTTCATGAAAGAGAAATTAATAAGAGTACCTGTATTAGATTGTGACATAATTTTACTTTTTTTTAATGTAGATGATGTTATATCCAGCAGTGAGTTCTCCTGGACAGCATTTCTCCCTCAACTAAAATCACCAAACTCGGGTTCATCGGTCATTTAATGTCGTGCTCGGTTGCCTGCATCATAGTACTCCAAAAGGAGAATGCGTGCGAATCGCTCAGTGATATTTCTGAGCAATGTGAGAAGACGCTATATAATGTCAACTCTTAATATTTAATCCCCTTTTAATATTTTTCAAGTCAGCTACAGTATCAGCAGAACAGGCTTGCTTCCTGGTCTACTTTTCTCCTCTCCTTGCTGAGCTCCTGTTCCTCTCCTCCCCACGATGAGATGAATTCACTCGTTCAGTTGAGACGTAGGCCTGAATTTTGCACACGTTGTGCGGGGCGCGTGGTCAGTGGGCCCCGGAAGTGGCCGCAATTGCCACTTCCGCCTGCAAATGTCAGAAGAAGGCGATTTCACTCTGGCTGGTCAACTCAGGGCCGGGCAGAGTGAAATGCGCCCCCACATTGGGCAAGGGCTGCTGGCAGGGGGTGGGAGCGTGGCAGATGACGAGCCCAATGGGCAGGGGGGAGGGGGTTTAAAACGCCTGAGGCAGTACCCTGAAGGCTGCCAGGAGTTCCAGAGGAGGCACAGGGAGCTGACCAAATCTAAGCGAAGGACATAGCATCGGTACTCGCTCGACAAACCAGGCGGGAGGGCAATGCAGGTGGGCGCCCTGCTCTCCGCTTCTTGGGAAAGTGCCTGTGCAGTCTGGTGGAGGCAGTGAGTGCCAGTTGGGATATTCTGATGCCACAGGATGGCAAGAGGAGAGGCCACCTCACCAAATAAAGAAGGCCTGGGCAGAGGTGGAGGACCGGGGTCAGCGGGCACGACGTGGTGCACCGCAGCTGGATTCAGTGCCAAGAAAGGTTTAATTGATCATCTGCGGTCAGGAAGGATGAGTACTGAGTTGGCAAGGCACGGAGCAGAGAAGTCTTGAAGGGTGGCCATCCTTCATGGCGCTCAGGGGTGTAAGATTCAGAGTAACAGATGGCACATATACTTGTGCCAGCTATGGCCAGGAGGTCAGACCAGCAGGCCAGGGTACACATAAGGGTCAGGTGTGCAAAAATGACGGGCACTTCAATCTGCTTCCCAGGTGGGGTGAGGGGTGGGTGAGAGTGTGGTAGGGTGTTGCAGGCAGTGGGTGGGATAATGAACAGACCTTTGTCCCTACTGAAAAGGGAAGCCATGATGCCGCTGAGCGCACAAGAGCGGCTGGTGGGGTGGCCAACCTGCTCATCCTCAGCAAATGTGAGATGGACGCCCAAGAGCTCGAGTGCGAGTGGACACCAAGGTCATCAGGTCGCGGAGAGGCAGACATCTTGCAGGAAGGTAAGAGTCCAGTGGGCAGATGCGGCCTAGGCAGAGGCTGCAAACAGTGTAGGGTCCTCTCACCTCAAAAGGTAACTTCTTATCAAGAGTCCCCAGTGACCCAGCAATGACGATGCCACCATGATGCTGCTGTCCATAGTCTCACCAGGTCGCCCAGCATTCACACTCAATGTGTAATGATTGATACCATTGACATATTGGCCGGGATTTTCTGTGCTCAATGGCGTCGGGCGTGTTTGGTGGCATGAGCGGAAAAAATGGCGCGATCGGTTTCACGATGGTGTGAAGCCAGTTTGTGACCGTCTACTCAGCCCAGCGATAGCCGGCCGCGTTTCCCACTATCAGACCTGGGGAACCTCACTGTAATACATCTGAATAACATTATTAGGCTAGCCGGCCAGAATCGCCCCCTCCCCCCACTCCGCTGGATCGTCCACCAACGCGTTTTCCTGGTGACGTGTTTCACAAAACCATATATAAGGCGTGCATCTGGCGGGCTGCACTTTGCTCAGGTCTTCAAGGTTTGTTTGCCTGCCCAGCTTCGGTCAGCACTCGCAGTCATCAGCGCCAGGCTTCACAGGCAGCACCACATCACTTTTAGGGGGGCTCATGGGCAGGTCTCTACCTACCAGACCAGCCGTATGTGGATGGCTTTTCAATGTCTGCAGGGCTAGGGTTTGCTTGGCAAAGGGGGCCTCAGGCAAGGGAGAGGCTGCAGGGCGAGGGCTGTAATGGGGAAGGAGGGTATCCCAGGGTGTGTGGGGGGGGCACATGTTGATCTGTGCAAGTGGCCTCAAAATGGGGAGTTGAGGAGGCAGTCTCCAGAGGAGTTGACGCCAGATGGAGATGTGAGGGTATGTGTGAGAGAGTGAGTGGTGATGTCCCTTGAGCTGGCAGTGAGTGAGATGCCAGTGAATGTGTGATGGGTTGTGTGTGTGTGAGTTTAGAGTGATGAGATGGTTGCCATACCCTGGCGGCACAGATGAGATCATTCATTCTCTATCTGCATTGGATGGCCAACCTCTTCTGTGCAGCATTGGCACTGACCACCACTGTCACCATCGCCCAAGCTGGCGTGGTAATGTAGCTGCTCCCCCTGTGGCCAGAGTGGGCATGGAGGACATCATAGCGGCTCTCCATGTGGTCCAAAAGGTGCTTGAGGGCTGCAGTCTTCTTGCCTTTCGGGGCCATGTCTTGTTTGCTGCAGTCCTGTGCTGGAAGCGCTGAGCGCGGCTGTACTTTGAATGTGGTGTTTGGCGTGATGAAATCAGCGAGGTGATGGAGTGGCAGGTGAATGGGAGCCTGCCCAGCATCAAAACGGCGTGTATCCCGGGAGTGCATAATTAACGCGGCAACTTTAGGACAACGCGGCGCGAAAAGCCGCCATTGTGGCCGACGAGTTTTTCCCGCCCGCTACCGCACTTAGTGCAAATCTGGGACGATTCTGCCCATTGTCTTCCTCCCTCCACACAGGACCCTGAGGACCTTCAATTGACACTGGAGGAGGAGCCTCACCCAGATCCACCCGCGTCACACCCTCTCTTGCCAGCAGGCACCAGCTCAGATACAAGCACGTCGGTGGGCTGCAGTTCGTTGGCACAGATGGTTGTGCACTGTCGGGAGGTCACAGCACGCTCACATGAGGAGCTGGCGGAGGCAGAGAGCGTCCAGATGCCAGCTGTTGGAGGACAGCCAGAGCCCAGGACAATGCTCAGTCTAGGGCAGATGATGAGCCTTTGGAGTCGTCCATCAGGCGGCAGATGCTGGGTGACCAGCAGGATGCAATGGGAAGATCTGGCGGAGATCCTTGACGGTCTGCGTGCCTTGTCCTTGAGAAGCTTGAGCAGTGCGTTGACCTGGAGCTCCGAGCACACAGCCTCCTCCATTGAGAGAGAGGTAACTCTCATGAAGAGGCAGCTCCAGGAGGAGAATCAGGGGTTCCTGGTGTCCCGCTCAGACCTGCACTCCCACACGCTGGCTGTGGCCTCAGGAGGTCACTGCCAGTGCGGAGGTTGGATGAGGCAACTAGTCTCTCTGCTGGGTGTCTGTCCATCGATGGTGAGCAGGGGGGTCCAGACGTGCCTCACGCTGTTAGACGAGCTGCTCGTCATCTCTGCGGGCTCTTCTTAGGGTGCTATGGACGGGATCGGCAGCTCCTCTGCCCCCTCTGCCAGTGACCGTGGTATCTTTTAAGGCGTGATGGCTGAGGAGTGCCCAACCAGGTCGCTGGACACATCTTCCAAGGTGGAGCCCACTCAGGCCCCACTGGCCAGAGGACGACCGCCAAGGTCATCAGGGACAACATGATAGCAGAGTCAGCGGACTGCCTCCAATGCCACTGCCAGCAAGAGGTGGGTTGGGGGGCATAAAGAGGTAGAACTCGCAAGCTTAAGTTTAAGACACCATAAGCGCAGGATGGGGTTATAATGGGTGACATTCTTTCATTTCTTCAGTGTTATGTGTGACAGCAGCAACAAAATTATGTTCTGTTCCTCTTTTGCAACTCTGGAAAAGATATAAATCTAGATTTTGTTTCAATGCCCTGAGTGTCCTTCGTGTTTCCCATAGGTGCAGAGCTCATCAGTGCCTTGTGATAGACGGCAGGGGCAGCAAACTTTATTCCAGAGATTGTGAAGTGACATTGGCATCATGGGATTTCCTCCTCAGAAACGTGTGATCAGGAGGTGGCGTCCTTGCCATGTGAGTAAGACCACGTCTCGGCAGACTCGCTGAAGGTGCACTGAATGAAAGCCTCCCTGGTGTCCCTGCATCCCAGAAGGTCCCTTAAGTCTGCCTCTATGTCCTCACCCTGTCCCTGCCTGGGCTCCTCATCAGATCCTTCAGTAGAGTCTTCCTCTGAGGCCTGTGGGCCTCATCGCTATCCTTATCCTCCAGTGGGTCCCCCATTGTCAGTGCCAGATTGTGCAGAGCACAGTGAACAATGACTATAAGTGATACACGGTCTGGATGATATTGCAGTGCACCCCCTTGTTGATCCAGACAGCAGAACCTCATCTTCAACAAGCCAATGGCCCTCTCGACCTTCATCCTTGTGGAGGCATGACTCCTATTGGACCTCTCTTCTGCCTCTGTCCTTGGGTACCAGAGTGGCATCATGATCCACCGTTTCAAGGGCTATCCTCTGTCACCCAGCAACCAACCATCCAACTGAGCTGAAGCCATGAACAACCTTGGCACCTGGGAGTGTCGCAGGATGTATGCATCATGGGAGCTGCTAGGGTACCTTGCACAGACTTAGAGAATCTGGGTCAGGTCGCACACTATCTGCATGTTCATGGAGTGATAACCCTTCCTATTCACGAAGGCACCCGGCTGATCCACTGGCACCTTGATGGCCACATGTGCACAGTCTATAGCACCCTCGACGTGGGGGAACCCAGCAATGGCTGCAAAGCCTCTGGTTCATTCAGCCTGGCTGGCTTGGTCTGTCCGGTAATGAATGAACATGAAGACCGGTCAGATCAGAGCATCAGTGACAAGCTTGACACAACTGTGGACGGCTGATTGGGACACTCCACACGGATTCCCCCACGGACCCCTGGAAAGATCCGGAAGCAAAAAAATTGAGGGCTACTGTGACCTTCGGAGCCACTGACATTGGGTGCCCACCCACACAGTTGGAGGTGATTTTTGGACTAATCATCTGACATATTGATGTCGCAGTGTCCCTAAAGAGACGGAGCCTCCTGCGGCACTGGACCTCAGACATGTTGAGGTGGTTGGACCGCTGCCTGTACACTCTGGTAGCAGGATAGTGGCGTCTTCTACAGTTCCTTCCACCTTGCTCTCCCTGTTGGCCCTGCACCCACTGTGCCATTGCCTATCCTCCCACAGGTCTCTCCCTGGGGTGCTGCCTGTGGACAACTGGCCTCCTCTCCTTCCTGCCCCTCTCTTCCTCCTCAGAAGAGGACCCCCAAGTGGAGTACACAATCCCCATCTGCCCCGTGCATTGAAGGCTACGCTCAGCAGAAATGCCCCAAGAGGGTTGGCAAAACAAAAGAGTCCTCAAAACAAAGCTGACAAAGCAAAAACTTCAGAAGAGATCACAGGAAAATGTCTGAAATCTCAGCAGACAAGCAGCAGCAAACTCTAACCTGAACTCCTAACAACTCACACAGCCAATGCCCCTTGGGTGAGAAAAGTGACTAAATGAGTTGGCCGCCCGCTTGTGGTGCCCGTGCAATGAGCGCAGAATCTCACGGGCAACGTAACATGGACTTCCATTGCCCCCTCAATTGCTTGAAGTGGCAGATTAATTGTCGGTGTGCACGCTTCCGAATCCCACGCCCATCCACCCGCCGATCGGAAAATCGCACGAGTGTGTGACGACGTTGGGATGCGCGCCTGACATCTCCTCACGAGATTTAACACCCTTCCAGGTCGGGCACGCGCCCACGACTAGCCCGTAGAATTCTGGCCAGAGTGAACCGCAGGCTGGGGGAACCCAGCAACTCACTCTTCCTTCAGATAACCTGCTGGATCTCCCTTGCTACGCACATCGATATCTCGCTCTTTCTTCTATCTTTTGCTTCTGTCAAGTTTTATTCTTCCCTCTAGGTTATGCCTTAATGCCATGTCTGGACAATCCTGCTGGAATATTTGATTACTTGCTATGCAGTCAGCATTTCCCACTATTTTAACACATTTATGTCATTCCTGTTTAATATTTAAAACGGAATTTCAGGAAGAGCGTCATGAGCAGAAGCACAAAATCACTTTGATGCTCTGATGAAGGGATGGTGGGTTATTTTTGAATGGCTCGGTTCAGTTGACACAAAGAGTCTTCCTCAGCTCTACCCATCTTGTACTCCTGGCTGGAAAGAGTCGACTTAAATTCATGTACATTAGGTACCCAGTCTTTCCTGTATAATTTTTAAATTATTTGTTCATGGGATGTGGGCATCTCTTTGCCAGCATTTATTGGCCATTCCTATTTGCCCTTCAGAAGGTGGTGGTGAGCTGCCTTCTTGAACCACTGCAGTCCCTATGGTGTAGGTACACCCACAGTGCTGTTAGGGAGGGAGTTCCAGAATTTTGAACCAGAGACAGTGAAGGAACGGCGATATATTTCCAAGTCAGGATGATGAGTGGCTTGGAGGGGAACTTCCAAGTGGTGTTGTTCCCATGTGTCTGCTGCCCTTGTCCTTCTAGATGGTAGTGGTCGGGGGTTTGGAAGGTGTTGTCTAAGGAGCCTTGGTGAATTCCTGCAGTGAATCTTGTAGATGGTACACACTGCTGCTACTGTGCGTCGGAGGTGGAGGGAGTGAATGTTTGTGGACGGGGTGTCAATTGAGTGGGCTGCTTTGTCCTGGATGATGTCAATCTTCTTGAGTGTTGTTGGAGCTGCACTCATCCAGGCAAGTGGGGAGTATTCCATCACACTCCTGACTTGTGCCTTGTAGATGGTGGACAGGCTTTGGGGGAGTCAGGAGGTGAGTTACTTGCTGCAGGATTCCAAACTCTGACCTGCTCCTGTAGCCACAGGTTTATATGGCTGGTCCAGTTCAGTTTATGTTTATTTACAGTTAATGTGGCGGGACTGGTAAGATACAGCGTGAGAAGCCGCCAATGCGGCTGGTGGGTCAAACGTCCTTTTCCCGCCCACTACCGCACTTAGTGCAAATCTGGGCTCATTCCGCCCAGAGACACTGCCTCATGCAGGGGGCAGAGGGCAACTAAGCGAATTCAATGGGCAGAATATTGCGTTCGTTGGGCGGGTGTGCGCCCGGCCCAATCGAGTGTGAACTGACGTGCACTGAAGCCAGGCGAGCGTCATCGCGCGATATATCGGTCGGCGGGCGCGCGTGGGAGTCAGCAGCGCGCCTGCCGAACATTAAGCAGCCCATTCAGGCCCTTAAACAACTAATTGATCGAAATTTTTCGCTACCCGTCCAACCGTTCGGGTTGGCGGGCGGGCGGGCGAAAAGGCCAAGCGGCCTTTGCATTTTTGGCGAAACCACATCCACAGGCGGGACGAGGTTTCGTCCAGTGATTTAAAACAAAATAAATACTTTTTGCGCTGATCTCTACCATGTCCCTGCTCAGGTGACAGAGTCGCGTGAGGAGATGTGTTTTTTTAACATTTTAAAATTTTTATTGTTTATTTGGAAAATCTTCAGGGCGTTTACTGCGCACACTCGTGTGCACATGCGCAAACTTCCACCCTCGCCCTCCTCATCCGCCACCCCCCCCCACCCCACCCAGGCAGCGCTGAGCGCTGCAGCGCACGGTTGACGCTGACTGGCCATTAGTTGGGAAGCCAGCGTGAAATTGCGGGTCGCGGTCTGATTCGCTGTCGTTCCCGTTCCCGCTCCCGTTCCCGCTCCCGCTCGCCCTCGCCGAGCCTGCCCGATGGCCAGAAAACCCTGGCCAATGTATTCTCTTCCCGCCCTCTCTCCTCCACTTTTTCTCTCTTTCTCTACCTTTTCTTTCTTTTTGTGGTTCAGAGGGTGTGAGATTTAAGGAGGGTTTCCTCTTGTAGTCTGTTGGTAGTACAGAACTTGAATATTGCTGAAAAAAGAGACATACCATCAAAACCTTTCATCTTGCACTCATCTGGACAGATTCGCAAGAATATCAAATTTTACAAAGCTGTTTCCTGGGGCATTCCCCATGGCAACACCCCTGCCAATCAGAGTCCACTTGCCAACCAATCAGCACTCGCTTCTCATGCAATTTGTCGTTCTCTTTGAAATTTGGTATTCTTGTGTTACGACCGGGATGCAGTTGGTCTCACCCCACCTCTCCGCAGGTCGCACCATTCGTGTAAATGTTTAACTTACTCACCAAAATGACCAATTATTTACCTTCACTACTGTTAGACCTGAATAAAAGAAACTTTAACTAGGCTTCTGTAAATAAACTCAGCATGATGGATTTATAATAAACAAAACTTCTTCTGTTGCAAGAACTAGTTAACACACAATTGTAATCTGGACGTATAACTATCCATCTCTTTAAAACACGCCCCCCCAGTGCGTATACACACACACACACGCACGCGTGCATACACACATACACACATGCATGCACACACAGACACACACACGCGCACGCATACACGCACAGACACACATGTGCGCGCGCACACACACACACACAAAGGACAACAAGTAGGGTCTCTGCAGAGATGGGCTTTGGAGAATGGACTTTAGCAAAAAGAAAGGATCACGTTTGCAGGGTTTCGGCACTGTCAATCTGGAGCTCGCTCGAGTGATGACAGTTCACTGGTCTCACCATCGGAGCTTTGGTGTGGAGGAGAATATAGAGCTGGATCAATTCTTCTTGTCTCAGCTTTTTGGGTTTCCAAATGCAGACAGGTTATGCTCAGATAACGATCCCCTGGCTGCAGATTGATAACCACGCGTGGAATTTCAGGCAAGACAGGGAGAGAGCGAGTTAGGGCAGCCTTCCTTCTTGGCTTATTCTCCATACCGAGTTCAAAAACAACAGGTTCAAAACTTAAAGCTCCTCTGTTAGGTGATTTCCAGTAAACCACAAGGCTGTTGCCTTTAAACCAGTTTTTTTCCCCCACAACAATTAAAATTACAGTTTAAAATTATTACAAAATAATTACAGTTTAAGCAAACAACTCTCCTGCTTTTAGGGCCATGCTGATCAGGTATCTGACATCGTGTGATTTCCTAGAAACGGCATGCTTGTTGAAAGTCCGAGGTGAACTTATGACCCTCTTTAAAAAAATACAAGTGTCCAAATAATACAATGGTCTTTCCATTTTAAAAGAAAATATAGTTTTTAACACTTGTGAATCTGTCCTGATGAGTGCAAGAAGAAAAGTTTCGATGGTATGTCTCTTTTTTCAGCAAGACTCATGTTTCCTCTTGTCTTACTACCACACGAAAGAGAAAGAACAAAAAACAAGAGACAGCCATGGTGGCAATGATATCACCTTATCATATTGGCAGCTAAACCCTTCCATTACTACTAAAAGGCACATAGATTTAATGGTGGATTTTCACTTCTGCTGTGTATACTGGGATTGTTCAGCCTGCAGAGTGAATTCTCTTTTGCTCTCTTAAGAGAAATGCGTAATCTATACATGGCGAGTAGGAGAATCTTCAATCTGGTGTGAGAGTCTTATTGAATGCAGGACAGTTGGCAGGCTTGGATGGTCGAATGCTGGAAACCAGGGAGGACAAGTGATCCTGGTGTTGGAAATCATGAGGAGATGAATGCACTAAATCTGGTACCAGATTTGAGGGCCCAATCTCTAACTGTAGATCACAAGGAGGAAGGCCATTTAATAGGAAAAGAATTGATTCAGGTTTACTGTAAAGTCTCAGGCTCTGGTTAATTAAGTGCCCCAGGAACACTGTGTATGTATCGCCCTGGCACTCACGCTGGCAGGACACCTGCTGCCAATACTTGAGAGGCTGGGGAAGAGGCCACGAGGAGCAATCCTTCTGTGGTGACACGGTACATCTCCAGTGGCCTTTGTCCTCGCACAAATGACACCCCCCCTACACCGCACTGATGATAACAGAAGTGTGGGTGGTGTCAGGCCGCTGTTTAAAAGATGAAAATAATTCACCCTCCCTGATCTTCAGGGTTCAGCTGCTACACCCCCATGTAGGCTCCGATCCTGTGGGTTTTGATAAGAAAACTTGCACTTACCCAGCACCTTTCATGTCCTCAGGTCAGCGCTTTACAGCCAACGAAGTATTTTTGAAATGTAGTCACTCTTGTAATGTAGGAAACTGAGTAGCTAATACGTGGACAGCAAGCTCCTACAAACAACCATGTGATAATGACGAGATGATCTGCTTTTATTGATGTTGTTTGAGGGATACAAATATCCAGGGCACCGGGGATAACTCCCTTGCTGTGCATTGAGATGGTGCCGTGGGATTGTTTAGATTGAGGTGGAAGGGCAGATGGGACCTTGGTTTAACATCTCATCCAAAAGACAGCACCTCACTCAGTACCACACAGAAGCGTCAGACTGGATTGAACACTCAACTCTCTGGAGTAGGGCTTGAACCCACAGCTTTCCCAACTCAGAAGCAAGGGTGCTACCACTGAGCCATGGTTACTGGCAAGGTCTACCTGATAAGACAAGGCATTCTTACATCAATGTCTTGCCAGGTTCAGAATGAGAGCTGAGAAACTGGAAATCCCTGTTTAGAGAGGAGGCCCCTCTGTTGTACCTCTGATGTCCTGCAGGGGTCGATAGAAGCTCCGCCGCCCCCCCCACAAGACCATCCAGGGACTCCATGGCTGGGACCCGGCCCATTAAGTTCTGGGCTGGTCTAGTGGACTCCTGTCAATAGCTGACAACGTTTCATTCATAAGATCATTGATCAAAATAAGAGCTTCCGAGTGACAGGCAGGCTTGTGTACTGAGCCTCTGGCTAGTGAGGAGGCTGTGTTTACAGACAAGGAGACTTGAGCTCATAAATGAAAAAGATATGTGAAAGGTGCTCTGTCTTTAACTCCTGACACCCCTAGCCATACCACTCAAATGTATTTTGCCTCCTGCTAATTCCCTTGCCAATAAAGAGAGACGCATAAAACACCCTCATCATAAAGCAGTTGTGACGATGTACCATGCAGTATGGGAAAAGGCTTACTGTGTTCTAAAGGATGTCAAGATTCTCTTTCTTTTTACCTTGGGCAGGGAGTATTTGGGGAGTTTCATCTGCGCGAAGCTCTCTCTTCGATATGACACATAGTAAGTCACCCGTCCACCAGTTGTCACCTGGGTTGTGAAGCAGAAGAAAACGTTGCACATTTGCTTTGGACTGGAGAAAAGTAGCAGAAATTGGTTATGGGCAGTAAACATTTTATAGAGAGCAAACACACAAGAAAGATCAATCAAGTGTTTTGACACGACCCTCAGTGGGTGATAAAGACAAACAACCACTTTCGTGTTATCACCAAAGCCACTTGGCAATTTTTTTTTTGGCAACATACAGACGACAGAAGTAACTTCCTCTTCTCCTGCAAGTGAGACTTCCCCATTGATGGGGCATGCCCCGGACTCACCTCCGTAGTTGCAGGGTGGCTGTGAGGTACAGTTAAATACAGGGCTGGTACAATAGCAGGAAAAAAGTATTGAACAGGGCAAAGTGACCCTAATGCTCAACTAAATTTCAAAACTCTGGCTTAGGGAAGCTATTAATAAATTCTGTTAATATATCAATATTGGCTACCCCTGAATCTCGAATGGCTTTACAAAATTGGCAGCATTTCCAATAAATGATAAACGTTTAAATTCCATTATATAATTGGCAGTCATCATTTAATTATTATTTATAGCTACTCATTACATTGGAAGTGGACCTAAAGCAAGCTGACAGTGATTCAGAGAAAATGCTGGCTAATTTATTTAATAACATGCATTGAAGATACATAATGGGGGAATATGAAGAAACCACTAAAACCAAGCAAGATGGCTCTGGTCATATAAAAATCCTTTGACAGCTTTGCCTATGTTCCCTAACTCTTGGCTTTCTGCAAAGGCATCTGTCCTGTCTTGCTTTCAATTCATGCTCTGCTACCTCTCTGTATTTTCTCATACCTGGCTGTTCACTTAATTATCACGATCCGGTATAATAGATGGTTGTACAAAACAGCAACAATGATAAGTGGATTATGCAGCTCTTCTTTGGCTGCTCCAATTAACCATGCTGCATCGTTGGAAGTCACGTCGTCTTCTCTTGCCTGTGCCCCATGCTGCCCCGGTGCTTTCTTTCTCCTTTTGACATTGACAGGCGGGACCTAATTCGGCATGCTTGTCAAGTGAACAAACAAGGAAATAGATCTTCCTGTTTATCATAATTAACCTGCCTTTCTCAGCCACTTGCCAATCAAACCAGAGAGAAGAATGTTTCTTCCCTGTAATCAGCAGAGATTTATTAGCACATCCAAGTAATCATAAAAGGAATCTGTTTAAAAATCAAGTACATGAATATCTTTGAGGTGTGAAAGAGTTTTTCTTTGTACTTGTTTTTTTCTTCCTTTTTGACAGAACGCATAGTTCATTTTGCTGCTCTAAACTGTATTAGGAAGACTGAAGACTACTGGGCTAATTTTGAGTCACTCCACTTGGTTGGAATGGAGAAATTAGAGGCTCCATGTCTAACTTCATTCCTGCTGATCTCTGATTTTAATGCTGCTGCAAAAAGCTTGGTTTTACCTTTTATGTTGAATAATTCTTGTACCCCCAGCCCGCAACTCTTCAGAAAGACCCAGGTTGGTCCTAAGCTTCTATACTGCTGCTTCATCCGGAGAGACTGTCTTACCCATTCCTGGAGAAGTGGAAGTGTCATCTGTTGGACTTGGGCAATCGCCCCCTTACCTCTAGTTCAAAACCTTTTCTCCCTCAGTTATACTGTTTCACGTCTATTTTATAAATACTCTTGATTTGTGCTCCCTGAACTTCTTGTTCCTTCTAAGCTGCCAATAAGACAGCCAAAATGGTCCTCAACCTTCTGTGATGTGTTGAAATTAAGCTTTGACAAGACTCTCAGCATAATTGAGGCCTACTCAAGAATTGCATTGGAGAGGCCTTGGGTAACGAGCCCTGTTCACAGTGAGCCAAGAATTGTCCTCATAGAGATTTATTCATTCTTTCCTGGGGCCAGAATATTTAGCCTATGTAGATAAAAGTTAATGTGATGCAACATTTCTATGGCATGTATGATTAGCTCGTTGAAAGAGAAAAGGCATTTATCTTGCTTGGTTTTGAGGCTGTAACATGGTATTGTAAAAGCCCTGAAGGAAAATGATCTGTAAAATTATGTTATTCTATTAACGTTTTCACACATGGCAGCAACAATTTCTCAAACAGGTATTCTGGCTGAATCTTTTCTTCTAATGATCGATGACAATGGATTTATTCGCTACTAGTGAACTCCCATGGTGTTGCACACTGTAGACAATAAACTATTTCTCTTTTACCCCTCTCTCATGTCTTTGCCGTGCTATTTCTCTGTCTCTCTTCTGTTTGTCACTCTGTCTTTTTATATGTTTCCTCTCCCTTTAGGGCGGGGAGCGATGGTGAGGCAGGGAAAGTAGCCATCAAACGGCCGTAGGCTGCATTTAAAGTTACAAGGCAGACGAAGCTTCCATCATATCTCTTCACCGATAACTAACACTTCACTCCAATACCTTACTTCTCTTGCAGCCACTGTTCTGTTGAAGGGTCATTCGGACTCGAAACGTTAACTGTGCTCCTATCCGCAGATGCTGCCAGACCTGCTGAGTTTTTTCCAGGTATTTTTGTTTTTGTTTTGGATTTCCAGCATCCGCAGTTTTTTTGCTTTTACCCTTTTCGATTATTCCTCCTTTTACCACTATGACCATTACTAAACTCACTCACTCCCTACTCTGACTCATTTCTTTTGAACTTTCTGCTCAGCTCCTACATTATCTCCTTTCTCTTGCTCTACTGTCACCCTTATCCCTCCATCCTCTCAATCCTCCAAGAATGGATGATGAGAGGCGATAGGCTCTTGTAACATGTTTCCTTCCTTGTTTCACTGTTGGTAGCCAACTTTCCCTTGGAAGCTTTATTTCCTCTAAGAATTCAACATTTTCTTTTGAAAAACTCAAAATAGAAGGAGGAAAGACACACTGTCTACATCTCTCTTGGTCTCTCTCCAGTGTCAGCAATTTGAATTTTTACAGTTGCTTAACTATAAATAAAACACAAAACAAAAACAGAATTACCTGGAAAAACTCAGCAAGTCTGGCAGCATCGGCGGAGAAGAAAAGAGTTGACGTTTCGAATCCTCATGACCCTTCAGCAGAA
The DNA here is from genome assembly GCF_964194155.1 of Cetorhinus maximus. NCBI lineage: Eukaryota > Metazoa > Chordata > Chondrichthyes > Lamniformes > Cetorhinidae > Cetorhinus > Cetorhinus maximus. The sequence continues at coordinate 92,458,707 of NC_135898.1, read as the reverse complement.
CTGAGTAAAGTTAGGAGAGGGATGAAATATAAGCTGGTTTAAGGTGGGGGGTGGGGGGTGGGGGGGTGGGGGGAGAGAAGTTGGGTGGGGTGGGTGATTGTGGGGATAAGCAAGCAGTGATAGGAGCAGATAATCAAAAGATGTCACAGACAAAAGGAACAAAGAGGTGTTGAAGGTGGTGATATTATCTAAAAGAATGTGCTAATTAAGAATGAATGGCAGGACAAGCAAGGTACAACTCTAGTTTTAACTAGATGCTGCCAGCTGAGTTTTTCCAGGTAATTCTGTTTTTGTTTTGGATTTCCAGCATCCGCAGTAGTTTTTTGTTTTTATCTATAAATAAAACACACTTTATTGGGGTGTTCTGCTCCTTTAAAATTTTAAGTTGTGCTTTTTTTGAAAACTTCATTCATGTTAGTATGGGAAAAGATACTTTGCACTGAATGTTAATGTGCAAACTTACTGGGATTAGAGGGCCCCATAACATGTGGGGCACTTGGAAATATGTGCAGTGTGTCTGTCTCTGGTTGCTTAATGTAGCCACTTTCTTAACATCTGGGTTTCGCGTGCAATTAGTGTCAGTGGGTATGATGATGACCAATGCAACTCTGCTATTTAAAGGGATACTCCAAACATGTAAGATGAAACAATTGGAGTTGGCATGAAAAGGGAAAGAAATTCTGGAACTGAGTTAAGACTGACGAAGGCTACATCCCACTTCACCAATGTATCCCTAGGTGTGCTGCTGGGGGCTGTAAGGACCCAGAGATGGATGTTGTTCCTTAATAACAGGAGGAAGAAGACTGCTGCTGAGAAGGTAAGTAACAGGAGCACAGTGCCACCCTCCTGGATCCAATGTAGGAAGCCGTTAATGACCTAACCAGGGCAGTAAAGGTAAGGGTAGCGGCATATTCACCCATATCTTGATGTATGTATCACTCCAACCCCCTCACTCTTCCTTCTCAAGCCCACTGCAGCACATCACTCTTCACACCTACTTATCTGACAGGTTCACGCACCCCCCTCTGTCAGTGCACTTCCTCACATCCCCATATATTCCTTCACCACTGACATTCACCCACATCCTCATGTAACGTCATACCTCACCCTCACCTCAAAAGTCATCCTCAACAAATGCTCTTCACCTATGATTTTACTGTGGTCTGACCAAAATGTCAAGTGTCTTCTCATGCCATGTAGCACAATCTAAAGCTGCTCACCATGTCACAACTGTACTTAACCTTGCTTCCACCTATCTTACCACCACTAATCACTAAGCCGTGTCCTTATAATGATATAATATTCATTTACTGAATAAGACACAAATCCCTCATAAGAGACTGGGTAAACACGCTGAGGGTTCATTTATTAAGACTAGGCACATGAGAACAGTTATACATAGGTATAAAGCTTGAAGGCATCAAAGCTGTGTGTGTGTGCTCCGCTCAAATCAAAAGTGAAAGTAAGACTGGATCACATGACACATTTCCCATCTAGTGATATGCTGATATCCCTTAGAGGCAGGTTATAACAGGGTGAATACATTCCATTACTCCCACTGATAGATCTCTTCTTTTCTTTCTTGCAGGAGAATAGAGTGGAGAACAGTCGGGCAATGCAGAGAAGTGGCGATGCCTCTCCACAACTAACAACTGCAGAGGAGGAAGTGGCAGAGTTCATCTGAGGTGATGGCATAGTGGGATTGTTGCTGGACTAGTAATCCAGAAACTCAGTGTAATGCTCTGGGGACACAGCAGACGGTGGAATTTGAATTCAATAAGAATCTGGAATTAAAAGTCTAATGATGACCATCCCTTCCTTTAGGGAAGGAAATTCTGTTGTCCCCATGACTCCAGATCCACAGCAATGTGGTTGACTTTTAAATGCCCTCTGAATGAGGGCAGTTAGGGATGGGCAATAAATGCTGGCTGCCAGCCCAGCCAGCGATGCCCACATCCCATGAATTAAAGAAGAAGTTGAGTCTCAGTGTGCTCAGCTGTTGCAGAGGATGGCCTCCCAACTATCGGGTGTTAAGATTAAGTCTCAGACAGCCACATATTGAAGCCAGCTTCCTGATGTACTGGCAACCTTGCTGATTTTATTCCCACACCTGCTCCTTCTCAATAAAATCCCATGCTATGTCTCCTACTCCTCAACTCAGTACACTTCCTGAACTTTACAGAATGTAAAACAAAATCTAAAACAGGTTCGTAATTAGAACATCCATATTCCCAATCTGTTCCGCATTCACTCAAACAAACACAGCCTCTGTTTTCCAGAGAAAAACAACTTTCAAATACCCAAATAAAGCTTTTAAACATGGCACCCTAGCTTTTCTTTAAATTATTTTGAGAAATTGCTGAGCTTTAGCTGATGGCAGTTCAAGAAAAATCGGCAGTGGTTCAGTTGTCCAAATGCTATTGATGCATCCTTGGAAAGTGGGTAGACTGCACAGGCTCAGACATGCTCTACGTAGAACAGGGTGCATCACTTGGTTTCTGTCAGTGCAGGACAGGGCACTTCATTCTCCTTCTCTCAATGTTGATCAAGATGTGAGAGATGATTGGCATTTCCTGTTTTGGGGTACCTGCCATGAATTCTCTCAGGTCCTTCCCTTTAATCCAAGACTGGGCCCTTGAAGAGCTGGGCTGACTGACGATGATTTCTTGTGTTCGATGCTGCTTTCATCCTTATGCCTTAATTCTCCATCCTCTACTGACAACCGAATCAATGCAATCTTCTTCTCACCTTCAGATTCAAGCTCCGTGTTGGCATTATTGGTGGCTTCAAGCAAAATATCCTGGATTGCTGTACTGATAGCACCAGAAATGTATTTCCTTTTGATTCAACTCCATTGTAACACTACAGAAGAAAGCTAACATTGCCATGAATGATTCATGATCAACAGGCCACCACATGATCATGAAGGACTAATTCTACAAGCGTCATACCTCTCCCTCATTCTACTTGCATCCATCATTTTGTGTTTCCTTGTTAAAAAGACCAAGAACTAAGAACATAACTGACCATAATAAACTGAGCTAAAAAAAAAAGGCACAAACCCATTCTCCGTTTGATAGAAACAAAGATCAGAATCAATGCCAAATAAAAATTGGGTGAGATAAAAGATAAATTAGTATGATTGATTTTCCTTGAAACAGTTTGGATCTCCAGCAATGCTGTACGATCAGGAATTTGTTCTGGCTCCAGATCGGAGTGACAATTGATTGAATTGAGGTTTGTATTCAATAAGACTTTACTTGTTCTTATGAACCCACAGACTACGTCTCTGAAAAGGTCACACATAATATCTTTGAGTTTTGCTAAGAATTAGGCTTGAGTACTCGTTCACATGCAATGTTACGTTGCTTCCCTTAAAAGGAAACCTGTATAAAAAAAGGTCTCCATTTATGTGGAGCAACCATGTCAAGTTTGATTAGGTTGAACCAAGTCAATTAATCCAAAAACTTTAACCCCTTAGGACATTTATCAACTTCTGTATATAGCAGTAAATACTGTTAAAGATGACTATAGTGGAAGATAATTCTTAATATTTTGATAACATAAAAATATTTAATCATATACTTTGGTCAGATAGAACTGTTGACTGTGTTTACATGGTGTCCATATTTGTTGAAATACTGAGAAATCGACTTACAACAACTTGCATTTATGTAGCGCTTTAAAGGGACTAAAAGGTGCTTCACACAAGGGTTATTACTAAATTGACACCAATCGAAGAAGGAGACATTAGCACAGATGATCAAACAATTAACCATGGAGACAGATTTTAACTGTCATCCTAAAGGAGACCATGGGGTGGGGAGACAAAGAGATTTGGAGTGGGACCTCCCAGAGCTCAGGGCCTGGACCACTTGCAAATAACATTGACCCAGTCCAATTATTATTTTCTTTGTGGACAAATTATTTAATTGTGTAGTTTATGAATTAAAATATTCATATACTGAAAGATTGTAGGCAGATACCCACCTCGAATCACTGCTTTTAGTGGTGAAAAGAAGCAAAAATCAGAGCAGGGCAAAAAAAGCACATGGATAGGGGTTTGCATTGCAAAGCTTTACAAGCAGATGAAATAATTAGCAACGTAATTAATTATTGCCACTTTATAACATTGCTATGCAAAGCACATAAACAAAATAATGTTGACGATAATTTCAGAAATTTCTTAGTTTTCACAATGGTCGCCTAACTACAGGAAGGATATCAGTAAGATTGAGAGAGTGCAGAGAAGATTTACTAGGATGTTGCCGGGTCTTAAGGAGTTGAGTTACAGGGAAAGATTAAACAGGTTAGGACTTTATTCCTTGGAGCGTAGAAGAATGAGGGGAGATTTGATAGAAGTTTACAAAATTGTGAGAGGTATAGACAGAGTAAATGCGAGAAGGCTCTTTCCACTTAGATTAGGAGAAATAAACACGAGAGGACATGGCTTTAGGGTGAAAGGGGAAAGGTTTAGGGGGAACATTAGGGGGAACTTCTTCACTCAGAGAGTGGTGAGAGTGTGGAACGAGCTACCATCTGACGTGGTAAATGTGGGCTCACTCTTTAGTTTTAAGAATAAGTTAGATAGATACATGGATGGGAGAGGTCTGGAGGGTTATGGACTAGGTGCAGGTCAATGGGACTAGCGGAATAATATTTTGGCACAGACTAGAAGGGCCGAATGGCCTGTTTTCTGTGCTGTAGTGTTCTATGGTTCTATGGTCATTTTAAATAAAACAAAGCATATATCAGGGAGTGGATAAACTTTTACTTATGATCAGATCCAACCTCAATTCGTGGAATGGAAATGCTCCCTTTCTCTGCTGGCTGTAAATATCCTGTAGGAAATAAGTGAGGGCTGCTCCAACAAAGTTACTGCTGAGTATGGACAAACTGCAAAATTGAAGTCTCATTCAGCCATGTCTAAGGATGGCTAATAAACCATATATGCCCATAAAAGTCAGTCTCATATAAAGGCCGACCCATCATTTTTGGCATAAATGTTTGTAATTTTTCATATACCTCAGGTAAAAGTCGACCTTAGTTTCTCAGGGATCAAAGGCCATTTGCTGCCCTGCCCCACCCCCCCTCCTCTTCCCCCTCTCCCCAGGACCCCTTCACCCACTCGCCGAAGAAAGGCTGGCAGGGAGGAGAAGCTGTTCAGGAAAGCCCTGAAATCGATCTGCTTGTCTGCCAGGAGCTGCTTGAGCTGATGCTCTGCTAACATCACCATCCTGATCAGCCCAGACGACAGTGCTCCTCGAGGAGGTACAACCACAACCTAATGACCTGCTAATCTCACCCCATCGCACTGGGGCTCAGAACCAAACAGCGCAGCCTGTCGGACTGCTGCAGATCAGACCTTGCTAGGGTCTGCCCATCTGTGTCATAGCAACAGGGCAGGGGTAACTGTCCAATCAGTGAACTGATCTAGACAGACCAGCCAATCCATGCACAGGGATCAAATCAAGCACAGATGTCAATCTCTCACAACTATTGTTTGTATAAAAGTTGAACCTTAATTTTTTGCCGAAAATAATGGTCCCAAAAATTCAACTCAAGAGGAGACAGTGGCGTTGTGGCAATGCCATTGGGCTAAATTCAGTTAATAAAAGGAAAATGGAATTGAAAGCTAGTCCCTGTAATGGTGACCACGAAGCTATCATAAGTCATTGTAAAAACCCACCTGGTTCTCTAATGTCCTTTAGGGAAGGAAATCTGTCGTCCTTACCTGGTCTGGCCTCCATGTGACTCCAGACCCACAGCAATGTGGTTGAGTCTTAAATGCCCTCTGAAATGGCCTAGCAAGCCACTCAGTTCAAGGGAAATTAGGGATCGGCAATAAATGCTGGACTTGCCAAACATGGCCACATAAAGGAAGAAAACTCTTCCACGGGTATATACGTTTATAATTAGGGAACAAAACCTTACACTAATGCAGTAGGGGAGTGCTCTTCAAAGGATGACATATAAGTTGGGGAGAGTGGAGGGAGCTTTCATTTGCATTTAGCTTGTGTTGTATCTGCCCTAGGACTGTTTGATGCTAATATTGGGTACCTGAGATGGAAAAGTGTAAAATTCCCCTCTCAGGTGTTTCCCTTTGACCCGAGAGGTGGTCACTTTAAGGGATGTGTGTTGAGCTGACTGAGGATGGCTTCTTGTATGCTTGATGCTGCTTTCATCCTTGAGCCATATTCTCCATCTTCTACTGACGTTTCCAGCCAGAATGCCCTGCATTGCTGTTAACGATAGCAATAGATATGTACTTCCTTTTGATTAAGCTTCAGTGCTACACTACGGAGCTGAGCTAACACTGCCATGAATGATTCATGAGTGAGTGACATTCATCTCTTGATGAGTACAAGATTCACCAGAAGAAATTATTGTTTTATTAAAAAGTAAATATTTGACGCAATTATTATGCACTTTGCTGAAAAAATGAAGTGAATTAACCAAAGCATGGGCTGGATCAGGAATTATGCATAAAATATTAAAACTCTGATTGGTGCTGCACTGATTACTCAGCAACCTCACTGTGTGAGTTTTGCTAATTGCTTCATTCCCCTTCATTAGATAAGGGCAATTCAAAAAGAAAGTACATAGGAACAGGGGTATTGGAGGTTTTTTTTTCATTTTTGACCCCCCTGGAGTGGGAGTGGGGTGTTGGGGGAGGGGGGGGGGGTGGTTGGGGTGGTAGCGGAAGTGGGGGGCATGTGGGGGGAGGTGAAGGGAGACAGGAGGCCACTGGAACCCCAGGAGCCAGGGTTTTCTAATACGCTGTGGAGTTTTAACACCACAGTGTGAATGTGACAGCACTGACATATTCCCTGCCCAGAATTAACAGGACAAAAACAGAATTACCTGGAAAAACCCAGCAGGTCTGGCAGCATCGGCGGAGAAGAAGAGAGTTGATGTTTCGAGTCCTCATGACCCTTCCACAGAACTGAATTAACAGGTTTGGCTTCTAGTCGATTAGGGAATACTGTAGATGAATCTGCAGCGCCAGTTAGGCCCCAGCCCCGATTGGGACTCAGAGTTCAGAGCCCTGAGGGACCAGAGGCCTTGACAGGGAAGTCAGATATCTCGGGGGTAAAGCAGAGGCCTTGGTGGAGGGGTTGGGAGGTTTGTGGCTCCTGGGAGGGAGTCCAGTGGGAATTGCAAGGGTCCAGGGTGTCTGATCAGAGGGGGAATTGCCAAGACGACACTCTGGATCCAGCTGGTTGATGGAAAGCAGGGTCACCAACTCTTATGAAATAAAATAAGGGAAACTTGGACTATGGGACAGGCAGGAGGTTCTGGTGACCACGAGAGGGCTGGGTGTTTGGTAGGCTTTGAGAGTGGGGGGAGTGGGAATTGAACATGAGGGGTTGGGGAGGGGAGGTCTTGAGACCATACTAAAACATGCAACTTATTTGTTGAGTCACAACATTATCATCTCTCTGCTGGCTTACATCGCTCGAATCTCTCAAAGTCATTCTAGAGACTCCCCAGGGTCAGTCTCCCACAGGCTGTCCTAGAAAAGGTGTCCCTTAAGGGATAAAAGCAAAATACTGTGGATGCTGGAAATCTGAAACAAAAACATAAAGTGCTGGAAAAACTCAGCAGGTCTGACAGCATCTGTGGAGAGAGAGACAGAGGTCAGAATTTTCCATTGGCGATTTGGGGGCGGGGCCCGCTCGCTGACGGGAAAATGACGTGGGATGACGGCGGAGGGAACCCATGATGTCATCCCGCCCCATTTAAATATTCAGGAAGGCGGGCGGACAGCGCGATCTGCTGTCCACCCGCCGACCTGTCAATGGCCAATTGAGGCCATTGACAGGATAATTAAGGCAATTAAAGACCTGCCCGTCCAACCTTAAGGCTGGTGGGCAGGCCAGGAGCCCCAGGGGGCTTCTGAGAATACACGAAACCTCATCCACCGGTGGGATGAGGTTTCACGTTCCTTTTTAAAAATCTTTAATAAACTTTATGTCATATTTATTAACATGTCCCATCTCGTGTGACATTGTTACATGAGGGGGACATGTTAATAATTTTTTTTTTTCTATTTTTAATGTTTTTTAAACTGTCACCGATCTCCCCGAGACAGCACTTAGTCTCAGGCAGCAGTGTGTGCATGTGTGAAACAGCGCACTTTGACAGATGGGGATTCCCTCCCCACTCCCCCGCACAGGAAGCGCAGAGCGCTTCCCATCGGGCAGGCCGCTGGGTGGGCCTTAATTGGCCCGCCCACTCAAAATGGCGGTGGGGCCCGTTTCGGCGATGGAGTTTGGCGGCCCACCTGCTGCCGAGCCGGTGGGGCCCACCCGCTCATCGAGGGCTAAATTCTGCCCAGAGTTAATGTTTCGAGTCCAGATGACTCTTCTTCTCCATGTCCTTAAGGGACATGGGTCAAACAGTCAGAGTAAGGGACAATCCCTTGAAATACCAGACAGTTGGTTACCCTGACGGAAAAGGACTTAACCCCTGGATTCAACAATCCTTGCCTCCCTTTAGTTGCTGGGTTTCCTGAGGCTCGAGATAACCAGCCATTCTCTCAGCCTCATAATATATTTTTAAATTGCCAACCCACCTGAGAGCTGGATGGTCACCTGTCCTCCACATCCTGCCCCCGCTGAAACTGGGAGGGGGCGGGTCGCAGGTCAGGATTCAGATTTTGAACACTTTAGCCCCACCCCAACCTGGCCCAAAACCCCTAGCCCACCGTTGTCTTTTGGAATTAAAATTCCCCTGCAATATTCATTTTAAGGCCAAGTTGCGCTGAGGGCTTAGTGTCCGTATTCAGTTTCAGTTTGTGCCATTGATGCCAGGCAGATCCCAGAGTTGCTCCCCAGTCTGCGTTTGCTGATCTCAGTCCAATTACAATCACAACTGACCACCTCCCCCACCCCCCCTCACCCCACAAACCCCGGCTCTGGGCTAAGCAGTGGATTGTGCGAGAAGATATTCAACTTGAGTTCCTCTTTCTGTTTGCTTCATGGATGCGTGTGGATGTTGGGCGAGTTCTGATGCCACCAACGGACATGACTCACATACGAAGGAAAAAAAAATCTGCTCGACTCCCTGTCGGTTTCAAGTGCAAAGGATTTAAATGCAGCTGCTGATAAGAGGCAGCATTTTGTGCGCTATAGGGTTTTTAAAACAAGTCTTCAGTGTAACATTTATTTAGGTCAGAACAAACACAAATTATTTTAAAACAAAAACAGAAATACCTGGAAAAACTCAGCAGGTCTGGCAGCATCGGCGGAGAAGAACAAAGTTGACGTTTCGAGTGGACTCGAAACGTCAACTTTGCTCTTCTCCGCCGATGCTGCCAGACCTGCTGAGTTTTTCCAGGAATTTCTGTTTTTGTTTTGGATTTCCAGCATCCGCAGTTTTTTGTTTTTATCACAAATTATTTTATCTGGCCAATGTTTATCTCACCACCACAATGACTGAAACAGATGATCTGGCCATTGTTGTCTTTGGCTTCTTGCTGCCTGCAAATTGGCTCCCATGTTTTCTACATTACAGCAGCCACTACAGTTACTTCTTTGGTTGTAAAAAATGTTTTGGGATGTCCTAAGGCCGTGAAAGGCAAGACAGAAATACAAGTTCTTTCTTTATCCAAATGCAGGATGCATATTCAAAATTAAACCTTCCAAAATGGTGGAGATGGTGGCATAAAGGCTGGAGACTTGCTGCTTTGCACCATCTTGGGCAGTACAAGGTTGCACACGTGATTGTGGAGGGCAGTTTCTCCACTCGTTTTTTAAAAATTTATTTTTTTCATGGGGCAGTGGCTGTCACTGGTAAGGCCAGCATTTTGCCCGCTCCTAATTGCCCTTGAGCTGAGTAGCTTGCTAGGTCATTTCACAGGGCAGTTGTGAGTCAATCATACTGCTGTGGGTTTGGAGTCACATGTAGGCCAGACCCAGGTAAGAATGGCAGATTTCCCTTCCTTAAAGGACACTAGTGAACCAGATGGGTTTTTACAACAAGCAATGAGAGTTTCAAGACTAGCTTTCAATTCCAGATTTTATTCATTGAATGAGTAAGTCCGTCAGCTACCAATGGTGGGATCTGAACCTGGGCCTCTGGATGAATAGTTGAGCGATATTATCACTACGCCATCATCTCTCCTGAGAAAGACGGTGGTAACTTGGCAGTGAAAACAACTACAGATGGGATAAAATTCAGCTGGGTTCTACAATGGGTGGGAAATCCACTCCACCCGGACTCGAAATGTTGACTCTGTTTCTCTCTCCACAGCTGCTGCCTGGCCTGCTGAGGTTTCCCAGCATGTTTTGCTTGTATTCCACTCCACCCAGTAATGCTCTGATGGCAAATTTTAAAACCGATGAGCCTGATGAGCTCCAAACCCCAGGTGAGGAGGTCTCAAGTGAAAATCCCAGCAATGTGCGGACGACCAGCCAACCTGTGCACCCCGAGGGCCTGGTTATGCAGCAATATTAGCGCATATTTCCAGCCCATCCTCTTGGTCAAACAGATGATCAAACACAAGAGAAAATGAAGAAATTCAAACACTTTTCGAGAATAAAAAAAAGGAAAGGTCAACCATCACTGGGCAGGAAACTTGCTGCATCCGTATGCAGCCAACATAACATCTGCTCCTATTTAACATCTGTATAAGCACCGGCAGAAAGAAAGATCCTGCGTTTATTTCGTGCTTTCTCAAAATCCTGCACAGCCAATAAATTACTTCTGTTTTGCAGTCAATTTGTGCACGGCCAGGATCCCCAAACAGCGATCGTTAAGGGGCCTGTTAATGGGCACAAAATGGGCGCATTGAGGGCTAATTCTGGGGAAACCTTCCCCCAGTCAAAGGACACCTGAAAGATTTCCCAGCCAGTTTTGAATCAGGCCCTTTTTCAGCCTGCAAGGTGCGGCAGGTATCGGCCACTTGCCAAGCATATTGCAACGAGGCTCGAAGTGTGAGTTGACCTCAGACCTGCTAGGTGGGAGCAGGCACTGTTGATTCAGGACCCAAATACAAGCGCAGACGGATTTCCATCCCAAACTGTTTTGACGACGTTGGCTGAGGGCTAAATACTCACCAGGACACCAGGGGGAATGTCCCTATGAATTTCGTCATCAGGTCTCTTACATCAACTGATGGGGCCTGTTTAATATGGCGTCTAAATGCCTGCACCCCCTAATCAGAGAGATTTCCAGCTTTCCTTCAGTTTTACAATGAAGGGCTGGTTTTTGGGTTGGGACCCTGATGTCAGGATCACACCCTGCACTGCATGAGAAACACTGAGCCAGCAGTGATTTTACTTGAATAGTAGCCAGAGGGCAGAATCACCAGACAATTAAAGAGGGCTGGTGGGCTCTCGAAGCTGGAGGGCCATTCGGAGGCCTCGCGGCACTAAAGGAGCCCGCAAGCCTGCCCTTCACGTAAAAGAGAAGAGTGCCTCCATCTTGAGGTGGCTTCTCTCCAAACTTCTTAAACTTTTGACTTGAAAAAGTGTCTTAAGCAGCCAGTTCGCCGAGGACCCCTCCACAGAGTGGCCTATGGCCACAGCTGAAGCCAAGCAGGCGGGGAGGGCCTCAAAGCCTGGCTGGAGTGCTGGCCTCATGGTCTGCTGCCGGGAGGCCACATCTGGGCAGCTGGTCCAGTTGCTGATACCCTGGGGGTTGGGGTGGGGGGGAGCCTGACTGGAATTTTTCAGTCCGCCTCTGTAAATGGCCAATTAACTCCCCTGAATTGGTCAGCAGTCGGTAGTCCTTCCTACCCCCGATTCCAGCTCCGGGAGAATTGCCTGGGGGCAGGATGGTGCCAGGGAACGGGCACATCGGCCAGCATGTGAATCTTTGCTCCCGCTCGCCTTCGCGCTTGCCCTAATATGGTGTCAGATTAAGCACTCGGGTATCTGAGTGGGGTATATGACCACAGTGCAATGCATATTTCTAATACAACAAAAATGTACATCTTCAACAACACTGTGACCAAGGGGGAAATCAAATCATTCTGAATGTACTCAAACTGGATCAAAATGCCTCATGGGGTGGGCACACAGGGTGCGGAATATTACCAGGGTTGGACGGCTACCCCCCTCCCCCACCCCAAACAGCCCCCCACCCTCAAACAGCCCCCCACCCACCCCAAACAGCCCCCCACCCCACCCCAAATAGCACCCCACCCATCCCGAAGCAAAGTCGACATGGACATGGAGCCAACCCGCTCCACACCAGCCTGGCCAGCAGCCATAAAGCGCTGCGGGCAGGCTGAACAGGGGCAGAGTGGAACATCTGCCCCTTCACTGGGGTGGGGAGGGGGGGGGGAGGTCCCGCCCTCGGGAGCTGCTGGCCGATCAGCCCTGGCAGCTCCACCAGTGCCCGGCAGCGCCAGGAGCACATTAATGGGCGCTGCGGGGACTGCAACGAGGAAGCCGAGGTCGGCCCAACAGGTCCCCGGAAAGAAGTAAGTCCGGGGTCTTGGGTAGGGAGGGTTTGGGCAGGTGGGGGGGTTGGGTGGGGGTTGGGCAGGGGGCGGGGCGGGGGAGCGGGAGGGGGAGGGCGGTGGGTTTAAGGCAGGAAGAGAGCGGGTATTCTGTCTTGCGCAGGCACCTCCGAGGCGCAGAGGCCAACTCCCGAAGATAGAGCCTCCCTTCCTTTCCATCATTTGAAGAATTTTAAAAACATTTGGACTGCCCAATCCCGAGCAACTGCCCTCGCCGGCCGCTTAGTGGCGTGGACAGCGTGTTATTGGGGTCAATTGGCTTGGTAACAAATCTAATTGACCCTTGATTATCTATTTAAATGTGGCAGGCAGGCTGCCGATTTTGGCGCCCGCACACCACAACCTCCCCCCACTCTCCCTCCCGCCCCTGCATTATGGGGGTGAGCTCAGGGGTGGTTAGGAAGGTGGTGGGGTGGACACCCGCCCTATTATACATGGCCCTCCACACCCCCCCAGCCGAAAACTGGCCTGGCGAGGGCACAGAAAGTGCAGCCCCGTGTCTCTAGGTTGGCTCACAGTAGAGAAAATCGGTCCGGAGAAAATTTCTCTTTCAGAATAATTCTATATCAACGTGCCAACTTGTTTGAGTGAATAGCAGCAAGGTAAGGGGAAAATCCTCAGTGGGCCACTTTCAGCTAACAAGCAGTACATTGAAACATCCTGTTCTCTCCTCAGAGAAACTTATATTGTGTCGAATGATCTTGGCAGAGTGGATCTGAATAAACACCATGTGTGCTCCCAGCATTGGGAACTTCAATTCAGTACAGTGTTCTTAAGAGTGCTGCAGGGAGTTCCTAATGCTGGCTACTCATAGATACAAATGAATGAATGCTTAATTGGATGTGTGATTTATTTTGAGAGTCGTGCGGCTTTTTGAAGAGGCTTTGACTTCCTTTACACACTGGAAAAATATCAGCAGCTCAGAAAACAATGTCAAGGTGATTGAAGGGTATGAGAAATATTACACAAAATGACATAGAATTTACAGCATAGAAACCGCCATTTTGCCCAACCAGGGCATTGTCAGCATTTCTGCTTCACTGAAAACTCCTCCCATCCTTCCTTATCTAGTTCTATCAGTATAACCCTCTGTTCCTTTCTCCCTCATACACTTGTCCAGTTTCCCTTACACTACTCGTTTCAATCGCTCCATGTTAGCAAGTTTCACATTCTCACCCCTCTCTCGGTAAAGAACCTGCTTCTGAATGCCCCACTTGATATCTTGGTGACTATCTTATATTGATGGCCCCCTAGCTTTGCTCTTCCCCACATGTGGAAACATTCTCTCTGTGCTGACTCCATCAAAAGGTTTCATCATGTTAAAGGTCTCTATTGGGTTTTCACTGGAATTACAAATGTGCTCAGTGATGTTTTATGTAGAACCTCCTATCTTCCCTCAAGGTTCTTAACAGAAACAGGCCTCAGCCTTTGAGTAGGCCTCTGGACTATAATGAGAATACCTTTTGCAACTTTAGAGTTGATGCTGTCATCGGGTCCATGACTGTGGGAACAACAAAGTGGAAATCAACCATTTTACCTGAGCAAACACATAGTCATCTTGGACCACCAAGGAATTGTGATCTATAAACCCTGGGAAGGGTTTGCTGCTTGCTGCTTCTGAACAATTCTGAATTCTACAGGTGATATATTGAGCATCTGTTAAAAAAAAAAGGAAACAGAAGTGGAGAACACTTATTAAAGAACTGGTAACTCAGGAACAATCTAATACCATGCCCCCACTGAACTATTTTAACCAAACAGCCTGGAATCACCCTGCAGTCATTATTTTCACCTGAGAATCACAGAATTTTAATAAGCATAGAAGACACAAAATGGCACCACTCAAATCAATGGAAACATATCATTGACGAGCCTCATAAAGACCTAAAGCATTGATCATCTCCATATAACCTCTATTCAAGCAGACAATTGTAACTTATTGGCCCAGAATTTGCAGTTGTAATGGCGGCGAAGCTGTCAATGTTCATCCTTACTTTGGCAAACTGACAGCAACTTCTGGCCTCTACATACGCTCAGTTAAAGGAGGAAATCTAGAAGCCGCCATCAATGAGGTCCTGCTCCTCCACATGGTGCACTGTGGCAGCTTTCACAAAGGCAATTAACACAGAATCATTGACTTGACATAAACTTCTACTTTTAATGCACTATACTCACCTCTTCAAGACACAGCGTCTTTGTTTCTTTGCTTGTTACGTGACCACCTTCATTTTACCTCGCACAATCATCTCTTTTGTCATTTACCATCTCTCCTGCCTTTATCTTACCTCAGGCCTCCCCCTTTCCCGGCCCCAATAATTGCTTTAAACCTGTTAACATTTTCCAGTTCTGAAGGAAGCCCGTCGGCCTGAAATGTTAACTTTCTTTCTCCCGCTACAGACGCAGCCGCACCTTTTGAGTATTTCCAGCATTTTCTGTCTTTTTATGCCAGGAGAAACAATTTCTTTTCCTACTTGCTCTATCAACAACAACATCTTGCATTTATACAGCACCTTTAATGTAATAAAATGTTCCAAGTCGCTTTACAGGAGCGTTATAGAGAAAAAAAAATTGACACTGAGCCACGTAAGGAGATATTCAGCCTGATAACCAAAAGGGTTAAAGCAGCATCTTTAAGGAGAAGGGGTAAGATGGGGAGAAGCTTAGGGAAGGAATTCCAGGGTTCAGGGCCTTGGCTGAAGGCACAGCCGCAATGGCGAGGTAATCAAATTCAAGATTCCTCAAGAGGCCAGATTTGGCGGAGCACAGGTTATCTCGGAGTGCTGTGGGGTTGGAGGAGATTATAGGGAACACCGAGGGATGAGGCCGTGGAGGAGTTTGAAAACAAGGATGAGAATTTGAAAATGGAGGCTTTGTAAGAACCATTGTGGATGAATGGGCACAGGATGAGCAGGACTAGGTGCGAGTTAGCACATAGGCAATGGAGTCTTGAATGGCTTCGTGGTTTGAGGAGGGTAGAACATGTGAAAACTGAAACTGTGTTGTAGCTGAGGGGTAGCATGTAGACACGAAAGAGGAGGTCAAAGACAAATCCTTGGGGGACAGTGAAGGTAATGGTGCAGGGGCAGGAAGAGAGGACACTCGACGGGGTACCTTAGAGGAATTTAGGCCCGGTGGGCTAGGGGAAGGGAGGGAAGCAGCAGAGGCAGCCAGATGGTTCCAATCTTTGTAACAAAGAAAGTCCATGAGCTCCTTGCACTTAATGCTATTCATAATTTAACCCTTTAACCCACTCTGCTCTAAGGAGAACAATCCCAGCTTCTCCAATCTCTCCACATAAGTGAAGTCTCCCGTCCCCGGTATCCTACATAGACCATGACTTCTGGCAGTTCCTCTTCCTCTGTTCTTTGATAAATTAAGACATTATTTTCAACTGCAGCTATTGTGCCAGAGCAGAGAGTCTATCCAGGAGTTTGTTGTCATGGGGAGGTGATGGTGTAGTAGCATTGTCACTGGACTAGTAATCCAAAGACCCAGGGTAACGCTCTGGGGACCCATGCTTGAATCCTGCCACAGCAGAAGGTGGAAATAGAATTCAATAAAAATCTGGAATTAAAAGCCTAATGATAAAACGATTGTTGTAAAAACCCACTTGGTTCACAAATGTCTAGTAAAAGGACCCTAATGTCCTTTAGGGAAGGAAGTTTGGCCTACATGTGACTCCAGACCCACAGCAGTGTGGTTGACTCTTAAATGGCCTCTGAGCAGGGGCAACTAGGGATGGGCAATAAATGCTGGCCCAACTAGCAACGCCCACATCCCATGAATGAATAAAAAAAAACCTGCTGCTGTAGTTTGTAGAAGGTGCAGCTGATCGAGTTTTTGATCCCCTCATCAATGATGTCCTTTTGAGAGAGGTGGCTGCCAAGGTATGAGAAGTGCTTAACATATTCCAGGGTCTCTCCTTCACCATATATAGGAGGTGGAATATTTGACTGGCCAGGTGTAGGTTGATACTTCAGCTTTGCTTTGGCAACATCCAAGGAGTTTCTTCTTTGCAGAATTGAAGAGATCGAGAGTGGCTTGCAAATTTGGTGCAGAGTGGACAATGACACTGCCGTCATCCACAAATGTAGACCATGTTTGTCTATGGTGGTCAGTTTGCACAGAGGAGACAGAAGTCACTAATAAGGCCACAGGGAATTCAGGAGAAACTTCTTCACCCAGGTGTGGTGAGAATGTGGAACTTGCTACCCCAGGCCATGGCCAAGGTGAACAGTATGGATGCATTTAAGGGAAAGCTAGATAAAAATATGAGGGGGAAAGGAACAGAACGCTACGCTGATTGAGTTCAATGAAGTAGGGTGGGAGGGGGCTAATCTGGAGCAAAAAACACCAGGACTGAACCAGCTGGGCTGAATGGCCTCTTTCAGTGCTATGGAGAGGTGGTGGTGAGGTGGTATTATTATCAGTGGGCTAGTAATTCAGCGACCCAGGGTAATTCTCTGGTGACTGGGGCTCAAATTCCACCAAGGCCAATGGTGAAATTTGAATTCGATAAAAAAAATCTGGAATTTAGAAGTTTAATGATGACCATGAAACGTTGTGGACTGTTGCCCTTTAGGGAAGGAATGTGGTTGACTTTTAGAACTCCGATGGGCAATAAATTCTGGGATGCCCCCATTCCATGAACGAATAAAAAAACATTCTGCCTAATATGGCATCAGGCAACAAGATTGGAACTCTTATGAATCTGATCGCAAAGGATTTGGATGTGATCGTTGATCATACGCTGAGATAATCTCGTGGGTGTGAGGCGGTTATCAAAGCAAAGAGGATATTGAAACAAATCTGCCGGGCACTGCATTACAAATCAGAACAAGCTAATGATATTGTACAGATTACAGATGAAGCACCACAAAAGATTCAGAGATGAACGAGGAGAAGGGTTGCAGGCATTAGGCGATAAGTTATGTAGAAAAAAGTCTCTTGTGATTTAACTGAATTAAACCAGAGAAGGAATTTGAATTCACTGGAAAATAATGAAAGATATGGATGAGGTTGGGCAATAACCATAGGACCTAGGCCACAAAAGCAAATTTCCAAACCTCAAGTAAGGTTAAACTTCACCTCGGAATTACAGAGCAGGTGGAAAAGAGACACAGGATAGGGAATTGTTTTGGAGTCAACTGTGAAAGGCAAATGGATGAACATTTGTTGAGAAGGGTGAGGGGCAGGGTGGGGCGGGCTTGAAGATTATGGAGATATTAAGAGTTTTTTTCAGGGGAGACAGGGAATGAACTTCTGGTGCTCCTTAAATTTAGGGGATCAACAGGTGGGGTTCGGAGAGTCCATGATGTAGCAACCAAATGTGGAACCTGAACGGAGCTGAATGACCTTTTCCTTTTCCAGATATTACATTCGTGAAATTTACGCCATCCAACCTGGCTTAAAAGTTTATGTTGTGAAACTTAACCTTCCTCCGCTACAGTCACTGTGCTCTGCTCTGCACGACATATAATCTGCAGTGATTGAGCCCTCCATAAGGAAATATGACCAGGGGTTCAACATCGCAAACATCTTCTAACCTCGTTTTCAATTCATAATGTATACAACTAAAACATATCAGTGACACTGTTATGAGCGCATGCACCACATCAGTAAAATTGACTCTCTGTGGTCAGACCCGACTAATCCACACATAAGATTATAGTGCGAAAATCAATGGACTAATGAGACATCGGTGTATTGTATTAATATTGCATGAAAGGAATGAATCATTTGGTAATTCATTACTGATGTGCTCTGTCCTTTTCAGACTGAGTGCAGTTAGCTTTCTCAGTATTTTGTGACAGTGCAATAGCTACTGGAGTCATTCAAATTCATTTTTTTTTGCTAGGTATTTAATTGGAGACATCACAACTGAGCAACAAACTTCAGTGGCCCATATTTCCTGAGAGTTAACAGTGCTTTAATTTGGGTTAATTCGAACTGTGGGAGGCTACAGGGAGGCTGGGGCGTGATTGTATCACAGCTGGGGCAAGGCGACTGGTTGGGGCATTGTAAAGATGGGTAACTGGAGCACCATGGTCAGTCTCCTATCCAATCTCCCAGGCGTGAAGTAAAGCCGTCTTGAGTTCCACTAATTGCTGGCTTTATTTGACCAGAGTGATTAGGTAATACCTGGGTCAGTACAAACTAGAAGGAGTTACTGAATTGTAGCACTGATTATGCACCTCTGGGTTTGCCAAGCAGATGAAGGATGTTAATTGGCATTCCTTGCCAAGCAGATTAAACAATGGAAAATCGTTCTTCAGGACAGTAAAGAGCTCGGGCGCACAGATGAAACTGATCTGATTCTCCACCTTCATTACATAAATGAGAACCAAACAGACCAGGAAGAAAAGGATTTTCATTCATGCGGCACCTTTTATAACGTCAGGATGTCTCAAAGGGCTTTCCAACCAATTAACTACTTTTGAGGTGTAGTCAATATTGCGATGTAGGAAACACAGCAGTCAATGTGTGCACAGCAAGGTAATAATGACTAGATAATCTGGTTTAGTGGTGCTAGTTGAGGGATAATCATTTCCCTGTCTTGCTGTGGATGTGAAAGATCTCATTTCACTAAGAGGGCACATGGGGCCTCAGTTTAACATTTCATCCAAAGGACAGCATCTCTAACAGTGCAGCAGTCCCTCAGTACTGTGCTGGAGTGTCAGTATGGATTTTGTGCTCAAATCTCTGCAGTGGGAATTGAACTCACAACCTTCTGACTCACAAGTGGGAATGCTACCAACTGAGCCACCACAGACACCAGAAAGGCCCCAGCTCTAACCCCTGTTTAGTGATGAATTACCTGAACTCAACTGCACTGCTGGTAGACCATCATAATTAACTTGGGTAGCGAAGGACAAATGAGGTGCCAGGGCTTCACTTCCTAACCATTAGTCAGTGACTGATGGGACGTACATGCACATATGGAAGCTGATCAGGTTTGGCTGGAATGATCCCCGTGGTGGAGTAAGCAGACATTGAGCAATGCCCAGGTATCAAAGGCCTTCTGATAACCTATTGAATGCTGCAAGAAATAGTTGAGAGTGACCAGCATAGATACCTTTCAGGGGAAGCCAGATAAATACGGAGGGGGGTGGGGAGAAAGGATTGGAAGGCTATGCTGTTGGGGTTAGATGAAGAAGGATTGGAGGAGGCTTGTAAGACACATTAACACTGACATGGATTGGTTGGGCTGAATGGCCTTATTCTGTGCTCTAAATACCCTATGAGAATTATATCCCAGTTTGATTCAGCACCGGCAGGAGAGGAGGTGCAAACAACAAAAATCAGAAGGAAAACTTGACAACAATAAAGTGCGCAGGAGGGTGATGAACAAACCCACATTGAACCAAGTGTGATCTGCGTCCCAGACAGATCCAGCCTGCTATTCTAACTCAATGACAAAAAGCTCAGGAAGAGTTTCTCCACACTTTCTGAAGATGGTAGAGCAAAACTGCACAATATCTACTTGAACCTACAACTCCAACATTCAAACACGGGGGTTGACACTTCCATGGTTCAAACATCGTTGAAACCATGTAAGTAAAAAAAAAATAATTTGAGAACTACTAGGGTTGGAAATCTAAAATCTAAACTGAAAATGCTGCAAATACATGGCAGTAGCTCAGTTCAACCTCTGTAAAGAGACAAGAAAAGTTAACATTTTTGGGTATAACCCCTTCATCAGTGTAGCTTTGGTGGCAGAGTCGACACTAAAAACTCTCTCTCGCTGTGAGCAAGGGACCTGAGACGCTGGGCGGGATTTTCCAGCCCTGCTTGCTGCCGGGATCATCCGGACTGGCTGAAAGTCAATGGACTTTTGGCTGGCTGCCGGATCTATCTCTTGTGGCGAGTCCCGCCGTGATGGGGGCCGGAAAATCCCGAGCTCCGAATTGCCCGATTGTCTATAGCTGACAGTTTAAAAAAAGGGTACTTACAAAATACAAGGAACACATCTATCAGAAAATCAGCTTAAAAACCAACTCTCGGAAGCCTGTTTCATGAATACCTGACTGACATTATAGGAATATGAAAGCTAATTGCACCCTCTAGCAGTGAAAAGTCTACCTGAACACAGTGCTCTGTAAACATTCTGGATTTGATGTCCAGCTATAACTGTCGTCTGGAGCCCTGTTGCAAGAACAGAATTGGCCAAGATACAAGGCTTCTTGGGAAAACAAAGGGGCCACTGTTTTAAAATTAGGCATTGCCCTTTTAGGACAGAGATAAGGGGAATTTTTTTCCCCTCAGAGGGCTGCGCGACTTTGGAACTCTCTGCCTCAGAAGGCAGTGGAGGCGGTGTCACTGAATATTTTTAAGGCGGAAGTAGATAGGTCCTTGTTAGGCAAGGGAATCAAAGGTTATCGGGGGTAGATGGGAATGTGGAATTCGAAACACAAACAGATCAGCCATCATCTTAATGAATGGAGGAGCAGGCTCGAGGGGCCGAATGGCCTACCCCTGCTCCTATTTCGAGTGTTCGTATGTAAATGCAGATCAAACACAAAACACCAAATACTGAAAGACAATGTTACGCAAAGCAATCATTGGACCAATCCGACTTCAGGCTCTCCCTTTGTAAGGGTCAAAGGCCAGTTGCATGTTATCTATTGGAGGCGTATGGAAAACCCAGGAGATTAATCGCGTCCTGGCGAATTCTCAACGTCACCATCGCACTTTTAGCAGCTGAGGCACTTTGCTTGCTAATCATCATAACCAACCATGCACTTTCATTCATTGTTTAATGAAAGAACTCACGTCCATCTGTGTTCCTTCCTTCAATGTGCACAAGGTCTGGGTCCTTGTCCAAACCCATTACAGACCTAAGGGAGAAGGAATGAAAACAAGTGAAATAAATAAAGTTAGGACATCTTTGTCTAGTTATCTGACAGCCCCATTTGTGCTCATCTCCCATATCTCTCAACGCAGACTATCATTAGCCATTGCCCGTACACAGGAAAATCAATGCTTCTGGTTCTGGTGAAGGGAATAATTTATCACTATTTCTTAAGGCAATGACTATCTGACTGGGACTTTTATCTTTATTCAGTTTTCTTCGATTCAGAAGTGATGTGAGGTTTTACACTGAAGGGAAGTGCAGTTACACAGTTGTTGCTCACTGAAAGACATTCATCTCTGGTTAAACTGTAATTATAGCCACTGTGAGACACATTAGGATCAAGCAGTTATGAACGGAAACAAGTACAAATGTGGATTTTCATACGAATTCTTGTAAGTCAACTCAGGATCCTATGAGTATGCTTGTCAAAAGAAGGGTCACCCCAAGGACTCATCACATAACCAGAAGCAACAATACATTTCATGTGATCTCATCAAGAGTTGAAGTTGGTCGCCTAGATAGGTTCCCTTAGGATTGTGCACTGCGCCTGTTGAATTCCCTCCTCACACTCTTTGTTGAGAAAAACAATACCACATGCATTTTGAAAGGAAGATCAATCCTCATCACATGCTGATTCATTCTGCAGCATAAATAACTAGACAATCCTAGGTTCTCCGTAGGGGAATAAGACCTGTAAGAATACACCCCCCACCCCTCGAGGTTAGAAAATGTCAAGAAAAACTGCGTTCACCAGGAAATAACAGCAAATTATGTTTGTGTGGCACACTTAATGTAGATAAATGAACCAAACCACTTAAAAACAGTGTCAATTGAAAACTTCTTTCCACATTATTTAACACTGATCCATATAGAAAAGGGAATCAGAAAACACGGGGAAAAACTTGGTAAAAAAAGCTAGGGTTTTAGGACCATCTTAAGAGAGGAGAAAGAAGTAGAGAGGTGGGAATGTTTGGTTAGGGAATTCCAGAGCTTAGGGGTGAGATAGCTGAAGGCACAGCCATCAGTGGCAAAGAGATTAAATTCAGGCATGGGCAAGAGGCCAGAATTGGAAGAGCGAAGATATCTCGGAGGGCTGTAGAGATGGAGGACGCTACATATATTGGATAGAGTAAGACTACGGAGGGATTTGAAATAGATATAATGATCTTAAAATTGAGGGGTTGTTGAACGGTGTGGCAGTGAAGGTCAGCAAGTAAAGAGATATTGGGCGAATGAGATTTGGGGCTAGTTAAAATATTGGCAGCTGTGTTTTGGACAAGTGCAAACTTATGTAGGGCAGAAGATTAGAGACCAGCCAGGGGAGCATTGGAATAGTTAAGCCTAGAGGTAGCAAAGGCACGGATGAGGATTTCAGCAATGCTTGAGTGGAGAAAACGTCCAAGTTGACCGATGTTAGGGTGGTGGAAGTAGGCAGTCTTGGTGAGAGTGCAGATATATGGTTGGAAACTCATCCCTGGATCAAACGCAACACTGAGGTTGCGAACAGTGCCTTACTCAGTTTAAGACAGTTCGCAGGCATCCAAACAATGGAGATGAATGAAGTTTTTGATGGGAACCAAAGACAATGAGCGGAATCGTCCCAGATTTGCACTAAGTGCGGTAGTGGGTGGGGAAAATGACATTTTACCCGCCGGCCGCAATGGCGGGTTCTCATGCCGCACCGTACAAAACCCACTGCATTAATTATGCATTCCCAGGAAACACGCTGTTTCCATGGCGGGCAGGCTCTCATTCGCCCGTCATGCCATCACCTCGCCGATTCATCACGCTGGGCACCATATTTAAAGTGCAGCCGTGCGCACACCTCTCAGTGCTCCCAGCCCTGGACTTGTGCATAGAAGACAGGATGGCCCCGAAAGGCAAAAAGACTGCACCCCGCACCCCCCATTTTAATGATGCATCCCTTGAGCACCATTTGGACACCGTGGAGTCCCGGCGTAATGTCCTCTAGCCCCCGCTCTGGCCGCACGAGGGGCAGCAACATCACAAATCCAGCATGGGAGGCGGTGGCAGTGGTGGTCAGTGTCAATGCCCTGCAAAAGAGGACAGCCACCCAGTGCCACTACAGGATGAATGGTCTCATCTGTTCCACCAGGGTAAGTCACTCTTCTCATCACTCTCAACTCACACACTCACAAACCCATCACAAATCCACAGGGATCTCATACCTTAAAGGAGAACACTACTAACTTTCACACACACCTTCACATCTCCATCAGGCTAATATCCTCTGGAGCTCACATCCTCATCCCGTCCATGGCTCCGCTCACCACACAAATATTCATGCAGTACCATGTATCCTGCTCACACTCTCTCCAACTGTTTTCATTCAGGAGAAGCTGGCTCACAACAACAGGGAGAGGCCCCAAACCGACGATGGTGTGGCCCACATTAGGTATCTCACTCACATTAAGGAATGTGCCATCGCACTGATTGGTGAAGACATGGGCAGTGCCTGTGGTGACATTGTGGTTGGCGGCAAACACCCTCGTGAGGATCCTGCACCACATCATCCCTCTCAATGCAAATGTGAGTGCTCTCTCTCCTGCTTTTGACTCTGCTGCCATGCACTCATTATCTCTACTTTGGTTCACAGGGAGCTCTGCCAAGCGACCAACACCATCAGCCAGCCAGTCCCTCAGCTCCATTCACGTCCTCACCTCCAGCCAAAAGGACACCTCCTCCATTGAAGAGTTGGGAATAAGCAGCCTGGAAGACCCATCACAGCGCTTACCCACACCCTCCACCAGCGCAGAGACACACACCTCAATAGGGCCTAGACGTAGAGCAGGCTCGGGTTCACAATCTGGTGGTCACCACACGGACGGGTGTTCACAGCGGGAGGAGGCAGGTTCAGCCGAGCTCTCCGACATACGGAGGGCTGCTGGGGAAGAGGCGTCTGTGATGATATGAGTCAGATGATGAGCCTCTGGATTTGGCCTTCCAACTCATCCTGGAGAGTCAGCAGAAGGCAGGGGAACTCCACACAGAGCTGTTGGAACCCCTCAACAGAGTGGCACGTGAGTTGGAGGAGTGTGTCCACCTGCTCTCTGATGAAGTGGTGCCCACATGTGCACGTATGGAGGTCTCCATGGGGAGGATGGAGGATGCCATGGAGACCCTGGTCCAGCAGAATGCGGAGATGTGCGCAGACCTGCACTCCATCGCGTTAGCCACGAGTGAGTACCTGCAGTGGCAACGCAAGAGGGAACCGGGCACCTTGATGTCTTTCCAGGTGCTCCTTCCCCTCAAGGGGCCCCTGGGCACCCAAAGGGAGGAGGAGCGGCAGCTAGACACCCCTGGGTCATCCACTCAGGAATGTCAGAGGCTGCCCTCTCCCTCCGAGTCCCTTTGCCTGTGAGCCAACCACCCTTGCCATCCCTTCTACCGCTACTGTCGAACCCTCACCCTCCCACCCTACTGCCTCACTCTGCACCCCCCCACCCCCGGTCATTCTCACCATTCCCTCGTATCACGCCCACCTTCAGTTCACTACTAAGGAGGCAGTCATAGACTCATCAGAGCACTCCCTTGCGCATTCACCTGGACATCTGCCCCCTCCAGACTCCACCCCCCTTGGAACCCCTTCTCCCCTTGGAACCCCTTCTCCCCCCAGACTCCGCTGCAACTTAGTCCTTCCTCCTTCCTGAGTCCTTCAGATACCCTTACTTCTTCCACCATCCTTAGTCCTTCTTCCCTCCCAACTCTTTCCTCCTGTCTCTCTTCTTCCTCCAGCCTTTATCTTTCCCTCTTCCCAATTCCTTCTTCCACCCCTACTTCTTCCTCCACCCTTACTCCTCCCCTCTCCACACTTCTTCCTCCCCCGGACCCCCTCCCCTCTCTGCACTCCTTCCCCCTCCGAACTCCTTCCTTTACACCTTCCACTCCTGTTAGCCCCGCTCCTCCTCCCGCACTCCGCTCCTCCTGCCAACTTCCCCCCCAGACACCTTTACTCCTCCCGGTCCCAACCTCACCCCCTCAACACCTTCATTCCCCCCCTCCCAAACTCAATCCCCTGACACCTTCGTTCCCACCCTCCCAACCTCACCCTAACACATCCATCTTAGGCACCAAGATCTTAGACCTTCCTTTCCCACCCCGGGTACATCTTCTGCTCCCAAACACAGCTGTGTCTTCCTCTCCCACCCCTTCGTCCATCATCCATTGTGAGCAGAGCCTCAACGGTGACTTTCCACCCTCCGTGGGCTGCTTCGCAGCAGAGCCATGTCCATGAGAATCCACCCAGCAGGCCATGGACGTTCCTCCAGGGTCCCGTTGCTGTCGGGCTCCAGCATCTTCTGCTCCTCGGATGTCCGCGATGTGAGCAAGGCCCTGGCGGTAAGTCCCAACTTCTGTACGTCACAGTTGTCAAGACGTGTTCTGCACTGGCGTGCAATCGTGCTGAGGTGGGCGGACAATCCAGCGGGGGTGGGGACGGGGGGGGCGGCGGGGGGGGGCGGGGGTAGGGGGGATGGGGGGGCGGGGGGTGCAGCGGAATGATTCCTCCGAGCTGGCTTCATAACAATATGCAGATGTGTTCCAATGAGGTTCCCGATGTCCGACAACGGGGAACGGGGTCCGCCATCGATGGGCTGAGCGGACCATCGCAAACTGGTTTCACAACGTTGTGAAACCCATCTCTGGCCTTCTCGCCATATTGTACACTCACGTTGCCAAGCACACCCGATGCCAACGGGCATAGAAAATTCTGCCCAATGGTTTCAGTCTTCCCAATATTTAGTTGGAGAAAATATCTGCTCATCTAATATTTGATGTCGGACAAGCAGTGTGACAAACCAGAGCCAGGTGAGAGGTTGAAGGCTGGTGAGAGAGCTGATTGTCATTAGCATATATGTGGAACCTGACCTTGTGCTTTCAGGTGACATATCGAGGTGTAGAAACAGGAGGAGGCCAATCATGGGAAGCCCAGAGGTAACAGAGTGGACAGTAAGAGAAGCCGTTGCAGGTCATTCGCTGGCTATGATTAGAAAGGAAGGAATGGAACCAAACTAGAACAGTTCCACTCACCTAGACACAGGAGGAGAGGCATTGGAGGGGGATGGTGTGGTCAATTGTGTCGAAAGCTGCAGACAGGTCGATCAGGATGTGAAAGGATAGTTTATCATGGTCACAGTTACAACGAATGTTGACATTTCAGCTATTTCTTCAGCAATGAAGGAGCAGACAGATTCCCTCCATTTCAGGGTAAGTGCAGTGGTCATTGAAGAGCTGAGTTGTCTGTCATTCCATACTCAATGATAATATCACTTGAGATAAAATGGGAGGACATTACATCAGGATAGTTCACTCCTTTATGTAATCTAGCCTGAGAGAAATTAATTGTTGAGTTTCTCAATTACTTAAAAGTGCTCAATATTTAACAAGTGTTAGAGATAATGACAGGATGAGCACAGCAAGCCCCTCCTGAATTTGGGCCAGGGTTATTATCCAGGCTTATGCTAAGCTTTTTTTGATAAGAAAAAATTTTATTTTGCCAGGAGTTGCAGACATTTTGAGGTGTTTTTCTTCCCTATGAACAGTTCCATACTGCTTATTACTTCACTTTTCGATTGCTTTAAGATGGCATGAGCCTTGCTTTCACACAGAGAGGATACATAAAGATCAGAGAGACAGCAGGCATTAGACCGTGCATGTGAAGTCATCCCTAGTCCAATTTATTTCACAATGCTGCGAGTTTTTTTTTGTCAGTTCATTCATAACGACTGTGTCCTGTGCAAAACACCAAGCGTTTGGGAGCTTGCCACATTTCTCCTTGTCACTAAAATGTGGACTAATTATTAGATAAATTCAGTGGCATTTAAAGTCCAAACCTAGTAATTTTGTACCAGATTATATTTCATTTCTGCAGATCTGATATCAGTGTCAGTGATGGCAGTGTTGAGAATAAAGTTCGACCAGATAAGGATCAAGAACAGGCCAGGAGCTTGGTTTGGCTTTGATTGCTCTGTACAGGGCTAGACAGTGATTCCTAGTTCTATGTTACAATAACTCTAAGCTCCAACTATTCCTTAATTGGCAACCTGTCACGTTGTGCTATAAAAATTGAGGCGCAGATGATTGCAGCAGGCCAAGGCCATGGCTGAACAACAGAACTTAAATGTACAAAATATCCCACAACGTATTTCACAAAATGAGCAGAAGAACAGTGAACACTGAGCTATGAAGGGAAAGATTAGGAAGAGTGAGTGATAGCTTGGGCAAGAGTTCTGATATAGTTTTTAAAGGTAGGAAGGGAAGAGGAGAGATGGAGAAGTTTAGGCAGGGATTTCCCAAGAGAAGGGTCAGTGACTGTAGACAGTATTCCCAATGGTGGGATGAAGGGAGGGGGAATGCACAATCGGTTAACTGGAACGTTTAAGGGTATTGGAAGAGTTATAAGGCTCGAGAAGGTGGCAGAGATAGAGCATGGTGAGATTTGAAGACAAGGAGGAAGATTTAAAATTTAACCTATTAGAGTCAATGTAAAGTCAATGTAGGCTGGGGAGGTTAAAGGTAATCATAAAATAGGATTTAGTGCACAATAGGGTAGATTATACATCATATGTGAACCTCGACCATACCTTGGTGTACCTCTCTCATGCTATGCTTCCCTCAAGAAATGTGAAGCACTTTGAAAAGTTTCTGAGGGATGTGCCATCCATTATCTAATCACATTTGCCTGCCCACTAACTTCTTTTACTAAGAATAATCTGAGCCCCCTAATCTTGTCCTATTGCGTTGTTTGGTTGATAGGCCTCTGACATGTTGTTTTTCTGATTGTCGTCCAGTCCATGCTTGCGTTCTTCCTCTTTGATCCACACTGGCACTTTCCTTCCCTGCCTTCCTCGAGTTCAAACTGGGGCCTTTCATCTCCCATGCCCTGCCCGTCTTCTTAGTTCATGATGGTATGTTTCAACCCCTGGCACTGCCCTGCACACACCTGCCCCTCCCCCACACAGCATGCCCACCCGCCAACATTCTTCCACCTCAAGCAGTTGAGTGCTGATTGCAATTAGAAATTCAAGTGTCAATTTTGGGGAGTTCCCATGACAAAATGATTGCACAAATCCCAACCCCACAGCTCCAAACTCAGACAGCAGGAATTGGGACCAGCACACTGAGGTGCAGAATGGAGACCAGGGCTTTATCTTATTGCCTCAGGGGAATTATAACCCACAAATGAGAGAGTGGACTTCTTGTGCCTGGCTACGGCCCTGTTCTTAAACAATTCTCTTTGACCCAGAAATGCGGAGAGTTATTTTTTTCACAATTTTACAATCCCATGCTGCACGGCACCATTGGGTGTTTATTGTCATAGGCCGGGATTTTCCGGCCCCCATCATGGTGGGACCCACCACGGTGGGGGCGCTGTGGTGGCCCAGCCAAACGTCCATTCACTTTCGCCGGGACTGGACGATCCCGGCAATGGGCGGGGCCGGAAAATCCCTCCCACAGTCCAGCATGTTTCATACTCAGCTCAATGCTTCCTCTCTGTTGGTCAACATTACTGAACGCCAATCTTGGAGTAGCACCTCCTACTGGGTCACCACATCTCTACATCCTTTTCCGATGAGAAATTGTCCCATTTAGGTTTTGAATTTGCATTTTGTACTGGATTCCAACTGGCCCAGTCTCATTTAAGCTATCGGCTTTCAAAGACTTCTTCCTACCCCGGCGGAGGTGGATTCCAGATTATATCATGTTCTAGCAAACAGTACACAACTCAATGCTGTCCGTTCAGTGAATTAAGAGCACTAATGTAAGAAAAAAGAAAGGATTTTTGAGTTTTGATCAGCTTAACAGTTAACACCATTGAAGGAAATGTTTTCAGACCAGCTTTAAAAAAAGGCCACATTGAAGTACTTTGAAAATCTTTTTTTTTCTGTTCTAATAAGAACATGTTTCGACCGTTATCTCTTTTGGAAACACTAGTCTCCAAGTGAAAAACATTGTTTCAGACTGGCACAGGATCCTGAAACGTCCAAGGTTGGTACTGTTGTAAGGTTGTTTGGTGTCTCACGGAGAGGCCTGGAGACTTGTATGATTGAAGATAAACCGTAACCCGTAACTGTGGCACTGCCAAGGTACTGCCACGCATGGGTACTGTCGCCATGCTCCATGCTGGGTCCATCCAGACTCTTCTCTACAGACAGTCTACCATCGTGTGACTCTCTACATCATACTGTGGGCGGTACTATTCTCCAGTTCCGCATTAACCCTTGCTCTGCCGAGCGCCCTTATTCCACAGGCATGGTACACTGGATGGTAACTCTTTTCTTTGTGAAACAAGATAGTTTCTCAGCTGCAAAGATTGTGAACACAACCACGGAGGATTTAAAATGAAACGGATGTTGCCACTTAGTTTGACATATCTTTGGGAAATGGGAAGAAGCCATGCAAAGCTGTCCTCCAGAGACTGAATAGCGTGTGTATCCACAATGGTGCAGTACATGGCCATACATTTCCCACACATTATGCTTTCTCTGTGGAGTTACCAAAGCTCCACTGAGCTGGTGCAACACAATATACACAAATGTTTTACGCTGACTTCCAAACAGATCAGAGGACCCTTAAATTTTTCAGAGTCCCCAGTGATCCCTGTAAAAAAGCACATTCTTAATAAAATGTACTGCCTTTAGGCCTGAAGCTGTCATAGTTAAAGGACTTTTTAAAAAAAAGATTAGGAACGGAAATTGTACAAAATAAAAGAGACAGAGGGGGAGAAATGAGACCGTAACTTACAAGCAGAAAGGCTTCTTGCTACTACCATCAGTGCGACACCATTCCTATCTGTACTGACAGGTCAAAAGCTGCAGTGGTTCATCCCTGATGGTAACCACACTGCCCAGAGCAGCACTGAATCAGGGGGAAAAAAAAGAGATTCCCAGCTTCAATCCCCACTCTGTTAAAACTTACCTGATTGTAGCCTTGGTGACAGAAGCATCCCTGAGCCAGAGAGCTGGGAAATCAGAAAGACTACCGCTCCTGATCAGGATCAAGGAATCCAGAGTGTGTGTGTGTGTGTGTGTGTGTGAATAGCGGGCAAGAACAGCATTGGGTTCAGCTTTGTTAACCACCTTTAAAGTGCTCGAGTTTTGACTATGAGCTGACTGCTTGAATATTCCACCAGTAAAGGAGCAAATGCAACACTGATATATTCATTATTCCTGGCTTAGGCTTCAGGGCAGCATGATCTGCTTAACTGTTGAACAGTCGTGTAGGAGGCCCATCTTATCTGAATAATTATTCGTAATAGATTTATTCGACGTTATAACAGATAATTGTTCGAGACAGCCCAGATGATCTCCCCGATGTTTGTCCATGATTTTTTATTACTTGCAACGTAGTATTAAAGCCGAGTGTAATTAAGGGACTGGTCCGTGTTTTGAAATGTCAGTTGGTTTTTTGTCCTGGTAACTCAGGTACACTTGCGTCCAATAATCACTTTGCTGTTAAGTTTCTTTTATTGAAAAGCTTTGATAATGAAAAGTAAAACTTACCCTCAGGGGCTCGAATTTGCAAACCATCAGTACTTCATTGCATATCTCGTATCATAAATCTTACACATGCAAGACAAGTCCCGGGAGGCATTTCCAGTGTTACTGGTTATGGGCTTGACAGTTCTCGTGGAATTACTTGACTGCGGCTTTTAAGCAGGAGTGGGAAAAGTGCAATAAATGACTTTGTTTGACAGCTTAAAGAAATCAAGGAACGAGCCAAGCTTTCCCTGCAGCACATCATCACAGCAGAAAATATAGCACTCCAAAACAACCAAGTCCGGAGTGGTAGTCTTCATAAAAAGCTGCAAAGAAAATACATGACAAACTTGTTTCCTGGAACTGGTCTTCATCATCTCAGTGTAAGTGTCTGATTTTGCCCTGCAGGATTTGAGGAACGAGAATGCAGTTTTGGGATTTTTCCTTAACACTCCCATCCCTCAAATTCGCATTTTAAGTCTGTGGTTGTCCAGAGTGGACAGTGAAGAGTAGGTATGGTATCGTATAGTCAAATCTCCAGTATCCCTGGGTGTCAATAGGTAGGTGGAGCCAGAGAGGGATACACACATATCTTAATCCCAATTTCTATGTTTCTTAGTTCTGATGAAGAGTCATATGGACTCGAAGCGTTAACTGTATCCCTCTCCGCAGGTGCTGTCAGACCTGTTGAGTTTTTCCAGGTATTTTTATTTTTGTTTTTGTTTAAAATTCTTATCCTTGTTTTTTAATCCCTCCAGGGCCTCCCTGTAATCCTTCCTATCCCTGTAATCTCCTTCAGCCCTACAATATTCCGAGATTTCAGTGCTCCTTCAATTCTGAGCTCTTGCGCATCCAATACTTCTCCTATAAGTTGTTCCTTAAAACCTACCTCTTAGGCCCAGCTTTTGGTCAACTGACCTAATTTTATTCATTCATCTGATGTGATATGAGTGTTGCTGAGAGGGCCAGAATTTATTACCCATCCCTTGTTGCTCTAGGTGATGGTGCAAACCCTCCTTGGACCATTGGAGTGTGTGTAGTGTAGACACTCCCACGGTGCTGTTAGGGAGGGAATTCCAGGGTTTTGATGCAGTGATAATGAAGGAACAACGATATATTTCCAAGTCAGGATGGTGTATGACTTGGAGGAGAGCTGGTATATGATGGTGCTCCCTTGCGCTTGCGACCCTTGTTCTTCTAGGTGGTCGACGTTAGGGGTTTGGGAGGTGCTGTCGAAGGGGCCTCGGCAGGATGCAGCAGTGTGGGTTGTAGGTTCTGTTTTTATGTGGCTCAGTGTCAAATTTTGTCTGATAATCACATGTATGAATGTATCACTCCACGGTGCATTTTACTACATTAAAGGTGCTACCTAAATGCAAGCTGTTGTTGGTGTGAGGAGAAGTTTTAGCTGCTGGCTACTTGTTTCGTTGCCCAGCGAAACAAGCAAGTGATAGTTAAAAGTCTGGTGGGCACCCAGTCCACCAGTTTGTCTCCACAAACTGCGATGTGATAATGGGCGGAATCTTCCATTCCGGAGCCGAAGTCCGGAAATTCCCGGTGTGATTCCCGCTGGGCAGCAGGATGGCTGAAAATTCCCGATCTCCTGCTGTTTAGCTCTTTAATGATGCGTCCATGAGGAGCTTGGCATACCTCGTGGTGGGGCGGGCAGGAGGTCGCCAGTCCCACTGTTACCTCATGGGATCTAAGGTTCTGCCACCAGAATAAGAGGGCACCCAGACAGCCATTCACTAACTGCGTCCAGGAGCTCCACGTTACTCCTCCAGAGTCCTTGTGGCCACAGCACACACTGGAGAAGCTGGCAGGTGTGAGCAACCATATCCTGGAACATACGAGGGCACCCCAGGCATTGCCTTTCACTCATTTCTAGACGAGAGCACCACCTGTGATACACCGATGATCAGGCCAGTGCTCGCCATTGCAGTGGACCCTGTTCGCCAGCATCTTGATCTTCGAGAGGCTCGGACGCCTCTTGCTGCTCAGGCCCTTGCTCCTCATGGCCCTGTGCCAACCTGCAATGGGCCCTCCTTCTCCTCATCTGGATAAGAGCCACTGTCAAAGCAGGACTGCCTGCAGCCTGCGTCATCAATACCTCAGTGGATGTGTGAAAGAATTGAAGTGATATGTTTAGTGAGCATGTCCTTTACAGGTTTCCCTCCATCTCAAAGCCAGCAAGGCAGTGCTAAGCCCATCGCCTGGCCTCCATCTAGACATGGCCTCCCCACCCAACCCTTTCCAGGTGAAGGACATCCTAGAGGACCAGAGATGGCTGTTCCTCTCGTTCATACATGACTGCGCATGGACACTGCTCTTTGACTAGGGTGATGAGAGCCATGTGCAAGAAGCCTCACGAGGAGATTTTTCTGCTTTCATCCACTACCCTCGAGACTCTATGGATAGATCATTGCCTCAGTAGCATAGAAAGACTAACCACATGAACCCTCATCAGCCATGATCATTCACCCGGGAGGATGGAGATTTGGAGTCACACGTTAGCTGTCGTCCACCAGCCGTGTCCCTTGGACACATCCACCTCCCTCCCTCCCTCCCTCCCTGACTGCAGCCGATGGCAAATGGCACAGAATGAACGGCAGCTCCACACCTAGCTGGGATCTTGATATTATGAGACCAATGAGTCGAGAACAAACCTGCCCCCTTGTGGGCTTCACCGTAGAGAGGAGAACACAACTGAACATGGTTGACACCCAGTAACTTTATCATTATTAGGGTGTCTCTTTAGTCGGCTACTTGTGCCATCCACACGACAAGACCCTCCTCCCACTTCGAGGAATCTCACTGACTGACTAATTGGGTGGTCAAGGTCAGATTTGAAAAATGATGCGCATCACCTTCCAGACTCATTCCGCCACCTTCTACTCTCCCCTTGTCACCCATCAACTTCCCCCATTACCATAAACCCACCCAATATCACCTTTCCTCTCCCTCTTACCTGGACCCAATTACAATTCACATCCACATGCCTTCCTTCCCCTTAGCGCCGACACAAAATACCATCCCCATGCCCACCCTGAACCTGCCCCCTCCCATTATCCAAGGCACCTGTCTAGTCCCCCCTCCATGAACACCGCCCCTATGACACATTCACCCACCAAACGCTCACCCTGGACCAGCCTACTGTATTCCACTCCCTCTTCTGACTGTGACTGTTCCCTCCTAACACCAGTATCCTGTGTTCATCCCCCAAACCCCACAGTCAACACCACCAACCCTGCCCTCTAAGACAGTTCCCCCCACCACCCCCCAATCCTTCCCCACACGCTCTCCCCCAACTTCCCCAGAGAGTCTCCCTCCCCCATCATTTCACTGGGACACTCACCCCACCTGCTTTCCCACTTATCTGGCCTCCCCTCTCCAGCATTCACTCCGCCCTTTCAACCTAACCCTCACTTCCAGGCGTTCACCTGCCTCCCACATCCAGCATTGGTGCAGCTTTTGCTATCGGCCCTCGATATGAGCGAAGTTACGCGAGGTCCCCAGGAGGGTGAAAGCAGCATTTACCGACCTCAAAGTCATGGAAAGGGTGAAACTCACCAGGTACATACCACTTTATGACAGTCATAAAAACCGAACTTCCTAAATTCTCTCTGTCGGGAAACTTAATTCGGAAGGTGAACTTAATTCTGTCAAGCTGGTCTTTTAACCAGCTTGCATGAGATGCTAATGCATGCAAATGGGGTTCCCGCCATTGGTCGTTGGCAAGTTCGACCCGTCTTTAGCCCATCTTGAAAGTGAGGAGGACACAGTTCACACAGTTTATCCCACCGTCAGGAATCAGATTTTTAGCCTCATGCCAAATTAAGTGCCCCCGCCCACCATGATTCCGGCTGCTGGCAGGACCAGAAGATGCTGCCCAATGACGAGATCATTTTTTTTTGTGTGATGCAGGTTAACGGGTGAAAATTGGCCAGGACACGGGAGATAGCTCTGCTTTTCTTTGAAATAGTGCCATGGGATCATTTACACTCACCTGAGGGGGGCAGATAGAAACTCGCTTTAACATTTCATCTGAAAGATAGCACTTCCAATAGTGGAGCACCCACTAATACTGCAATGCTGTGTCAGCCTTGATTTTTGCACTTTAGTCCTGGCATATGGACTTAAATCCACTGCCTTGTGACTCAGAGACAAAGGTGTTACCAATTGAGCCACAGCTAGCACAGGTCTTACATAGGCATGTCTTTAAGGAGGAGATGTGTAGAGAGGTTTAGAGCGAATTCCAGAGCTGAGTGCCTTTCCAGCTGAAGGTAAGGTTCCTAATAGTGGAGCATTGAAAATCAGGAAGGTACAAGAGGCCAGGATTGGAGGAGCTCTCAGAGGGTGTAGGGTGGAAGGGTGGAGTGCAGGCTGATCAGGGGAGGTAGGATAAGCAGAAAAGCGGGTGGGGATAGAGTCCCAGGGAAGTCGGGAGGGTTGGGGAGAGAGTCTGGGGAAGGGGGCGGAGAGTGTTTTAGAGGGCAAGGTGAATGGTGTCATTGGTGGGGTCTTGGGGTGTGAAGTCAGGGTACTGGTAACAGGAGGGAACAGTCACAGTCAGAGCAGGGAGTGAGATGTGGTAGGGTGGCAGGTCCAGGGTGAGGTCTAAGGGGAGATTACAGAGATAGGGAGAGATGAGGGATTAGGAAACAAGTATGAGAATTTTAACATCGCACTGCTCCACAGATGGAATTTAATGCCAGTAAATATGACATTGTGATATGGAAGAGCAGTGATATTTAGATATTCAGGTTCACATTGAAAGCGACACTTCACGTGGCTAAGACTATAAAACAAGTTGATCGAGTATTGGGGTTTACGGTAAGTGGTTTATAATATAGAATGCAAGGCACAATGGTGAATCTATATAAAACTATACTAAGATGACAGGTGGGGGCTGAATGACTACGTGGGGTGTTGAAGGTGTTGAGACAATGTAAAGAATACAGTTGCAACTTCATCAGGATACTGCCTGGTATGAAGGAAGACTTGAAGAAATCTTAGCTTTGTTTTTGCTAGAACGTTGGAGATTAAGAGGTAATAATAGGGTTACTTAAAATTATAAAGGGTGAGAACAGAGTGGATAGAATCAGATTGTTTTCAGTAGTTTTGTGGTCTGGAACACAAATATAAGATTAAAGGTAAGAGATTTAGGACAGCTAGTAGGGTAAACCTTTTTTTACAAAGAGGGTTGTGAGGGCATGGGATGTATTAGTCATTTAAGTAGAAAACATGTCAACATTTAAGAACAGGTAAGGTAGATGGTTGATGGAAAGCGGAGTAAAGGAATATGTGCTTTGTCTGGTCTGGTTCCCCTGTTGTAATTTCTGTGTAATTCTATACACAGCAAATTGGTGAAGCAGAATGTTGGGAGGTTTGCATCCAACAAAGCTACATTTGTACTGTAATACCTAGATGCCAACTCTGGGTGCTTGAAGCATTTAGGTTCTCCATTTCCTCATGAAGGTGTAGCTTTGCCTGGGTGGCTAGGGGCAAATAAGTTTAGAGAGGCAAATGCGTGTCTCAAAAACTGGTGTGGGAGAAGTGGGTTCTGGTTTGTGGGGCACTAGCATCAGTACAGGGGAAAGTGGGGACTGTACCATTGGGACTCGTAGACTCATAGACGTCTACAGCACAGAAGGAGGCCATTTGGCCCATCGTGTCTGTGCTGGTCAACAAAGATCTGACTACATTAATCCCATTTTCCAGCGCTTGGCCCATAGCCCTGGCAATGCAAGTGAATATCTAAATACTTCTTAAATGTTACGAGAGTTTCTGACTCAACCACCCTTTCAGGCAATGAGTTCCAGACTCCCACCACCCTCTGGGTGAAAAATTTCTCCTCAACTCCCCTCTTAGCCTTCTACCTCTTGCATTAAAATCTATGCCCCCTGGTTATTGGCCCCTCTACTAATAGAAAAAGTGCCTTCCTTATCTATGCCCCTCATAATCTTATACACCTCGATCAGGTCCCCTCTCAACCTTCGTTGCTCCAAGGAAAACAACCCCAGCCTGTCCAATCTTTCCTCATAGCTCAGACCCTCCAGCCCAGGCAGCATCCTGGTAAATCTCCCCTACATCCTCTCCAGTGCAATCACATCCGTCCAATAATGTGGTGACCAGAACTGCATGCAGCATTCCAGTTGTGGCCTAACAAGCGTTTTATACAGTTCCAGCATAACCTCCCTGCTTTTGTATTCTATGACTTGGATAAAAAAGGCAAGTATCCCATATACCTTTTTAATCATCTTATTTACCTGCCCTGCTACCTTCAGGGATCTGTGGATATGCACACCAAGGTCCCTCTGATCTTCAGCACCTTCCAGGATCCTAGCATTCATAGTGTAATCCCTTACCTTGTTAGCCTTCCCCAAGTGCATTACCTCACACTTTTCTGGGTTGAATTCCATTTGCCACTGACCAGTCCATTGATATCCTCCTACGGTTTACAGCTATCCTCCTCACTATTTATCACCCTACCAATTTTCGTGTCATCCGTGGACTTCTTCATCATACCCCCTACATTTAAGTCCAAATCATTTATGTACACCACAAACAGCAAGGGCCCCAACACCAAGCCCTGTGGAACCCCACTGGAAACAGACTTCCAGTCACAGATACATCCCTCTACCATCACCCTCTGCTTCCTGCCTCTCAGCCAATTTTGAATCCAATGTGCCATTTTGCCTTGGATCCCATGGGCTCTTACTTTCTTAACCAGTCTGCCATGAGGGACCTCATCAAAAACCTTGCTAAAGTCCATGTACACCACATCAAATGCAACACCCTCATCACCACTCCTGGTTACCTCCTCAAAAATTTCAATCAAATTTGTTAAACACAACCTTCCCTTAACAAATCCATGCTGACTATCCCTGATTAATCCGTGTCTCTCCAAGTGCAGATATATTCTATTCCTCAGAATTCTTTCTAGTAACTTGCCCAACACCGAGATTACACTGACTAGCCTGTAATTTCCTGGTCTATTCCTCCCTCCTTTTTTTAATAATGGGACAACATTAGCAGTCCTCCAGTCCTCTGGCACCTCACCTGTGGCCAGAGAGGATTTGAAAATTACTACCAGGGCCCCTGATATCGCTTCCCTTGCCTCCCTCAACAGCCTGGGATACATCTCATCCGGGCCTGTGGATTTATCCACTTTTAAAGCTGCTAAACCTGCTAGTATCTCCTCTCTCTCTATGTTAATTTCCTTTAATATTTCACAGTCCTCCACCCTGATGTCTATACCTGCATCGTCCTTTCCCATTGTGAAGACCGGTGCAAAGTATTCATTGAGGACTGTACCCATGTCTTCCGGGTCCACACACATATTACTTCTATGGTCCCTAATTGGCCCGACTCGTTCCCTAGTTATTCTCTTGCTATTTATATATTTAAAAAACCCCTTTGGGTTTTCCTTTATTCCACCCACCAATGCTTTCTCAAGCACTCCCTTAGCTTTCCTAATTTCCTTTTTTAAGTTCCACTCTGCACTTTTTAGACACCTCTAAGGACTCTGCCATATTGAGCCCTCAGTATCTGCCATAAGCTCCTCTTTTTCTCTTAATCCTAACCTTTATGTCCCTTGACATCCAGGGTTCTCCAGACTTAGTCCCCCCACTTTGTCTTTACGGGAACATATTTGCCCTGCACTCTCGCTATTTCCTCCTTGAATGCCTCCCACTGCTCTGACACAGTTTTATCTGCAAGTAGCTGCTCCCAGTCTACCTGGGCCAAATTGTATCTCATCTTAGTAAAATTAGCCTTTCCCCAGCTTAGAACTTTTATTCCCGGTCCAACCTTATCCTTTTCCATAACCATCTGAAATCTTACTGAGTTCTGGTCACTATCTCCAAAATGCTCCCCTACTGATATGCCTTCCACCTCATTTCCGAATATTAGGTCCAGAACTGCCCCCTCCCTTGTTGGGCTTTCTATGTATTGGCCAAAAATGTTCTCCTGGATGCAACTTAAGAATTTTGCTCCCTCCCTACCTTGCACACTAAAACAATCCCAGTTAATATTTGGGTAGTTAAAATCCCTGACTATTACTGCCCTATTATTCTTACACTTCTCTGAAATGTGATTATATATTTGATCCTCTATCTCTCCCTGACTGTTTGGGGGCCTATAGTACACACCCAACAGTGTGTTTGCCCCTTTTGTGTTTTTTACTTCTACCCATATGGCTTCATTTGATGATCCTTCCAAGATATCATCCCTCCTCACTGCTATAATTGATTCCTTGATCAATATTGCAAACTCCCCCTCCTCTTCTATCCCCCTTTCTATCTCATCTGAATATCCTATAACCAGGAATGTTGAGCTGCCAATCCTGCCCTTCTTTTAACCAAGTCTCGGTCATAGCTATGATAGCATACTCCCACATGCCTATCTGTGCCCTCAGCTCGTCCGTCTTATTCCTCAGGCTCCTTGCATTAAAATATATTCCATTTAGCTTTGCTAAACTCACTTCTTTCTTATCTAGTCTGTGTTTCTTCTGCCCTCCAGACTCACTTACTAGCGTTTTAATTTCTAATTCCATCTCAGCTTCTCTTCCCTCTGAATTATCTTTCAGGATCCCCTCCCCCTGCCAATTTAGTTTAAATCCACCCCAACAGCATTGACAAACTTCCCCGCGAGGATGTTGGTCCCGTTCCAGTTCAGATGTAACCCGTCCAACTTGTACAGGTCCCACCTCACCCAGAAATGGTCCCAATGCCCCAGGAATCAAAAGCCCTCCCTCCTGCACCATCTCTCCAGCCACGCATTCGTCTACGCTATCCTTCTGCTCCTATACTCGCTACTGCGTGGCACTGGGAGTAACTGGAGATTACTACTTTTGAAGTCCTACTTTTCAATTTCATACCTAACTCCCTAAAGTCTGCTTGCAGGACCGCATTTCTCTTTCTTCCTATGCCACTGGTCTCAACATGGACCATGACCTCTAGCTGTTCACCCTCCCCCTTCAGAATGTCCTGCAGGCGTTCTGTAACATCCTTGACCCTGGTACCCATGAGGCAACATACCATCCTAGAGTCACGTCTACGGCCGCAGAAGTGCCTGCCTACTCCCCTCACTAACAAATCCCCTACCACTATTGCCCTTCCACATTTCTTCCTCCCGCCTTGAGCAGCTGGGTCACCTACAGTGCCATAGCCTTGGTTCTGGTTGGCCTCCACAGAGGAACCGTCACTCTCACTGTTTACAAAGGCTGAAAAATGATTTGCAAGCAAGATGCACTCGGGGAATTCCCTCACCTGCCTGGTCCCTTGCTTCTGTCTGATGGTCACCCATTCCCTCTCTGCTTGCACATCCTTAAGCTGCGGGGTGACCACATTCTGAAACGTGCTATCCACGAACCTCTCAGCCTCGTGAATACACCATAGTGCCCCCAGCTGCCACTCAAGCTCCAAAACCTGGAGCTCGGGTTGCTCCAGGTGCAGACAGCTCCTGCACACATGGTCATCCAGACCATCAGGAGCATCTAGGGTTTCCCACATAACGCAGGATGTGCAAATCACAGGACTGAACTCCTCAGACATATCTTAACTAAATAAAATATGGACCCTTGCTTTTATTTTACCCTTACTCCTACTTGCGTATAGACTAGATGTTAGATCCTCTAGATAGACTAGATCCTCTAGATGCTGCTGACTGCCTGTCCCAGTGTCCTCCTCTCACACTCTCCTCTAGGTGCTGCTGACTGCCTGTCCCTAGGTCCTCCTCTTGCACTCTTCGCTAGGTGCTGCTGACTGCTTGTCCCAGGCTCCTCCTCTCAAACTCTCCTCTAGGCGCTGCTGACTGCCTGTCCCTAGGTCCTCCTCTTGCACTCTCCTCTAGGTGCTGCTGACTGCCTGTCTCGGGTTCCTCCTCTCACACTCTCCTGTAAGTGCTGCTGACTGCCTGTCCCAGGGTCCTCCTCTTGCACTCTCCTCTAGGCGCTGCTGACTGCCTGTCCCTAGGTCCTCCTCTTGCACTCTTCGCTAGGTGCTGCTGACTGCTTGTCCCAGGGTCCTCCTCTCGCACTCTCCTCACACCTTTATACCTGAGCCATGCCAGGATGAGTGTCCTCGCAAATCGCATAACTAGAGAAGTAGAGAGAGCTTTAAACTAAACAAGAGGGTTGAGGGATCAAGTTTGGGTAGAGGTATCAATCCAAGGTGTAGAATCAAGACAGGAGAGCAAAATAGTAACATGAGAAATGAAAGTCAGAGAATGGCAGGAAGGGACATGGAGAAAAAACCTAAGACTGCATCAACAGTCAAGACTAGGTATTACAAAGGTAATAAAAAGACAAAACTGAAGGCTCCCTATCTGAATGCACGTTGCATTCTTAACAAAGTAAATGAATTGATGGCTCACATTGAAGTAATTAAATATCATCTGATAGCAGTTACTCAGACATGGCTGCAGGACAACAATGATTGGGTCCTTAATATTGAAGGGTACATGACATTCAAGAAAAACAGGAAGCTAGATTAAGGTGGAGGGGTAGCACTGTTAATCAAGGAGGGCATTGGTGCAATAGTTAGAGATGACCTTGGTTCAGGAGATCAGGATGTCGAATCAGTTTGGGTGGAGATGAGGAATAGATGGGGGGAGAAAGTCATTAGTGGGAGTTGTCTACAGGCCCCCTAACAGTAGCCACAGTGTTAGAAAAAGCATTCAAGAGAAAATATTGTGTGCATGTGATAAAGGGACGGCAATAATCATGGGTGACTTTAATCTACACATAAACTGGAAAAATCTGATTGGCAGTAATAGCCTGGATGAGGAGTTCTTAGAATGCTTTCGAGATAGTTTCTTAGAACAGCATGTTTCGGAACCAACCAGAGAGCAGGTTACATTAGACTTGATATAGTGTAATGTGACAGGATTGATTAATGACCTCAGAGTAAAGGCATCCCTAGGTAGCAGCAACCACAATATGATTGAATTTTACATCCAGTTTGAAAGGGAGAAGAGCGAATCTAAGGCTAGTATCTTAACTTAAATAAGGGCAACTACATGGGGATGAAAGCTGAGCTAGCTGAATTGAATTGGGAAACTAGGCTAGAGGATAGATCAATAGAGAAGCAGTGGCAGACATTTAAGGGGATATTTCAGAGCATTCAGGGTAAATACATTCCTACAATAAAGAAAAATTCTAAGGGGAAGACCTACCATCCGTGGTTAACTAAAGATGTTAAGGATAGCATCAAACTTAAGCAAAAAGCATACAGCTCTGCAAAGATGATTGGCAGGACAGGTGATTGGACAGAATATAAAGAACGGCAGAGAATAGCTAAAAGGTTAATCAGGAGAAATAAATTAGTGTATGAGAAGAAGCTAGCTAGAAATGTAAAAATGGATAGCAAGAGTTTGTACAGGTATTTAAAAAGGAAAAGGGTAAGTAAAGTGAGTGTCGGTCCTCGAGAGAGTGACAGTGGGGAGTTAATAGTAGGTAATAAGGAAATGGTGGAAGAAATTAACAAATATTTTGCTTCTGTGTTCACTATAGAAGATACAAAAAGCATCTCAGTAATAGCTGCAAATCAGGAGGTGGAAGGGAGAGAGGAACTTGGTGAAATTACAATCACTAGGGAAGTGGTACTGAGCAAATTGTTGGAGCTGCGGGCTGGCAAGTCTCTGGGTCCTGATGGACTACATCCTAGGGTCTTAAAAGAGGTGGCTAATGAGGTATTTGATGCGCTGGTGTTAATTTTACAAAATTCGCTATGTTCTGGAAAGGTTTCATCAGATTGGAAAGTAGCAAATATAACCCCTCTATTCAAGAAGGGAAGGAAGCAAAAAACATGGAAACTATAGGCCAGTTATCTTGACGTCTGTAGTGGGGAAGTTATTAGAATCAATCATTAAGGAGATTATAGCTGGGCACTTAGAAGAGCTCAAGGCAATAGGAAAGAGTCAGCATGGTTTTGTGAAAGGAAAATCATGATTAACCAATTTATTGGAGCTTTTTGAAGGAGTAACATGCACAGTGGATAAAGAGGGGCCTGTAGACGTGCTGTACTTGGATTTCCAGAAGGCCATTTGATAAGATACCACATCAAAGATTATTATGGAAAATAAAAGCGCATGGTGTGGTGGGTAACATATTAGCATGGATAGAAGATTGGCTGGCTGGCAGAAAGCAGAGAGTATGCATAAATGGGTCTTTTTCTGATTGACAGGATGTGACGAGCGGACTCCCACAGGGGTCTGTGCTGGGGCCGCAACATTTTACAATTTACATCAATGACTTAGATGAGGGGAGTGAAGACATGGTGGCTAAATTTGCAGATGACATAAAGATAGGTGGGAAAGTATGTTGTGAAGAGGACATGAGGAGGTTGCAGATGGATATATAGGTTGAGTGAGAAGGCAAAGATCCAGCAAATGGAGTTTAATGTGGGAAAATGTGAAGTTGTTCACTTTGGCGGAAAGAACAAAAAAGCAGAGTAATACTTAAACGGAGAACGGCTGCATTAATTCCAAGGTGCAGAGGGATCTAGGTTTTCTAGTACATGAGTCACAAAAAGTTAGTATGCAGGCACAGAAAGTAATTAAGAAGGCAAATGGAATGTTATCCTTCATTATGAGAGGGATTAAACATAAAAGTAAGCATGTTATGCTTCAGTTATACAGGGCATTGCTGAGACTGCACCTCGAATACTGTGTGCAGTTTTCCCCTCCTTATTTAAGGAAGGATGTAAATGAATTGGAGGCGGTTCAAAGGAGGTTTACTAGATTGATACCTGGAATGTGTTTGTTGTCTTATGAGGAAAGGTTGGACAGACTGGGCTTGTTTCCACTGGAGTTTAGAAGCGTGAGGGGTGGTTTGATTGAAGTGTATAAGATCCTGAACGGCCTTGACAAGGTGGACATGGAAAGGATGTTTCCTCTTGTGGGTGAGTCCAGAACTAGGGGGCACTGTTTTAAAATTAGGGGTCACCCTTTTAGGACAGAGATGAGGAGAATTTTTTTTCTCTCAGAGGGTTGTGCGACTTTGGAACTCTCTGCCTCAGAAGGCGGTGGGAGTGGGGTCATTGAATATTTTTAAGGCAGAGGTAGATAGATTCTTGTTAGGCAAGGGAATCAAAGGTAATCGGGGTTAGATGGGAATGTGGAACTCGAAACACAAGAAGATCAGCCATGATCTTATTG
The DNA here is from genome assembly GCF_964194155.1 of Cetorhinus maximus. Classification (NCBI taxonomy): domain Eukaryota; kingdom Metazoa; phylum Chordata; class Chondrichthyes; order Lamniformes; family Cetorhinidae; genus Cetorhinus; species Cetorhinus maximus. The sequence goes on along the minus strand of NC_135898.1, from coordinate 92,414,723 downwards.
AATAGCGGGGCAGGCTCGAGGGGCCGAATGGTCTACTCCTGTTCCTATTTCTTATGCTCTTATGAGTGCAGCGAGGCCGAGTGCTTAACTATGGGAATTTGGTAATTGAGGTAATTTTAAGAGCTGATCCCGTTCTAAAATCTATTCAAGTTTGCGGTTCGCATTTAACTTAACTGTAACAGTAAATTGTAGTTTCTTGCAGCGTTAGACAGTGGTAAACAAGGTCCCTGCTCAAAGGCAGCTACAAAGTTAATGAATTAGGGAGCTAGTTAGAAGTGGTTCCTTCTACAGCAGTAACTCACTCAGATCACTGAAATCTACTAGTGTAAATGCAGGGGGTTTAACAAATGCACAAAGTAAGTAGCATAAAGGGGCAGCTTTGTCTGAGTACAGCAATGCCAAGTGCTTTAACTCTGGGAACCTGGTAAATGAGGGAATTCTGTGTAGTGTGGGAGGAGGTACTGTCTGGTCTTCTTGCAAAAAGAGGAGCAGTCCAAGAGAGGGAGCCAAAGGCAGCAAGACCTGGGAGCTGAAACCTGGAGGGATTCATTAGACGAGCAAGTAGTGATTGGTGAGTTGTAAGCTTTTTTTCCTCTAAAATTGGCCAGTCGTTTAATCAGGTACTGGGGAAATATGAGTAATGTATTAAATTTATGGCTTAACTAGTTAAACTAGTTGGTATAGCTAAAGACAACAATTGAGTGATGTTCCTAAACTTGAAATCTAATTAGTTAAATACAAACAAAATAAAGATGGCAGAGCAGTTGTTGTGTTGCAGCTGTAGCATGTGCATAAGACCATAAGATGTAGGAGCAGAAGTAGGCCATTTGGCCCATTAAATCTACTCTGCCTTTCAATGAGATCATGGCTGATCTGATAATCCTCATGGGAGGATACCTCCTTGTATGGGAGGTTCTGGTGGATAACTTTGTACTTCATGGCAAAAACATCTGCAGTAAGTGTCTGCAGCTGAAGGAACTTTGGATCCAAGTTGTTGATCTAGAATCTGAGCTTCGGACACTGTGATGCACCAGGGAGGGGGAAAGTTACCTGGATACTTTGTTCCATTAGGCTGTCACACCCCTTAGGGTAAGTACTTCAGAATTGGCCTGCGGTTGGTCAGGGACAGGATGGTGTGAATATGAGTGAAGCAGGTATGAGAATCCAGAAGGCAGCAATGGAGGAGCCTCAACCTTTGCAATTGTCCAACAGATCTGATGTTCTTGGAGATTGTGTGGACAAGACCAGGGGTTGCAGAGAGGAGGGCAAGCTGACCATGGCACCATGGTGCAGGGGGGAATTCAAGTGGGTACAGTAAAAAGGAATGTAACTGTATTAAGGGACAATATAGTTAGGCGGGTAGATGTGGTTCTCTGCAGCTGAGAGAGAGTCCCCAAGGCTTTGTTTCCTGTCCAGTGCCAAGGTTAAGGACATCTCCTTGGGGCTAGATAGTAACTTGGAGTTGGAGGGGAAGGATCCAATTGTTGCGGTCCACATGGGTATCAACAACATAGCTAAGACTAAGAAAGAACTCTTGTATGGGAGTTTGAACAGCTAGGCGCTAAAAAGCAGAGCCAGAAATGGTAATAATCTCTGGCTCACCACCTGAGCCACGAGCAAATTGGCACAGGGTGAATAAAATCAGAGAATTAAATCTGTGGCTCAAAGATTGGTGTGGCAGAAATGGGTTTTGGTTCATGGGGAACTGGCATCAGTACTGAGGAAAGAGGGAGCTGTACCATTGGGATAGCCTTCACCTGAACTGTGCTGGGACTAGTCCTGATGAATTGTATAACTGGGGCTGCAGAGAGGGCTTTAAATTCAATAGTAGTGTTGGGGGTGGTGGGAGTTCATTTGAGGAGGGATTTGGAAGGTTAAAGGGAAAGAACAAGGCAATGGTGTAGGGTAAAGGTACCCGTAATGATAACTAGAGTGTGACAAGAAGGGACAGAGTGTACAAACATAAGAGTGCACCAGCAAATAAAGTGAGAATAGGGAAAAATGGTAAAAGGACAGAACTGAAGGCTCTTCATCTGACTGCATACAGCATTCATAAGAAGATGGATGAATTGATAGCACAAATAGAAATAAATGAATATGATATAGACATTACAGAGACGTGGAGCTGAATCTTCAGCTTGGCGAGCGGGGGGCAGGGACAGGGGCCCCCTCGTTGAGGCGTAAAATGATGCGAGGTGACATCGGGTGTGCGACCCGGCATCACCCCACGTCATTTAGTTTTTCAGTTCAGCGGGCGGACAGTTGAGTCGGCCGTACGCCCGCCGAATTGTCAAAGACCTGTTAAGGCCATTAATTAACTAATTAAGGCTATTGGGAAAGCTGCCCGTCCAACCTTGAGGTTGACGGGGGGCAGGTGAAGAGCCCAGTCGGCCTTCGCATTTTTCATGGAACCTCATCCACGGGCAGGATGAGGTTTCATGAAGGGTTTATAAATTAAATAAGTTTTTCATTAAAGTTCATTGACATGTCCCAGCTCATGTGACACTGTCACAAGAGGGGACATGTCTTCAATTTTTTTTTATATATTCAAATTTTTGGAACTTAAACTAATCTCCCTGAAGCAGCTCTGTGCCTCAGGGAGATTTCTGTGCTCTTTTGTGTGCATGCGCGAAAGAGCGCAGGCCCCGACTCAGGGAACCCATCCCCCCCCACCCACCCCCCACCCCCCGCCACCCCCACCGCCTGCACAGGGAGCGTTCAGCGCTTCTGGGCGAGCATCACGCTGGGCGGACCTTAACTGGCCCACCCACGTAAAATGGCGGCACAGACTCGAACAGGGGCGCCAATTGGGTCCGGGCCCACCTGCACCTACCCCCGCACAACACCGCCCCCCAACAGGGAGAAAATTCTACCCATGGTTGCAAAGTGACCTCTGCTGGGACCTAAATATTCAAAGGTATTTGACATTTTGAAAGGACAGGAAGAAAGGAAAAGGAGGTGGGGTAGCTTTGTTAATAAAAGATGAGATTAGTACAGTAGTTTGAAATTATGTTGGTTCAGAAAATCAAAATGCAGAAGCAATTTGGATGGAGATAAGAAATAGCAAAGGATAAGTCACTGATGAGAGTGGTTTATAGGCCCTGTGACAGTAGCTACATTGTAGGACAGATTATAAATCATGAAATAATATGGGTTTATAAGAAAGGTACTGCAGATTGAACAAATCAAATTGGCAAAGGTAGGCAGGAGGGTGTGTTCATAGATTGTATTCAGGATAGTTTCTTAGAACAATATATTCTAGAACCAACCAGGGAACAGGCTATTTTAGAACTGGTAGCGTGTAATGATTCAGGATCTATTTGTAACTTCATAGAAAAGGATCCATTTGTTAAGAGTGTTCATAATATGATAGAATTTCACATTCAGTTTGAGGATAAGGAATGTGGGTCTGAAACTAGAGTCTTAAACTTAAAGGCAATTACAAAGCAATGAAAACAGAGTTTGCTAAAGTGAAATGGGAAAATAGATTAAAAGATAAGACTGTAGAGAAACAGTGCTAGACGTTTAAGAGATATCTTATAACTCTCAACAAAGATATATTCCATTGAGAAAGAAACATGCTACAAGGAGGATGCACGATCCATGGCTAACTAAGAAGTTTAAGTATGGTATCAAATTGAAAGAAAAAATGTACAATGCTGCAAAGATTAGTGGTAGGCCAGACGATTGGGAAAAGTTTAGAAATTTTTAAAAGATGACTAAAATAATAATAAAGAGGGAGAAATTGGAGCAGGAAAGAAAACTAGCAAGGAATATTAAAACAGACATTAAAAGCTTCTACAAATATATGAAAAGGAAAGGGGTAGCTAATGTGAGCATTGGTCTCTCTTAGAGGGTGAGGCTGAGTAATTAATAATGGGAAACAAGGGAATTGCAGGGAATTTAAACAAGTATTTTATATCTGGCTTCACAGTAGAAAACACAGAAAGCATCCCAAGAATAGTACAAAATCAAGAGGCAAAAGGAAGAGAGCAACTTAAAACAATCACAGGCTGGAATTATCTGCTCTCCTTGACGGCAGGCCTGTTTGGCGGCGTGAGTGGACAATATGGCGAGAAGGTCAAAAATCGGTTGTATGCCATTGTGAAACTAGCTTGCAATTGTCTGCTCCACCTGTCAATAGTGAGCTGCGCATCAGGAACCTAACTTTAATACTTTAGCATCTCATTATGAGCCCTTCTCACCAGAATTATCCCTCCGTGCTGGATCATCCGACATTTTTCACAACTGTACATAAGCGACGTGCACCTGGTGAAGCAGCACTTCACTCGGGACTTCGAGGTTTGTTTGCCTACCTTGCTTCGGGCAGCACTCGTGGTCATCAGCGCCAGGCTTCACAGGCAGCACCACATCACTTTTAGGAGGCTCGCGGGCAGGTCTCTACCTACCAGACCAGCCAGAAGGCGAGGGTGACTTTTCAATGGCTTCAGGTGAAGGCTGTACAGGGGAAGGGGGGTATCCCAGGGTGTGTGTGGGGGCACGTGTTGATCTGTGAAAGTGGCCTCAAGAGTGTGAGGGCTGAGGAGGCAATCTCCAGAGGAGATGAGGCCAGGTGGAGATGTGAGGGTGTGTGTGTGAGAGAGTGAGTGGTGGTGTCCCTTGAGCTGTCAGTGAGTGAGATGCCAGTGAATGTGTGATAGGCTTGTGAGTGTGTGAGTTTAGAGTGATGAGATGGTTGCCTTAACCTGGCGGCATGGATGAGATCATTCATCCTCTTTCTGCACTGGATGGGCAACCTCTTCTGTGCAGCATTGGCACTGACCACCACTGCCACCACCTACCAAGCTGGAGAGGTGAGATTGCTGGATCTCCTGCACCAGAGCTGGGGTGGGGGACATCACAGTGGGCCTCCAAAAGGCATTCCAGTGATGGGTCACTGAGCACTTCTTGGCTTTCAGGGCCATGTCATCACTGGAGCAGTCCTGGGCAGCAAACATTGAGAAGTGTGTGCACGGCTGCAGTTTAGACATGGCGCCCAGAGAGAGGAAATGGTGAGGTAATGGCATGGCGGGCAATTCAGAGGTTGAACTGCCAGCGAGACCGTGTGGTTCCTGTGGCTGCATAATTAATGAGGTGGGACATGGACGATATAGTGTGAAAATAAGCCATTGCAGCCGGTGAGTTAAATGTTGCTTTTCACGCCCTCTACCACACTTAGTGGGACAATTCCGCCCACAATCGCTAGAGAAAAAATATTAGGAAAACTAATGGGACTAAAGGCTGAAAAGCTCCTGGAACATATGTCCTGCATCCTAGGGCCTTAAAAGAAGTGGTTGCGGAGACAGTGGATGCATTGGTTGTAATCTTACAAAATTTCCTCGAGTCTGGAAACGTCCCAGTGTATTGGAAAACAGCAAATGTAAAACCTCTCCTCAAGAAAGGAGAGAGACAGGAAGCTGGAAACTATAGGCCAGTTAGCCATCTGTCATCGGTAAGTTGCTATTATTAAGGAGGTAACTGTAGGACATTTATGCGGGGGTCTTGTGGTGAAGTGGGTAGCATCCCTTCCCAGCCAGGACTGGATGGCCGAGGAAGATGCATTCATAACGCAGCCAAACAAGTTGAGTATCAACCCGCAAATTCTTCCAACACACACCAATGGCAAGCGGCAAGAGTGGGAGAGTCAGCCATGTGATGGAAAGAAAGCTGAAGCCTCCACCATCACTATCCAAAGCTCCAGATTACAACATGCATGTAAAGGTGCAAGGATGTAAAGGTGCATGTTGCCACAGCAACTCAGGCTCCCTGACTGAACTGTAACACATCACAGCAGGACATTTATAAAATCATGACACAATCAAGCAGGGTCAACATGTTTTTGTGAAAGGGAAATCATTTTTGACGAATCTATTAGAGTTCTTTGAGGATGTAACAAGCAGGGTGAAGGAGTACCGGTAGATGTAGTGTACTTGCATTTCTAAAAGGCATTTGATAAGCTGTCGCATAAAAGGTTACTGCACAAGATAAGAGCTCATGGTGATGGGGATGATATGGATGGATAGAGGATCGGCTAACTAACGTGATAAATGGATTATTTTCAGGTTGGCAAACTGTAAGTAGTGGAATGCCACAGGGATCAGTGCTGGGACCTGAATTATTTATGATCTAAATTAATAACTTGGATGAAGAGACAGACTACTGTAACCAAATTTTCAAATGATACAAAGATGGGTAGGAAATAAAATTGTAAGGGGGAATACAAAGGTCCAAATTTTCACGGAGTTAGAAGGGCTCAGAAGCCATTTTAAAATGGTTGGTGGGACCTGATTCGGGTATTCCCACCCTCATTCCTGGTGCCCACAATTTTCAGCAGCACAGGATAAGAATGTAGCGACCTCTTACCTGTATTCCTGACTCAGCAGGCTTAATTGCAGGGTTAGGGACCTCCTAGCTCTCTGCAATTTTCGTGGAGTCGGGCTAACTTCTCCATAACTCGTGGTTCACAAATATCAGAGGAGTCATGAACCATCATCTGGATTCAGGAACCTTTTGAAAGATAAGTTCAAAAAGCCTTCCCAATGTTCCGCCATACCAACTCATGCCCCCCACCAATCCCCAGTGGCCCCTTATATCCTGCATGCCAACTCATGGGCCTTTGATATCCATTCACTCAATACACACTATGTACAGAACCAATGGGCCCTATAGTAACAGTGGCATATGCAAAACTGCTTAGGAAAAACACCTATTCACAATTCTTGGGGGAAAAAACTGTGTTCCTATAATCCCATTAAAGAATCAATAACAGATGCTTTAAGCACTTCACATTTCTTAACCTTGTGCTGAGAGCCAAGACTCTTAAAAGGATGAATTCAGTGGGAGTTCTGTTTACACAGCTGAAGAGAACTAGTGACTTTGCTTGTTTGACATCTTTATGCAGTTATAACAAGTTATTTTCTCTGTGATCACTTTTGACAATGTCGCAATGTTTATTTGTCCAAGATTAAGAGATGTCAAGTGCACAGGTTGCAGGCTGACTGTTTGTGTGTGTGTAACTAACAGTCTAATAAACAAAGCTGATAATCCAAACTTAACATCCTTTCAGTTTATTTTGGTAAGCAATTGCATAATCAGGTAATGAAGGTGAATGGTCAGCAGGAATTTATGATGGAAAACTAGAAAATATATCAGTCATGATTGCCCATGAACTTTGCACACATAGCTAAGCCCGACTGCAGCTGACAAATTCTTTAGATGGCATGATACTGGTCATCAGGAAGGGTCTCACCAATGTTAATTGATCCTTGTTTGACTGTCTTAATTAGGTCCCCGCCTGTTTCCGCAGGAATGCTGGCTGTTTAAAACAAGGCCTGCCCGATGGATGGATCCCCAACCTTAAATCGCCTGGCTTTTTACATGATTTTCATCCAACTACAACCTTGTTTGTAGGTGTAAATGGGTAGCTCGCGAGACGAAAATTAGAAAATAACACATTTAATCTACTGAAGGAAACCCACATAAATGCTCCCCAGTTCCAAAGGTTATCAAGCAAACTCCAGAATATTCATCCACCTCCATTGCTCAACCTCTGGCTTGCTTCCCTTCAGATGATATCTTTCCTGCCCATCTCCATTCCCAACCAGGTGTTTTCCCAGCTCTAGTTTGAAGCAATGATTCATCTCCATTTGCCTATTTTTGCCACATTGTCACTTGTCTGGGAAAGGAAAAGGATTCGAATTTATAATCATGCATGAAGATTACTTCTTGTAAACCTGTGGCTGATGGGGCTCTGCTAATGAGCTAGGTCTAATAGTCTCCTTCCATCAAAAACATATATGCCCCCCACCCCTGCCAAGTAGTTCATAGGCCTTAATCATCTCTACTCACAATCTTCTTTTCTCCATTGAAAACCAGAGAAAGCAAACTCAATATTCTACAGGAGACTAAAGGGCTTTTCAATCACCCACTCAAAAGCCTAGTATCTGTGGAATGAAGAGTTGCAAGTGAAAGAAAGATATAATTTGCATTTTTGTAGTGCTTTCTCTCAACCTCAGGATGCCCCAAGTGCTTTACAGCAGAAGCAGTACTTTTGAAGTATAGTAGGTGCTATAAATAGCAATGTGATAACGATCAGATAATCTGTTTCTTCGTTTGATTGTTAGATAAATGTTGGCCCGGACACTGTGAAGAACCCCACTGCTCTTGTTGGAATTGGTGCCAGAGGATCTTTTGTGTTTACTCGCGAGGGAAGATTTAGCATCTGCTTAACATCTCATCCAAAAGACGGCACCTCCTACAGTGCAGTAACCCTTCAGTACAGCAATGGAGTGTCAGTTTATTGAAACTAGCATCAACTATTATTGTCATAAAAACAAAAAGCTAAAAGTTACTGCGGATGCTGGAAATCCAAAACAAAAACAGAATTACCTGGAAAAACTCAGCAGGTCTGGCAGCATCGGCGGAGAAGAAATCAGTTAACGTTTCGAGCCTTCATGGCCCTTCGGCAGAACTATTATTGAACTATTATTGTCAGTCTGTTGTGTGCTTTTACATCTCAATGGCACCTAAAAACAGTCTCAGAGTCTGATTTTACCCTAATGAGTAAACAGTTCACTGCTTCAGGAAGGTTAAAGTTTTAATACTTCCATATTTGCTTCATAAACGCTGTATATTTTTCCTTTGTCTCCTATCTTTCATACCAAATGTCATCACGGTTTGACTTTCCGATTCTTATCCTCTCCTTTTTTCTTCTAAGCGGCTTGAATAAAGATCATTAATGCTTCACTTTAGGCACAACTTTCTTATGACTGCTTAAGTAAACCGATAATGGCTTTTTTAATGAATCATTTTTTAAAAACCTTAAAGAGTCATTGCTCCATGGAATCTTAACAAAAGCTTATTAATTGATAATCTTATTTTTTTTTGTTGTTATTTAATTAACTCTGGAGGAGGTGAAATCTCAAAGCTGTACCCCTGAAAAGTAAATGGATGTGAAACTATTTCATGGGAATAGCAAAATCTAAGACAAAAACAGAAACAGAAATTCCTGGAAAAACTCAGCAGGTCTGGCAGCATCGGCGGAGAAGAGTACAGTTGACGCAAAATCTAAGGTTGGAAGGTGGGCTAATAGGAAGTATGAAAAAGACATTTGTAGCCTGTTTGAAGAGGACACACAAACATACAATTTGATGTCCAGGAGCTGTTCAATCAAGCCTGTCCCATTGTCAACCAAGACTGCCCTGCGATAAGGTGCCAAAATGTTTTCAATAAACCTAAATGCCAAAAACTTTTTTTTATGAACAGATTTAGGAAAAAAGAATCATTAAGGAAGGGGAGGGGCTACGGAGAACTGAGGGTGGGGAGATTATTATTTTGGATAAGAAAATGGCTGATTTGCTTAATGAATGTTTTGATTCCGCTTTCAGTCAGGAGGTAAAGGAAGTCTTCAGTGAAGACTCACGAGTGAGGAAGTGAGGACAACCAAAATATCTCTGCATTAATCAGCAAAAGGTTATTTAGGGGGCTGGGAGAAGAAGCAATATGTGAATTCGAAACCAGATGGTAGGTATTTTAAAAATTACAAAGAAAGGTATAGGAGGATAGTGAGGAAGTAATAAAGGAACTAAGCACGATTATTCAGGTTAGAGACAGGAGTTGCATGAGACTGTGAGAAATATTACACCTCTATTCAAAAAAGGGGAAAGGTAATGGTTGACGGATAGCTTTACATCACTCTTTGGAGAATGTGTGACCATAATTAGAGATGACGTAATTGAGTACGTGAGCTAACTTGATAGAATTTTCCAGCAAATAGCAGAAAACAGAGGTGAACAGGGAGAGTGGTAGCAGATACAATTTGCATGGAGCTCCATGAAGCATTTGCGAAAGGGTTACATAAGAAGTAGCTCCAGAAAATCGTGACCCTCGGCATAAAAATGTCAGCGTGTTTCGAGAAATAGTTGAAAAGTATAAAAGAGTGTTTCACAGGTTAATAGATGGTCATTGTGGAGTGTCCCAAGATTAACACTGGAACCATCTTTGTTCTCCATGCATATATAAACAACTTAGACATTAATATAAAAGGGTGACTATCATATTTTGCTAATGAGGGTAAACTAAAAAGTGTGGCAAATGACTAAAAAGAATACAGCGGAATACAGGACAACATAAACAGACTAGGAGAATAGGCATTTAAGTGGCAGAAAAATATACAGCGATATATTTCAGGAACAAGAATTTAAAAATGGAAATGCACTTTAAAATGGTAATTTTTTAAAATTGAAGTAGGAAGAGAAAAGGGGACCCAGGTAAACAATCTTTGAAAGGTGGTGAACAAGTTTTTAAAAAAAATTAAGAAGAAAAATGTGGGCCAGGATTTCCGGAATCGGGTGAGAAGATGCTGGGCACATGTTCCAACGGTCATCGCGTTCGCGCACAACGTTACGGTCGGTTGGCACACACAGGAGTCGGGAGCACGCCTGCCAATGGTGAAACTGGGCAATTAAGCCCATTAAGGAGCCAGTGGTCAGCGATTTTACGCGGCCCGTCCACTATTACGGCTGGCGGACGGGCCAAACGGCCAGGCGACCTTCGCGTTTTCTCTACCAGCTCCACCCAGGACGGGCTGGAATGTCCGAGGTCAAATAAAATAAAAGAAGATGTCTAAGGGATGAGGTGTTATGGAGTCTGCTGTCGGGTGTTTGAATTTACAGTATTGTTACAGTTTGCAGCAGTTTATCGACCTCATGTCATTTTTAAATTGCTGCAGCCCCCCTGAGGCGGGTCCACAGCAGCTGTCGGCCTTCAGGGGGCGCCCGCCCGCACTTCTACACTTGTCTCGGCACCCGTCCTCTTTCCCAACCCAGTCAACCCCCCCGGCAGTGCTGAGCCTTTATCGGCACGTGTTTCACGCTGGCTGCCAGTTAATTGGCCAGCCAGCGTAATATCGCGGTTGGGGGTAGATCGTGGCCGGAAGCATCTGTGCCCACACGCCTGACAAGCGCAAGATTCAGGCTGTAATTTATTTGAGAGAGGACTGAGTACATGAGGGCGAATACCTCTGTGTAAAACAATAGTTAGACTGCATCTGAAATCTGCTGGCCATTTTGGTCTCTGCATCATGAGCAGCTTAGAATAACCCTGGAGAAAGGGCAATGCTGATTCCCCAGGATGAAGGGTCCCAGTTATAAGGGAAGGTTAGAGCAATGTTACAGCACAGCCAATGGTAAATGCCGAGCTATTCAAATCCCAGAGGGAAACCTGAGACAACTGCCGCAACTATTTTTGTAATTTACATGTTTCGAGATGCAGGCTTTGAATTCAGTAGTAATAAGACCACTGAGCCTTATAGGTTTTTACAAAACTAGATTAAACATTTATTAATAAGAGCAACGATTTTAGGCACATACATATGTCTATAAATTACTACTATGATAACTTCTAAATCCCTTAATTAATCTAACCCCCAGTTACACTTTCATTAAGGCAACAGTAAGATACATAGACTTTAAAAGACACAGGCAAAGAAACATGATACCCTGAAGAATCTAATTCAAAGTGAGTTTTCTTAACTTCAGTTCTTTGTAGACAGCAGCTTGAGGTTTAAGAGGTGCTTTGCATTTCATGCATCTTAAAACGCCTGCCTTTACATACAGCCTTCTCTCCTTTCTACATATTTTCCCCTTTGAATGCAAATTCCCATTGTTTCACTATGTCTTTGGACTTTACCTCCCTGATCGTAAAAAATTATCATAGTTCCAATTTTACCAGTAATCTTTGGGGAAAATAAACACACTGGTTGGGATTTTCCGGCCCCATCATGGGCAGGACTCGCCGTGGTCAGGGCAGCGCCCCAGCCGGAAGTCTGTTGACTTGCGGCGGGACCGGAAGATTCTGGCAGCGGGTGGGTGCAGAAAATCCTCCCCACTGTTTCTGAACTTTAGCTGGTGAGGTGACACATTTCACCCTCCTTTGAAAACAACCTAGCCTAGTTTATTTTGAAATGCAAACGTCCTTTTACACCTCACATTCTAAACTTCCCCCATGTTTACCTACTTAACATTTCAAACCTAGCTCATCTTCTAATACATCAAAACCATCAGACCAGCTGCCTTTAATCCAATTAAGTCACACACACACACACAGACACACTTACATATAGGCACAGATACCACTATTTTACAACAAATTCCAATAACATTATTATATATTCCTGACAAGCAACCATGACTATATTCTCTCAAATTGAGAAGACTGAGGAGAGATTTGAAAGAGATGTTCAAAATGATAAACTGAATGAATAGCATAAACATAACTGTTTTCCATTAGCAGATAAATCAAAGATAAGCGTCTGTGATCTCAAGATAATTGCTGGATGGACAGAGGCTGGGATCAGTTGGATCACGCAAGGGCCTGAATCCTGCGTTTGTGGGGCGCGTGCGATTGGCGGGCCCTGGACGCGGGGGGTGATACGCGATTCCGGCCGCAATCCACCCCGACCGCGATTTCATGCCGGGGCTGCCAGTGAATTGGCCAATCAGCATGAAACGCGTGCTGAGAAAGGCTCAGAGCTGCGGAAGGGGGGTCAGTGGGTGGTGGGTGCGGGAAGAGGGCGGATGCTGAGAAAAGTGAGGGTGCGGGCGGGCGGACGGGCGGGCGGACGGGCGGGCGCTCCCTGAGGGCTGACAGCTGTTGTGGAGCTGCCTCGGGGGGGCGGCGCTGCAGCACGGCAAAAAATGAAATGAGGTCCATAAACTGCTGCAAACAGTGTCAAAACTGCAGGTTCAAGGCCCTGACAGCAGCTCATGCCTCAAGCATTTTACTTTACTTAACCCCGGATATCTTACCCTGCTCTGGATGGACGGTGGCTTCTAACTTCCGCGCTCGTCTGCCGGCCGTCATTTTGCGTGCGATGGCGCCCGAGGTCTCCTCGCGCGATTTTACACGATTCCGGGTTGGCCGCACAGCCCGACGGTCAACGTAAAACTCTGGCCATGGGGGTTTTGGAAAGTAGTTTGTTTTGCCAAAAATTCTGACTGATACTAAATAGATTGTAGCAACCATAAAGCAAGGGTGCTTAACTTCAGGATAAAAAAAAAGGGTTGGTGGAGAAAGCGGGAAAGGTGGGAAAACCAGCTCACGTGAAGGATTTTAGATTTGGCCCAGGCAACAAGAGCTAAAAAAGGCCTCCCTCTGTGCTGAAGTTTCTGTTTTTAATGATGGCGTGAGGAGTATTCTGTGCAACCAGAGCCATTAGCATTGTCTCATTTGTATTACAATGCGACTGAAGTCAAGGCTTGCTCTGGTACGTGAACTCCACTATAAAAGGCAGTGGGGGTGGGTGGGGGGAATGTGAGGTATTAAGGGCACTTTGTCAGACATGAGATGTTGACTGCACGCATTTACCACCGGGCTACCCACTGTAAGTGCTCCGGCCCACGGTTGCTTAAATTGCCACTGAGTGTCGGTTCTATGTTAACCGTTGTGATTATTCAAACTTACTTTTATAACAAGCTGCCATAAAGTAGTTGAACTATGCAATCTATGTTGGTTTATGGAGCTACGTGCCTGTGTGACACCATGTTTGTACAGAGCTATTTTTCCAACAGCCAGACAGAAAAATATACCTAGTGGTACGACATGGGGCCTAGCTATGTCACTCTATACATGCACCAATCTCAAAATTAGTTGCAGAACAACAACTTGCATTTATATAATGCCTTTAAATTGGCTCACAGTCTGGTGACACCACAATTTTAAAATTTCATCCTTATTTTACAAATCCCTCTGTAGCCTGCCCCTTTCTATCTCTGTGACCTCCGGCCCTACAGCCCTCTAAGATTCCTACGCTCCTCCAATTCTACCCTCTTCCCCATTCCCGATTTTAAGGCAGCCGCGGCTCTAAGTTCCGGAATTCCCTCCGTAAACCTCTCCGCCTCTCTCTCCTCCTTTAAGGTGCCTAAAACCTATCTCTTTGAAAAAGCTTTTCACCCCGTCCTACGATCGCCTCATGTGGTTTTTCAGTCTGATAACACTCCTGTGAAACACCTTTGGGAGTTTTACTACATTAGAAGGTGCCATATAAATACAAGTAGTTGTTATTATTAACAAAGCAAAATGTCCGGTGTGGAGGCTTCAAGCTTGTACAAATGAAAGACAGTTTCAGAACTGACAGACAAGTTTTATATCAGGATCCATAAAAATAAAGTTTTTGATAACTTAAGCTTGAAATTAGGTCAGTCACACTATACATCCAACAATCTGCATTTCAAAGCTGTGCACAGTTTTCTAACAGCCAACTTGATCTATCAGATCCTCAGAAAATTGTCTTTGGCTACCTTTCCTACAGTTTAATTACAGATGGTTTGAACCGTGAATAATTCGACAACATCTGTTTGTCCATTCTATGTTAACAAGGCTTGTAGCAACAGCACAGAAAGAAAATCGCAAAATAACATATTCTTCAAAGCTGAAAATCAGCCAGGGTTTCCATTTCAGTGACTTCTGATGTAATGTTTCTAGGTGTAATCCTTGCGTTTACGAACAGCTGTCTATGAATGTGTATGTGCCTTTGGGTGAGTGGGAATATGTCTGTGTGTCTATGGGTGGAATTGTCCAGTCCCGTTGGCGGCAGGCATCATGGTGGTCAGGGAGGGGGAGGAATTTGGCGTGAGGAGCAGAAATCGGTTTCATGCCAGCGTGAAATCACAGTGGGATCATCCGATGGCAGACGGTGAATCCCGCTGGAGACTGGCGTGAATACGATTTGCATCCCACTAATGGGGTGGACCAGAACTGGTCTGGACAAGCGTCATGCACAAAAGTCGGGACTCACCTTTAGGGTCTTGGTCAGATCGCGGACGTCCGAGGAGAAGAAGATGCTGGAGGCCTACATCTACTGGACCATGGAGGAACACGTGGCATTGCATGGTGGGTGGATCCTCATGCACATGGACAAAAATCATCCAGGACAAAGCAGCTGCTTGATTGGCATCCCATCCACAAACATTCATTCCCTCCACCAACAACGCACAGTAGCAGCAGTGTGTACCGTCTACAGGATGCACTGCAGGAATTCACCAAGGCTCCTTAGGCATCACCTTCCAAACCCATGACCACTATAATCTAGAAGGACAAGGGCAGCAGACAGATGGGAACATAACCACCTGGAAGTTCCCCTCCAAGTCACTCACCATCCTGACTTGGAAATATATCGCCGTTCCTTCACTGTCGCTGGGTCAAAATCCTGGAACTCCCTCCCTAACAGCACTGTGGGTGTACCTACACCACATGGACTGTAGCGGTTCAAGAAGGCAGCTCACTACCACCTTCTCAAGGTTGACTAGGGATGGGCAATAAACACTGGCCCAGCCAGCGAAGCCAACACCCCATGAATGAATAAAAAACCATGGCTCTGCTGCAAAGCAGGTCTCGGAAGGTGGGAGGTCTCCACACAGCAGCTTTAACTTTGCTGAGACTTCAGAACTTCACGGACTTTGCTATGGCCTCACACCGTCTTCCATGGTTTCCACAGAGGTTTCAGGCCTGCTTCGGAAGGTCATGGTCTTGGCTGTGTGCTGCTACGGATGATCGGTGAGTGGGGGAGAGGAAGGTCTACGTGCAAGTGGGAGAGGAAGGTGTGCTGGTGGTGGGGAGACAGCAGAGTTCGGTTGAACCTGCCTCCTCCTGCTGTGGACGCGTGGACGCGCTGTGACCACCAAATTGTGAACCCGAGCCTGCTCTAGATCTAGGTCCCACTGAGGTATGTGTCACTGCACTGGTGGGGGATGTGGGTGAGCGTTGTGATGGATCTTCAACGGTGCTGTCCTCAGGCTCCTCATCCAAAGTGCTCTTGGCGGGGTCAAGGGTGCCTGAGGGCAACATGTCAAATGTGCATAGGACAGAAAGCGGAGATTATTAGTGCTTGGCAGCGGTGTTGAACACAGAACAGTGAGCTCAGACTACCGCTGAGAGAGGGATGACATGGTGCAGGGCCCTTACATGGGTGTTCACAGCCGACTTTGCCGTCACTGCAGGAATGGTCGACGTCCTCCTGACCAGCTCCAACACTCAATCCTCGAGCAGAGTGAGGACCTTGATGTCCGGCACTCCACCCCCTGGTCTAGGATCTCTCCCGTTGATTGTGCGCGATCGTGTCCTGCATAAAGACAGATGGAGAGAGTGTGGGCATGGCGTATGCCAAGCCAAATGAGGAGGATGCCAGGCGTGCATGTGTGCTGAGTGGAGCTGTGGACGGGATGAGGAGGCAGTCTCCAGAGGAGATGAGGCCAGATGGAGATGTGAGGGTGTGTGTGTGAGAGAGTGAGTGGTGATGTCCCTTGAGCTGGCAGTGAGTGAGATGCCAGTGAATGTGTGATGGGCTTGAGTGTGTGAATTTAGAGTAAGAAGGTGGTTTCCATACTCTGGCAGCATGGATGAGATCGTTCATCCGTTTTCTGCACTGGATGGCTGACCCTTGTGTGCAGCGTTGGCACTGACCACCTCTGCCACCACCTCCCAAGCCAGAGTGGTGAGACTGATGGGCCTCCTGTGGCCAGAGCTGGGGTAGAGGACATCGCGGTGGGTCTCCATCGTGTCCAGAAGGGGTCACTGAGTCAGGGGGCTGCGCTCTTCTAGGCTTTAGGGGTCACGTCTTCACCGGGGCAGTCCTGGGCTTCAAGCCTTCAGAAGTGGTCATGCGGCTGCAGTTTAAATATGGCGCCCAGCGTGAGGAAGCGATGATGTAATGGCGAGGCCGGCAAATCGGAGGCCGCCTGCCAGCGATCCGGGTGTGTTTCCCGTGAATGCATTATTAATGAGGCGGGAGGTGCTGGGAAGGGGACAATACCGTGTAAAAATGCACCATTACGGCCACTGGGTCATTTTTCACGCCCGCTACTGCACTTAGTGCAAATCTGGAATGATTGCGCCCTAAATAGGTATTTGGATGTGTAAATTTGTGCGTGCGTATGTGTGCGCAGAGTAACAACGTGGCCACACTTAGCTGTGATGCTTCCCTCCCCTAGTCAAATAGTAGGCTGCCCTGCTGACACACGGAGAATGGGAAATTGGGCGAGGGTCAAGGTGGGCTGCTGCTACCTATGGAACTGTCCCGTAACCCGTTCAGCTTGGAGTTAACTTGGCTATAAATGTGGAAGGGATACCACAGTGTCACATTAGCTTAATGTAAGATGGAAACCAACACATTTAAAATTGAGAACAGCTCCTGATGACAGCATTTAAGACTGCGGGCTGTATCGATCACAGTGCAAAATCAAACTGGAGTACAGTCACATCCACATTTAAACTCTGATCCACTGAAAATAACTTTACTGGATTTGAAAATTGGCACTTCTTGTCATTATAGA
Source organism: Cetorhinus maximus (assembly GCF_964194155.1). Classification (NCBI taxonomy): domain Eukaryota; kingdom Metazoa; phylum Chordata; class Chondrichthyes; order Lamniformes; family Cetorhinidae; genus Cetorhinus; species Cetorhinus maximus. Next base: position 92,397,396 of record NC_135898.1, on the reverse strand, counting down.
GCATAGGGAAACAGTTCATCTATCATAAATTGGTATAAATTATGCATAATATGCTATTCTCTCTCAGTCGTCAGCTAGCTCACTCAAAGGGAAACAGATTAAATGTGCAGGTTAGATGTGGCAGACAGCCGGAGAGGTTGACTCGAGAAGCTCTGGACCTTTTAAGTCTGTAGCAAATGAACTCGGAATCCTTTTCTCTTAGCAAGTGACGATTGTGAAGAAAGAAGGCGCCTTTTTCGCTGCATTTAAGATCTCCGGTTAAAGCCCCACGAATGCCAATTACTTTCATTTGGAGTCTAACCCAATCAGAACCGTTGGCTGAGGCAGGGTGCAATATTATTTGCGACCTGTCTGTTTGAAAGAAAATTGCTGCTGACTTGTATTGATGGAGGCATCTTCAGAAATGAAGGGATATACGAGAGCTTGAACTTGGTATCTCAATCCCACAGATTGGAAGACTTTGAAAATGCCTTTGTTTGAAACTCCCTCTCAACCTCGGCATAATGTGCAGACGCGTTTATTTTTGCAATGTTTTGCGTGAGAGAGCGTCGCGCCTGCTGAGTTTTGGCAATAAGTCTGATGTCAAATCGGATTTGTTGTAACAGGTACCAAGGTCGTAAGTAAGGGAAAAGGCAGGAAAGTGGGGTTGAGGGCTATCGGATCCGCCGCGATCTCATCGAATGGCGGAGCAGACTCGATGGGCCGAATGGCTTACCTCTGCTCCTATGTCTTATACCTGCAGTGATCCTGCAGGACCAACTGTTAAACAGTTTAAAGTATTTAACAGATCTTCACACTGGCGTATCTGATGGTTGCAGTGTCATGTTTGTGAAAAAAAAACTCAGTGGGTTAAAAGGTGAGAAGAGGCAGATATTGATGGAGCATCGAGGAAGGCAGAGAACTACCTACTTTCACAATGATGCTCGGCAGGCTCTTGAAAGAAAAGTGGATTAAAGCATCGGTGAGGTGGTTGGCGGGGGTGGGTGGGGGTGGGGGGTGGGGATTGGGGGGATGGGGTGGGGTTGGGGGTGGGGGGTGTGGGGGCGTGGGCAGGCCCAGAGGGGCAAAGGCTGTTCCAGCAATAGCCGGGGAGTAGACCTTGGGATGGAACAGTCAAAGGGGGTTAATGGGGTTGCTTGCCCGGGTAGAAAATCTGGGGGATAGAAATTGTCAGACCGAGAGAATTTAGTTACGAGGACAGATTTGAGAAGCTGGGGCTGCTCTCCTTAGAGAAAAAAGAAGATGCAGAGGAGATTTGATGTTCAAAATCATGAGGGGGGTCAGGACAGGTGAAACAGGATGAAACACGTCCCACTGGCGAAAGGATTGAAAACCAGAGAACGCCGATTTAAGGTAATTGACAAAAGAACCAAAGGCGACAATGAGGGAAGACTTTTTGACGCAGTGAGTGGTTAGGATCTGGAATGCCTGGGAGTGTGCTGGAGAGAGATTCAATCGCGCTGGGAATTGGGTAATCATGTGAGGAGGAAGAAAATGGCAGGGCAACAGGGTAAAGGCGGGGAGTGTGGGACAGGCTGTTGCAGAGTCGGTATGGACCTTCTATGCTGTAAACATTCTTCAGAAAAGGCCAAAGTGATGCTGACTGTTGAAAGTGAGAGCTTTGATCCCTTTGTCCCTTTGGAAGCACTAACTACAACAATCACGCCAGTACTGGCTGCCTTTTGGTACATGGATTCAAGTGGCCATTCTTCATATCTGTGCTTAGTCTGTATTAGCAGGCTATTCAACAATGGAAGCTATCACTGCCACGTGCAATCTGATTGTCACCTGATTTCAATCTGCAGACTTCCCAGCAAATGGGACAGAACAGTAAATCAGGACTGGGGCCTCTGGCTAATTCCTTACCTCCCAAGCCCAGCAATGTGAGGGCTATTTCTGCTGCACTGCCTGCTACTTGGAGGAGGTCAACTAATGCAGTGGAGACTCGCAATCAAGCTGAGAATATACTGGTTTATGGAGCTTTGCGTTGCACTCAATTTACCCCTTTGAGCACCGATGAAGCCCATCCTTGTGTTTAAATCCCTCAACCCCTAACCCTGTAATCTCCACAACCCTAACAACCTCCTGCCCAACCCAAACTCTCTGCTCCTCTCCCTTTGACCTGCAGTGCATCTCCCAACCAATAGCAACAGTGCCTTCAGCTGCCTTGATACCATGGTTTAGAATTCCACCCCCTCCACTGCCCCCAGTCCCCACCACCCGACCCCTTCACTCACTTTCCAACCTTCTCCTTAAAGTCAACAGCTTTGACCAAGTTTTTGTTCATTTATTTTAATGTTTTCTTCTTTGGTTTGATGTCCAGTTCATTTTGTTAAAGCCTTGGGAAATTTTTCTATGTGGAAGGCGCTAATTAAATGCAGCTTGTTTGAGAACCCTTCCATTCCATGTGTGACAGCCAAAGCTTGGCTCTGTGCTGTGATCATGGAAGCAGGGAGCCTGAATGATGCCGAGCTGCAGTGCATCCAGGGGTCTTGCCAACCTGACACTAATGCAGGTCTTCAGGTGAAGACCCACAAGCTTCATCTGCAGAGCTTCCAGGTTGGACACACACACAACCTCAGAGGCCCACACAGACAATAAATGGAAGATAAATTTAGGCCTGACACCTGTGTCTAACGGTAACAATCCACTGGCAGCCACCATGATAGATGTTCTGTCAGTTGCAGAGATCTGCACTCCGCTCCTCTGGCTCAGAACGTTGCTAGGAGAAAGAGGAGGCAGGATTTTCAGCCCAATATGGGGAGGGAACACAGACGGGCTGCTGTGTAAGTTCTTGCCACTGGCTGGTTTGCTGACACCATCCTAGTGTTGAGGCATTTTCATGGAGGCGGGATTGGGGTTGGAATGGCCATGCATAGCTTGCTACGGTCATTAAGAGGGCGACAGGAATTTTCCAGTCAACCCGTGGGCCCCGAATGGCATCAGGCACAGAGTGACTACCAGAAGCGGCCTTCCAGCAGCAGACTGAGGGGGGCCAGTGTTCCAGGAAGACTTTGAGGCCCTTTCCCCCCCAACACCCACCCTCCACCTCCCACCTGGACCCGCCTGCAATCTCAGGCCTTGCTGGAGAAAGGATCCCCTTTCACAATGGTGGTCCAGCAACTGTGGTCATGAAAGATTTTACAAGTGCTGAGAGGGTGCCTCAAGATCCCTTACCTGCAGCTCCAATTGGCCCTCCAGCTTCAAGAGCCTGCTCACTCTTGGAAGGCAAGCGTGTTCTCTGGCCATGAACTGGCGAATCCAGATAAAAATCCATGTCGGGTGACCACCCCCGAAACAGTGTAGGGTCGGGACCCGTATTTGACCCCGACTTCAGGAACCTGACCTAAAACGTAGAACCTTGCCCAAGGTTATGAAAGCAAATAAACACAATTGACTCTTCCCCAGAAAGCAGCGAAGGCAGATAGCAAAGTGGAGTTGAGACCACAACTAGATCAGCCATGATCTTACTGAATGGCAGAGCAGGACAGAGGACTTAAGAGTAGGATTGGGCCATTCGGCCCTTCGAGCCTGCTCCAGCATGCAATAAGATTATGGCTGATCTGGTTATGGTCTCAACTCCGCTTTCCTGTCTGCCCCCATAACCCTTAACTCCCTCATCTATGTTCCTATGTTAATATCAAAATAAATAGTTGAAATTCCCGTGAGATTAATTTCCAAATAGTATACTGTGGTGCTGTTTTTTGCACCCAGATCAACAGGATTATGCTGAATTTTGATGATTGAATAACAGATAAGGAAGGGGCAGGAAAGAGAATTGGAACAATAAGGTTCAGCTGTGCCAGTTCAGGCACAATGAGTCAAAATGCCTCCTCCTGTGGCAGTTGTAGCTTTGCACTGACGGCTGGAGACAATGGTCAAGGGAGAGGCATCCAGAGCAAGTCTGGAACTAGGCATATTTTGCTCAGAATCCTTCTCCCATCCCTAAAGAGCTAGAACCTGATGATGAGGACAAAACAGCAATGATTCTGAATGATTAAACTCTTTCAAAATGTTCACAGGTAAAATCACTGCTAACATGCCCTCTCCCAAAGCAAACTCAGGACTTTGGTGTAAATGAGATGGATGTCCTGGAGAAGCGTGAAACAAATAAACCCCCTGGGTTAGATAGCGTTTATTCTAGAATGTCAACAGAGATTAGCAGCACGATGCAAAAACCGACAATGCTGGAAAAACTCAGCAGGTCTAACAGCATCGGTGGAGAGAAAAGCAGAGTTAACGTTTCGAGTACATATGGAGTCAGACAAAACGTTAACTCTGCTTTTTCTCCACAGATGCTGTTAGACCTGTAGTTTTTCCAGCATTTCCTGTTTTTGTTTCAGATTTCCAGCATCCGCAGTATTTTTGTTTTTATCTTAGCAACACGATACCTGGGGCACTAACGGTCATTATGTGGGAGTCAGCTGGGCACTGGGGAGGCTCCAGTGGATTGGAGATGGGCTAATGTGGTGCCCATGTTCGAAAGGGGTGACAACAGACACAGGCACCTGGACGTCTGTTAATCTTACTTCAGTTCTGTGTGAAAGAATGACATTGATTATCAGGATTAATATGAAGGATTAGCTGTACAGCAACAATCTAGCAAACAGCAACCAACATGGTTTTAAACAGAGAGAATCCAGCCTGACCAGCCTCCTTGACTTCTTTGAGGAAGTGGCAAATCAAGATGACTTGAGTTAGGTTCTACAGTATAGTGTGCGTAGGCTTGCAGGCAATTAAGGGTAAAAGATAGGAATTGGTGAGGTAATGCCTCAGTTAATCATAGCTGGAGTCCTCACTGCTGGAGGTAACTGAGAGTGATTTTACACATAGAATTTCCCAGTAACTATCCTCTACCAGCTGCATTCTGTTGGAGAAATAATCCTGCTGTTCTTGGGACACTCTGCCTTCTGTAGTTTTGATCATGAGCTCAGAGGTTCTGTTTGAAATTAAAACCACGAGTCCCCCCCACCCCCCGGCAACACACTGACTAATGCAGAGCGATGCCAATAGTCACTTTGTGAAAGAAAAGCTGAAGGGTCAAAAACCTTGAAGGGCCAAGAATGAGTTGGGGAATTATTTCAGGGTGGGGTGAAATACTAAACATGCCAGATTTTTGTGCTGGGGCCACTTCCATTTCTAATTTATATCGACAGCTTGTTTTCAGAATCTGAAAGCAAATTGTTCAACTTTACAGAAGATGCCAAATTAGGGAGTGAAGGAGGAAACCCAGAAATCACAAAATAGGGTAAACAAAATGTAGGCGATTTGAATGATGCAGGATGAATTATAGTGCAGACAAAGAATGGTATGGCAGATTGAAAGGAAAATGGGAAACCTATAAGTTGTGATATTGCTTTAAGAGAGAATATGCTAATGAGTAAGTAGCCCGTATGTAAACCGTATGACCAGCAGACATTGTTCAGAGGGGTTTTCAGTTTAGCTAGCAGCATGTGGTGTGAAGCAATTGCAGCCATACTTTCCTGTTAACAATAGTTGTTGAATCTTTATAGTAAATCTGTCTGCTGAGCAATCTCATACTATATCTTTTAATAAACCAGACCCGTGTTTAGTTTACCAGCCTCGTATGAGATTTGGAAGTTTGTATTAAGCAAACAGAGAAATACAACACGATATAGTCGATAGATGGTGCTGAACTAGCTAAGGATGAAATTAAAAACGATCTTGAAATCTCAGCAGGGTCAACATTCTCTAGTGTTTATATATATATCAGCAGCTGAAACAGAGCATGAAAAACTGAGGGCCTGCTATCTCCTCTATTACTTCTTTCAACGGCTGAGGTATAGTTCACCAAAATCCTTTTCCTCTTTGAGTTCGACCAGTTCCTTTTCTACTGTTAGCTGTCTCAACTGTCTCATCTCCCCCTCTAGCACACCTACACTCACACCCCCACCATCATTTGTGAAAATGAATACAAAACGCTTATTTAACATCCCCATCATACTTCCATCCTCCACAATTAGACTTATTCTTTCATTCCTGTACTTTCTCTTAAACTGTTCTTTCACTTTTTATGCACTTATAAAAGCCCTTATTATTTACTGTTTATGCTACTTGATACGAGAATGTCATATTTACACCTACACAGCAATCATTAACAGAATAGTCTTACAATGAGTAGGGGGGCAGTAGACTTCAAAATTATTATTTTTACAAGATAATAATGTTCAGCGTTTCTTAGAATGTGAATGTAATTGTTTTTCTCTAAAACTGTCCACTTTTAAAGAGCAGTGGGAGAGACATACGACAATATTGACTATAACATCTGGTAATGATTCTTTAAGATGTTGCTAAGCTTAATGTACTGAAATAGCATCAGAGAAATGCGAGCAACAAAAAAATATAATTGTCTTACAATCCCACTTCAAAGAGTATATTACCAAAGTGCCTGATGTTACATTGCAAACTGGATTCAGTAGCAACAGGACGTTGTTGGGGCTGAAGTTAGTCCAGAGCTACATGTTCACAGTCAATCAGCAACCTGTCCAATATCTCCCTCCAAAATGGAAAATCTGTTGCCGATTCACCAGACACAATCTGCTATAGAACAACTTCGGCCCATCCTGTGACTTAGAGCAAAGCCATGCAGTTGTAGTTTTATGGATCTGCAGTAGGGCAGGAGGAGCATGATGAGGATCAATAGGTCAGCCCAGTCATGGGCATATTCAGTGAGAGACCTAATGCTGAGCACTTCCTTCAAGAGTTGGTTAATTTTGGGGTCAATAGCTTTTCTCTCAGAAAGACCTTTCGAAAGTGCAATTATGAGAAGTTTTCAACTTAGAACACAAAGCTGTATGTAACGGTATTGCTCCAGTCAGAGGTAACCTTGATGTACACCAGAAAAGTTTCTTTTTCTTTTTTTCTAGTTACCAATTCTACATAGTGCAAACGTGCAGAAGCAATGAAGGTGGGTGGAGAAGAAATCAGTTAACGTTTCGAGTCTTCATGACCCTTCGGCAGAACTGACTGTAGTACACTCAGTTCTGCCGAAGGGTCATGAAGACTCGAAACGTTAACTGATTTCTTCTCCACCGATGCTGCCAGACCTGCTGAGTTTTTCCAGGTAATTCTGTTTTTGTGCAGAAGCAATTAGTGCATAATGCCAAAAATGTCAACGTTAACGCTCCTCTTTTGTTCTTCAAGTTTTCATTTCCCAATTTCTCTTTGCCTTGCCTTGCTTATATCGTGTGAGGTTTTTCAAAGACTTTCGTAAAAATAAACTAGATCTGAGCCTATTAGTAATCAAGTTCAGGATTGGTTTGGATTCAGATTAACCCTTGAGCTTTAAGTTTGGGCTAAAACGTATCTGTAATTGTCAGTGATCAAGGAGGGTTGTTAAATCCTATAACATTACTGATTTCAGAACGCATACAACTAGCACAGGATGTCCGAGCAAAGGGGTGAGTCTCAATGATTTCGTTTTGGATCTTCTGCTCCTTTATGGATCGTAGAGAGATTGGGGCAAACAAACTAGATCTCGGAAAGATGATGAGAAAAGCACTGAAGAAATAGGCATGTCAGAGTCTCAATCATCCCCATGGCCAGAATAAAACACTCGTCAGGTGGGCGTGCACACGACCTGAATGAGTGCAAAATGACACGCGGTGGTGTCGGGCGAGCGTCCCGACATCATCGCCCAATCGCGCGATATTTCGCTCGGCAGGCGCGCGCAGGAGTCAGTAGCGTGTCCGCCGACAATTAAAAGGCCCATGAAGGCCATTAAAATTATAAGTGAAAGAAAGTTTTCGCTGCCCGTCCAACCTTAACGGCCGGTGGGGCAGGCGGAAAGGCCAAGCGGCCTTTGCATTTTTTAGGAAACCTCATCCACGGGCGGGATGAGGTTTCCAACAGCAAATAAAAATAAAATAAAAATGTTAACATTCCATTAATAACGTGTTTCTGCTCATGTGACAGAGTCACACGAGGGGACATGTTTTATAACATTTTAAAAATCGTTATTTTTAATTTTTCACATCTTCATCGCCCTCCTAGGCAGCACTGAGCACTTCTGCGCGCGTTTCACGCTGGGCAGGCCTTAATTGACCCGCCAGTGTGAAGTCGTGGTTCGGCCCCGATCGCAGGCGGTAGTCGGCTTCCCAACCACCCCTGCCCATCCCCACCTGATGAGGGAAGAACCCTGGTCCATGTTCTGATGTGCTGATGAGATGTGCTCTGAAGAAGAGTCATACGGACTCGAAACGTTAACTCTGTCTTCCTTTCCACAGATGCTGTCAGACCTGCTTAGTTTTTCCCAGCAATTTTTGCTTTGGTGACCCTGGTCCGTGTGTTGTGGTGAGTCTGTTCCAAACGACTGCACCTTGCACAGGCTGGCTGGTTGATTTTATATCACCAGGGAATTTGTACTCTGAGGATATTCCAATGCTGCCGATGTGAGGAGGCATTTCAGCAAGAGAAGTCCTGATCCTAACGTGGACAGTGTTGTGATTGTTTAACCACATGTTGCATATGGCAGTGGTAATCAGCACAGTGAAAAACTGCTTCTCTGTTATAATGAGTGAAGCAGGACTGATTTCTAAGACGAAAAGAATATAACCTCCCTCCCTGTTGTTCTTTTTTTTGTTGTTTTTGTTCATTGTTTTTATTTCAGATTTCTAGCATCCACAGTTTTTTGCCTTTGAATTATACTCTCCTCCGGCTTGGTTTATTCCACTGATTATGATTTACGCACTCCACATGTCTGGTATCTGCATAACAGAAAATGCTGGAAACACTGAGCAGATCTGCCGCTTCTGTGGAGAGAGAAATAAGTTAACATTTCAGGTTGGTGGCCTTTTCATGGTGAAATGGTAACTCGGTTTCTCTCTCCATAGATGCTGCCTGATCTGCTGAATAATTCCAGCGGTTGCTGTTTTTATTTCATATTTCCAGTGTCTGCACTATTTTGTTTTTGCACCTTGAGCGTTGCTGAAAAAAGACACATGTTGTCAAAGCTTTTTGTCTTGCACTCATCCAGACAATTCACAAGAATATCAAACCAGGCAGGTTGACTCTGATTGGCTCATTCCCCAGGACAATGCCAACCAATCAGTACTCTCTTCTCATGAAGTATAAATTGTTGTTCCCTTTTGCATTTGGTATTCTTGCGAATTATTCTGATGAGTGCAAGATGAAAAGCTTCGACAACATGGCCCGAATTTCACGCTCGGTGTGCGCGCCAATTCAGCGGGGCCAGGAGCGGACACGAAATGTACTTCCGATGGTGATCAGCCCCTGAACGCAATTTCACGACAAGTAACGGCCGGCCAGTGTGAAACGTGCGCTGAGTAAAACCTCCTGACCGCCCCTGCCCATCCCCGCCAAGCCCACCTGACAAGGGAAAAACCCTGGTCCATGTGCTGTGGCAAGTCTGTGGTAAACAACAAAGAGAGAACAACAGGATAAAACAAAGGCAGAGGCCAAATGCTAACGCTCCAACATTTTCTCCTACCTCCCCCTGGGCCATAGCTCCACTATCAAACATCAGGCCATTGAGTCCAGGACTGTCACTGACCTCATCTCCTCTGGAGATCTTCCTCCCATGACCTCAGCTGCATAGCTAGACTGGGGAAGCTGGGGTTCTCCTTAGAGCAGAGAAGGCTAAGAGGAGATTTGGTAGAGGTGTTTAAAATCTTGAAGGGTTCAGGTAGAGTGAATAAAGTGAAACTGCTTCCTTTGGCTGAAGGGTCAACAACCAGAGGAGACAGATTTAACATGATTGGCAAAATAGCTGAAGGCGACATGAGGAAAAGCAATTAATGCACAAATGTGGATTTGGAATGTGCTGCCTGATCAAGTGATGGATACTGATTCAATAGCAGCCTTCAAAATGGAATGGGATAAAATGCTTGAAGGATGAAACATTGCAGGGATATGTTGAAAATATGGGAGAGTGGGACTGACCACACAGCCCACACAGATTCAATGTGCTAAATGTCCTCCTACTGTGCTGTACTAATCTACGATCCTATGATACATAGGCGTGATGTACGGTGTTAGTTTTCACTCATTCGTTTTTATGGCCCATCAGCTTCCTTGCCAGTTATCCTCCTTCTAGCCTGTTCTCTTTGTATTATTCACGATAGGTTCCTCTCTTCTTCCCAGTTGAACTGCTGCCTGCCTACCTCATTCCCTCCTCCTGTTTTACTCTATCTGGTGTTCTTCCCTCCTGCTGCATGCAATTGAATTCCTACCGTGAACAGGAAGTGTCAAGGCCATGGATAGAGCTTCCAACAGAGGTGGTCAAAGTAGAAGGGTGGTAGAACATTTGCCCTACGTGTAATTTTGTTACTGGAGTGAGGGCAGGATTTAAATGGCATTTAAAGAGGTAGAACCATAGAACGATATGGCATAGAAAGAGGCCATTCAGCCCATCATGCTGGTGCCAGGGGTATGCCTGTCTTGTGCAAGAGCCCTTGTACCAGCCACTAAAATACCATAAAAAGTAGGTGAGTGAATTGTCTGGGGTAAAGTTGGGTTACCCAACCAATGACTATCAACTAACATCCCCACTGCTTAATTGTAATTGGCCCTCTAATAGGATCCAGGTATCAACTTTTCCCACCTCCACAACACAGGATACCATATAAATCAAGACAGCATGCTAAAACCCTAACCCTAATCCTAAACCGAACCCTTACATTTAAAACAAAACCCATTGAGCTGAAGCATAAAAAATATATGTAGCAAACAGCAGTAGGTTATGGGCAACAAATCACTTGTGCTGCGGCTGTAAAACATACTCAGGTTTGTTGATTGTTTTCCTGTGCCGTTTGATGTGCTATTTTTTAATAAAACTCTGGGCAGAATTTTGCCGACGCGTAAAATGACGCGGGATGACGTTGGGCAGAACATCCCGGTCCATTTAAATTTTCAGGGAGGCGGGGGTGCAGCAAAATCAGCTGTGGGCCCGTCGACCAGTCAATGGCCAATTGAGGCCATTGACAGATCAATTAAAGTACTTAGTGGACCTGCCCATCCAACCTTAAGGTCAAAGCAGGGCTTTAATATTTTTAATAAAGTTATAGTGTAAATTATGAACATGTCCCATCTCATGTGACATTGTCACATGAGGGGGACATGTTAGGGGTTTTTTTGTTTTCTATTTTTAATCTTTTTAAAAGTGTTGGCGATCTCCCTGAGGCTGCACTTAGCCTCAGGGAGATGTGCGCTCTTTCGTGCGCATGCGTGAAAGAGCGCACTCTCGCTTTTGGGGAATCCCCCCCGCCTGCACAGGGAGTGCATAGCGCTTCCCGCTGGACGTCATGCTGGGCAGGCCTTAATTGGCCCACCCACGTGAAATGGCGGCGGGACCCGTTTCGCTGGCGGGGATCGGCTCCCTGCCCGCCAGAGATTGGGTCGGACCCGCCCGCCCACCAGGCCGAAAATTCAGCCCTCTGTCGCCAAAGGCATTAGATAGGTGCTTGAAAAAGAAGGATATTAAAAGAGATGAGGAGTGAGTAGGTAAGTGAGATTAGACTAAGTGGCTTGTGGAGAAAGACACCAGGGAAGACTTGATGGTCAAATGAACTTGTCCTGCGCTGTGACATGCTGTGATGTTCTCTGCAACTCTGTGTTCACACCAGACACAGTGTCCATCTCTACTGACTGAAAAAGATTTGATTTCATAATTAATCCTTTATTGGTGGGAGATAACAAACCTACAGGTGGGAGTTCAATGAGCTCTTACCAGTAGAACCGGTTTGGAGTGATTCTCTCATGGACCAGCTGCCACCTCCTTCCAAAGTCATTGGAGCTGTACAACTGTAAAACAAGAAGGGACAAACACTAAAGGTATCAGTACAAATTCTGAGATGCGCCTGTGCCTAAACTGCCCCATTACCTTTGCCTTTTTAGGACTATGCTGAAGCCTTTGAGAAAATACAAGTAGGTCATCAATGAATGATATATTGTGGCCATATGTTTAATTAATTAAGTAATATGATTTGATTTTCTGCATGCCCATCAACTTACATCAATGGAAGGATGCTGATGATGATGAAATATGGTTTGACGTTCAGAGTTTCAGCATGTTGGTATAGTAACAGGTTCTGCACAGTGGCCTTACTGCTGAAGTCTCCCTATTGTACGTTAATGATTTTTACTGGGATTGCCAAGAACAGGAGAGGGTGGTAGGGCCTAGTTCACACGGAAAGCCACAGAGTGAATTTTTGGTGTGTCCGTTGACAACCTGTAGTCAGAGTATTACTGCAATGGCTTCTCTTCCTGTTTCCGTACCATTATTATCTGGTGTCCAGTGATTTATCCTTGGCCCTCTCCTGTTTTTCATCTGCATGCTGCCCCTTGGCGACATCTTCCGAAGGCACAATGTTAGTTTTCACATGCACGCTGCCGACACCCAGCTCTACCACACCACCACTTCTCTCGACTCCTCCACTGTCGCTAAATTATCAGACTGCTTATTCAACATCCAGTACTGGATGAGCAGAAATTTCCTCCAATTAAATATTGGGAAGACTGCAGTCATTGTTTTCGGTCCCCACTCCAAACTCTGATCCCTAGCTACTGACTCCATCCTTCTCCCTAGCAACAGTCTCAGATTAAGTCCATTTGTTTGCAGTCTTGGTGTCATATCTGACCCCAAGATGAGCTTCCAGCCACATATTTGTGCCGTCACTATGATTACCGATTTCCACCTCACCCAAACTCACCCCTGTCCCAGCTCATCTGCTGCTGAAATGTGCATTCACACCTTTATTACCTCCAGACTTGACTATTCCAATGCACTCCTGGTGCTCGTCTCCCTCATTCTATCCTCTGTAAACTTGAGGATACCCAAAACTCAGCTGCCCATGTCTTAACTCTCACCAAGTATTGTTCACCTATCACCCACATCCCCGTGCTCGCCAACCCTACATCAGCAACTGGCCAGAAAATGTTGCGATTTCAAAATTCTCATCCTTGTTTGCAAATCCCTCCATGGTCTCACCCCTCCCTATCTCTGTAATATCCTCCTACACCACAATCCTCCGAGATACCTGCGTTCATCTAATCCTGGCCTCTTGAACACCTCTGCTTTTAATCGCTTCATCAGTCGTGGCTGTGCCTTCAGTTGCTTTGACCTTAAGCTCTCAAATACCCTCCCTAAACCTCTCTGCCTCTCTACTTCACTTTCCTCCTTTAAGACACTCCTTAAACCTGCCTCCTTGACCAAGCTTTTGGTCACCTGACCGAACACCTCCTTATGCGGCTCAGTGTCATATTTTGTTTTTTAATACTCCTGTGAAGTAGTTAAAGTATTTAAATTTAAATATTTAAAGTATTAAATGCTTTGAAAAAATGCTCTGATGACATTGATTGGGACTTCAGTGCTGATTTTTTGACACTCTTCACCGAGTCCAATAATCCAGCTCTTTTCCTGTAAGACATCCAGGTGATGGAGAATAAACTTGTTCTTAATGAAATGGTAATGAACCAATTGGACCAATGAGTACCTGAGTACGACCACAATCCTTCGTCACTCTGTGCGTTGGCTGAGAAGGTGGAAGTTGAAGTTCAGGCGATAGAATATATCGGTACAATACTCCATTCACCTGACAATGGCGACCCTTTGGTAAGTGCATCCACACCTATCCATCTACCAAAAGTAGCTGTCAAACATTTCCAGAACCAGACACAGAACTGAACCAGGCAAAGTCCACCTCTTCCATGTCGGAGGGTGCAGGCCTTTATCTGCTACACTGGGGTGACTGGAATTTGAGGGAAAGCAAGATGTCGATCAATCGCTTTCCTCACAACTTCCTGTCTTGCTGACACGATAATCTCCAGAGGTAGCAGCCCATGAATCCCCAAGACTTCACAAACCAGGGGCTGCAAGGAGTCATCGCCCCAGAAGTAAGGATAGGCAGACAAAACCGCCAAAAGGAACAAGGGTCAACTCAACAAATAAAGATAGAGAGCAGGGTGAACGTAAGGAAAGGGACAGACCCACAAAATCTAACCAGGAGAGAGAAACAATGGATCGAGAGAGGTATAACAGCAAGGAGAGGAAAAAGGTCAACGCTAGGTCCAGATAAAATGACCATCCATTATACATTTAGGAGAACCTGATGTTGGGAGTCAAACTGACAGTGCACCAGGTACTGCAACTCTTACTGAAGACCAACCAAGTCAAAGCAAAGAAGTCCAAAGGGAGACAATTGATCTTCCAAGCCTCACAAGGACATGATCAGGGTGAGTCCTGAAGCCTCCAGACTGATTAAACCAATGGAGTCAGAGATTTTCAGGAAGAAGGGTAAGTATGTTAAAAGAAATGTAAAATATATGTGGACAAAAACTTGGGAGGGGGCATGTAGTATTAGGGTGTTCAGGGCTGAAAGGGTTAATGTTTGGGACTGGAGAAACAGTACTGCCCACATGATGATGTAAGAGATAGCCACACGTCTAGGAGTCTATAACAAAAAAGCTCATGGCTTAGACTGAGTAATACCTGTAGTCTCATACATCTGTGAATAGTTATGTTTATACCACAAACAGTTATTGTTCAGACCTATCTATGTCTCTGCAACTGTTCCTTAGTCAGTCACAACCAACGTACGACACCGCTCTCCATCGACCAGCCTGTATAATGGACACTCGGGAGCTACTCAACCACAAAGAGCCTAATCCCAGTTTCCACACTTGCAGTTTGCACTGTAGCAGAATGCCCCAGGGTAGCAATCAGGATGTTCACATCTGGCCAATGCTTCCTTCCCCTGGCCAGTGAGGCAGTGAAGCTTGTTTGGCACTCCCATTATCATTCTGGGCGAGATTGATTAGCATGGCACAGACCATGGACCAGACATTGGTATTCTGCATTGAACAGCCCCACAACATTTAATATATCTCTATCCTGAAAATTAAAAGAAATATAATTCTCATATTTCAGAACTCTATCCTTTACTAAAATACTTCTAAGCAAGCCTACATCCAGTATTTGCAATCATTTTATGCAATAAAGTCTGCACATCATCAATCAAATTCACCAGATTCATTTTAGAAATCAGTACAATTTACATAAATTTTACAGAAGAGCTCACAGGAAATGGATTACAGGTAGTAGTAAACAGGACTGATTGGGGATTTAGAATCTCATCTTCAAAGGCTTTAATATTATACATTCCAGAAGTTAAATTTCAACCTTGAAGGCTAGGACAAATTGAAAAAAAACTCCGACAACTGGCTCAGGGGTCCTGGTGCATGATTAAGCCACACCTGTGGCTCCCCATGCAGACAGCACGCACACTTGGGGCAGCCTGCTCATGTAATTGATTTCTGCGCGCAGCCAGCGTTAAACGCACCGCTGAGCGGCCACTCCCGAGCAGGAAGCGCAAAATCGTGGGAGGCCAGCACCACTTAATGCTAGCCGGTGTTACTTAACACCGTGTCTCCTGCCAACGCAAGGTGGCTGCTGATACCTTTCTGCACATGGGCACGTGTCCGTGTATGTGCAGAAACCAATCGCGTCATTTGCAGGAGACACGGGTGCCGGTAATGACCTGACTGTGTTATGAGCCTTCTCATAAAAGCTCCAGCAGTGATTAAAAACATAAGGCCGCGGCATTTCTTAATAGGCATTTTATTTATTAATAGGTTTTTTATTTGTCTGTGTCAGCTCTCCGGTTACCTGAAGTAATTTTCCAAAAATTAGCGCGGCATTTGGGTAGCCAATTGATTTCTCAGGTCTATGTTACCTGAGATTGGCAAAACACAACTAAAAATAAAAACTGAGCGCAACACTGAAAGCTTAACAATGAAACAAGCAAAAGGGAAAAGAGTAAAATGCAGGAAAAAATAACCCAAATGGTGGCGCGTGAGTCCTGCTGCACGTTGAACGTGATAAAGATGGCGACTGCTAACCTGATCTGACTGTCAGCGTACAACTGCACACGCATGGCATTGGCTGAAAACATAGCCCTTACTTAAAGCTAGTCTGCACCTCTTCAAGGGGAGGTGGATTCTGGGCGGGGAAAGTGCTGGGGCTGTTGTATAAGAGAGTGTGAGCTAGAAGAACAGTGGATGATGGCACACCATAGCAGGGAGCAGGCGCCAAGGTTTTCTGACCCTGCCTCGGTCGAGGAGGTGCAGAGAAGGGGACATGTCATCTATCTAAGGGTTCCAACCAGACAAACTCTCCAAAGCCAGCGGGAGCAGCGGTGGTCAATGCCAGGGGTGTAGCCCCGAGGACTTGTGCAGACATGGCTTGCTCCTGAGGATCTTTCTTCCCCTCCTCCTCCTCCCTCTTCCAGCAGCTTTTCCTTTTCTATGTAATCTCTGCTCACTCTGCCTGCCATGCTGCAGGCCAAGGGGGATAGAAATAACTGCACTAATGGCTGGAAGCATGTGGCCTGAGCAGAACCCATGAAGTCGGAACCAAGGCTTTCACCAAGTGCCGGAGAATGAGAATGTCAGAGGTGGAGTGATAATTGGAGAGCGTGGAAAGCTTAAGGGGTTGGACCATTCAAGTTGCAGTAGCGTTTTCAAAAAATAGATCTCATTGACCTGTCCTCCCCTCAGAACAACAGGGCAGCCATTCTGGAATTAAATACCCAAAACAACTGGGCTGTCCCAGCACGCATTTAGTACAGTGCCGGTAACAACTTTGATTATTATTGAAAATGGTCAACATTTCTGAAAAAAACAGATGCTGCTTTTGAAACAGGTAAGCTTTTCAGCAATTTACAAAAGTTTTGGAGTCAGGTTAAAACAGCTATAGTTTCCTCGAGGGACAAGCTGGTTCATTTCTGCCTGGCATTTATATATATATATATACATGTCTGTTAAGATTTCATTGCGTTTTATAACTCCGTGCAACAAACACTTGAGTTGATTAGTTTATCACTGCACATTACGCACATTGTGCTAACAACATCCCCTTGACAATTGGGTCAACTTTTACTGCAGCCTCCCACACAGCACTCCTACTAAATTGGACGGAGTGCGTAAACAGCATGATTGTGGCCGCCTAGGATACTGACCTGAGATCTATGAGAACACTGCTGGAACCATGGCGTGTGTCTCAGGGCTGTTGATGTGGTTAAGCCAGCTCCGCGTGAGACACAGTTTAAGTGTTGATTAGCTGTGCTGCTTACTTCATGCTGCTTCTATTTAAGTGCCACCTCTGTTGTCTGTGAGCTGTGATTATTGAGGTCACTGGGCTACGAGACGTTAGGAATTGAATACTGCGGATGTCCACTGTACTGAGGCAGTGCACCGTTTGGAACTAAACACCAGCAGTTATCGCACTCTCCAATAGAGGATCAAGGTTGTCAACCCTCCATGTTTGTACTGTCGCCCCCTAGGAGCTGAAGACTAATCTCAAGGACACTGCTGCAAAACAAATTATAGAAGCATTATAACAAAATTGTGCTTTGAACATTTCCCTTTCTTATTTGTAAAATATCGAAGCTGGGGAACAGGCTGTCGTCGAACAATCGAGACTAGTCCAGTTGGGTAACAAAAGGCTGAATTTTATGCTGGTGTCGGTATCCCTGCTCCCTCGACCAGCTTGCCCCGCAGCCATTTAATGGCCGCCGGACAGTTGGCTGTCTTGAGATGGGACGTCCAGTCCCATCGGGGGGGATTTCCCACCCTCCAAGAGCTGCCGGGAAATCAAACGGCCCAGCAGCTCAGCTCTGTTCCCAGCAGTGCCCCCGGAGTAGTGGCCGTCGCTGGGACTGCAACAGCGCGGGAGGAAAGTGAGCTGCGATGGCGCTGGGAACGAAGGTGAGTCCAGGGTCTCTCTGAGGTTAGGTTGTCAGGTCCCGAGGAGGCGGGAAACATGGCTGGGGGTTGCGGTGGACAGGACTTGGGGGGGGGGTGGGGGGGGAAGGAAAATAGAGGGATGAGGGCCTTTGTGGGAGAGGGGGGGAGTTGTTCCCCAAGTAAGCACAGGGGGCCACCCTAAAGGAGGCAACCCATACCCACTTGACTGGCCACGGACCTGCCCAGTGGATTGTACGCTTGGTGCTGGCTTTGCCCCTGCCGTGGGTAAAATCCCAGCGACAGCAGAAGGAGGCCTCAATTGGCTGTCAGGCAGGCTGGCCTCCCCCGCTGCTGGTAAAATTGCTGGGGGAGGGGGGTGGGGTGGCTGGGCCAGTAGGTGCTGGGAACAGTACCCATGGCATGGTGCCCAATTTTATGATCCCCTCCTCTTGCCCCTGGGGGCAGCTTGGCAGGCGGGGGAGGGGGGGCCATAAAAGTCTGTTTGCATTAAAATCAATGTGAAAGGCAATGCACTTGGAGGTTGGGCCACTGGAGGGAATGTGGAGTAGAACAGTTCACAGCAGGAGGTCATGTATGGAATATCCCCAGCCAGAGTTGGCAACCAAGTAAGAGGTGCAAGATTTAGAAACAATGAAACATAGAAACTAGGAGCAGGAGTAGGCCATTCGGCCCTTTGAGCCTGCTCCGCCATTCATTGTGATCATGGCTGATCATCCAACTCAATAGCCTGCTCCCACTTTCTCCCCATACCCTTTAATCCCTTTCACCCCAAGAGCTATATCTAACTCCTTCTTGAAAACATACAATGTTTTGGTCTCAACTACTTTCTGTGGTAACGAATTCCACAGGCTCACCACTCTCTGGGTGAAGAAATTTCTCCTTATCTCAGTCCTAAATGGTCTACCCCGTATCCTCAGACTGTGACCCCTGGTTCTGGACTCCCCCACCATCGGGAACATCCTTCCTGCATCTACCCTGTCTAGTCCTGTTAGAATTTTATAGGTTTATATGAAATCCCCCCTCATCCTTCTGAACTCCAGCGAATATAATCCTAACCGACTCAATCTCTCCTCATATGTCAGTCCCGCCATCCCAGGAATCAGTCTAGTAAACCTTCGCTGCACTCCCTCTATAGCAAGAACATCCTTTCTCAGATAAGGAGACCAAAACTGCACACAATATTCTAGGTGTGATCTCACCAAGGCCCTGTACAATTGCAGCAAGACATCCCTGCTCCTGTACTCGAATCCTCTGGCTATGAAGGCCAACATACCATTTGCCTTCTTTACCGCCTGCTGCACCTGCATGCTTACCTTCAGTGACTTTGGGGTGGGGAGGGGAATAGTTCTGCAACACCTGCAATACCACACCGCACTCCCACAACCCCACACCCCCCCACACTCCCAACCCTCAGGAAGGCTAGAGAGTTTGTATAGGGACCAATTAAAATTTGATGGGAGCCCTTGTCTAGCTTTCCTTAGATGCGAGCTGTGACTCTGTGTATAGCATTCGCGCCTCTGAATCAGAAGGTTATGGGTTCATGTCCCACTCCAGACACTTGAGCAAAAATCAAGGTTGACACTCCCAGTGCAGCACTGGTAAGGTATCATCCATCAGATCAGGCATTACATCGAGGCCCCATCTGCTTCCTCAGATGAACGTAAAAGATCCCATGGTCGTATTTAAAAGAAGAGCAGCAGAGGTTCTCCTGGCCAACATTCATCCCTCAACCAACCTCACTAAAACAGACTGCCTGGCCATTATCACATTGCTGTTCGTGGGGCCTTGCTGTGTGCAAATTGGCTGCCACGCTTCCTACAACAGTGACTGCATTTGAAAACGTACTTCTTGACTGTAAATTGCTCTGGGGCATCCTTAGGTCACAAAAGGCGCTATATAAATACAAGTCCTTCTGTTCCTTCTTTTAAATTTTTTCCTTTTCCCTCCTTTTTTTCCGAAGGGTTTTCTCAGGCTGGAATATGTTGCTGCGGTCTCTAACCGGTCTTCTTACCCTATGACATTTTGCATTATGCCCACAGAGTTAGCAGCAGCAGGCTGTGTGCGACAATGGGGCTGCTATTAAAATGGGGAATTCTTCACCCACTTTTTTTCTCACCCCGAGAAAGATTTACAAATTAAGAATTTTTACGGAGGCCTGAACTTTTCGCTCGTCGGGCGCGCGCAAATCGGCAGGCCCGAGAGCAGCTGGGAAACGGGCCCCCGACCGCGATTTCACGCAGGCTGGCCGATTAACAGCCAGCCGGTGTGGAACGCGCGTTGAGAAATGCTCAGCGCTGCTGGTGGGGATGGGAAGAGGGTGGGCGTTGACGTCACCACAGGTGCTGGTGAGCATTTCCAGTGATCTCCCTGAAGGCAGACAGGTGCCCCAGGGAGCTGCAGACCCCCACAGAATAAACCAAACGACAAAAAAATGCTGCAAAATACGTCCATGCAGCACAATCAGGCACCTGAAAGCAAACCTCATAAAAAAAACCTGTCCCCAGATATCTCTCTTTATTTTATTTCCTCACGGAGATTTCATACCGCCCTGGATCCAGGTTTGAGCAAAACTGTAAAGGCCGCCTGGCCGATTGGCCCGTCTGCCAATCGTAAAACTGGACGGGCCATGAAAAATCACTTTCAATTGCCTCCTTAAAGGGCTTAATTGTCGGCAGGCTCACTTCCGGCTACTGAGCCCGTTCGCCAAGTGAGGTATCGCACGAGTGCGCGGTGACGAGGGGACACTCGCGCAACATCATCTCACACTATTTTATGGCCGGACGGGTCAGGCGTGCACCCACCCACGGGATGTAAAATTCTGGCCTGAGTGTTTTTGGTTGAGGTTTGCCCGAAAGAGAGTAGATTCTCCAGGCAGACCTCTGCTGGATCGACCACTCATTCGTAGACGAGAGTTGCCTTAAATGTGACAAGAGCAGTTGGAAATCATGCCTGACAAATTTACTAGAATTCTTTGAGGAGGTAACAAGCAGGATAGATAAAGGGAAACCAGTAGATGTAATATATTTGGATTTCCAAAAGGCATTTGATAAGGTACCACACATAAGGCTACTTAATAAGATAAAAGCCCATGGTGCTGGGGGTAGTATATTAGCATAGATAGAGGACTGACTAACTAATAGAAGACAGAGAATTGGAGTGCCACAGGGATCAGTGCCGGGGCCACAATTATTTACAATATATATTAATGACTTGGATGAGGGAAGTGAATGTACTTTCGTCAAGTTTGCAGATGACACAATAATAGGTGGGATGGCAAGTGGTGAGAATGACACAAAGAGTCTACAGAGGGGTATAGACAGGTTAAGTGAATGGGAAAAAACTTGGCAGATGGAATATAACGTGGGAAAATGTAAGGTTATGCACTTTGGCGGGAAGAATAGAGGAGCTGGATATTATTTAAATGGAGAAAGACTGCAGAAAGCTGCAGCACAGAGGGATTTGAGGGTCCTCGTGCATGAATCACAAAAAGCTAACATACAAGTTCAGCAGGTAATAGGGAAGGAAAATGAAATGTTGGCCTTTATTTTAAAAGGAATGGAGTATAAAAATAGGGAAGTCTTGCTAAAACTATGCTAGGCACGAGTTAGGCCACACCTAGAATACTGCGAACAGTTTTGGTCCCCTTATCTAAGGAAAGATATACTGGCATTGGAGGCAGTCCAGAGAAGGTTCACTAGGTTGATCCCGGGGATAGAGGGATTTTCTTATGAGAAGAGGTTGAGTAGGTTGGGCCTGTACTCATTGGAGTTTAGAAGAATGAGTGGTGACCTTATTGAAACATATAAGATTCTTAGGGGGCTTGACAGGGTAGATGCTGAGAGGTTGTTTCCCCTTGTAGGAGAGTCTAGGACCAGAGGGCATAATCTCAGAGTAAGGGGTCGCCCATTTAAAACAAAGATGAGGAGGATTTTCTTCTCTCAGAGGGTAATCAATCTGTGGAATTCTTTACCGCAGAGGGCTGCAGAGGTTGGGTCATTAAGTATATTCAAGGCTGAGATAGACAGATTTTTAATCAGTAAGGGAATCAAGGGTTATGGGGAAAAGGCAGGAAAGTGGAGTTGAGGATTATCATATCAGCCATGATCTCATTGAATGGCGGAGCAGGGTCGATGGGCTGAATGGCCTACTTCTGCTCCTACGTCTTATGATTTTGCACAGATCCCAAACTATGGCCAATGCCTGGTAAATCAGGAGATATCCAGGACGTTGGCATTGATAAATGTCTTTGATCTCTGCAAGTCTTTGAAGGGAGGCTTTTTAAGAATCAATGCAGACACCTGGCGTTAGTCAGCTAAGGTGTCACAAAGGTTGGGAGCATCAATCAGTGCCAGCAGCCGTCTGGAAATGTGGAGTACCTGCCTTGGACAGCGAGACTCAGGGCTGTGACGTTGAGTAAACGACCATCTGAAGCAAGCTAATGTGCTCTGTATTGCGTAACAGAAGTCACATTGATTTTCTTTTTATTTGTTCATGGGATGCAGGTTTCGCTAGCAAGGCCTGCGTTTATTGCCCATCCCTCACTGTCCTTGAGAAAGTGGTGTTGAGCCGCCTTCTTGAATCACTGCTAGAGTTCATGTGGTGTAGGTACACCCATGGTGCTGTTAGGGAGTTCCAGGAGTTTGATCCAGTCATAGTGAAGGAACAGCGATATACTTCCAAGTCAGGGTGGTGTCTGACTTGGCCGGGGGGGGGGTGGGGGTGGAGGAGCTTGCAGGTGGTGGTCTTCCCATGTGTCTGCTGCCCTTGGTGTTCTAGACTGCACTGGAGTGTCAACTTTGATTTTTGTGCTTAAGGCTCGGATTTCGGCACGACAGAAGGTCTCTCTGTCATTGCAAAAATCCCAGAAATGACTGAAAATTCGAAGTCCCGACCCCGAACCTGGCATTTCCCATCTTCGCGGGGTCAGGACTGGAGTGAGGCCGGGGTTTGCGCATGCGCAGTTCGTGGGGGCAGCCGGCCATTTAAATCACCAGCTGCCTCCACTGAAGTGGGATTTTGGAAGAACAGGAGTGTGGAATCTGGAGTGTGCAGATTAGAACAGGTAAGAGGAGGCCTGAACTTGGTAGATTCTTATGGATAGCCAGGGTGCCCCTTTAGAGAGGTAAGATACCCCTTTGGATAGGGTTCTGGGTCACCTTTGGGAGAGGTAAGGCACCCTTTGGGATTGTTAAAAGTGAACATGTTTATGCGTTTGTTACACACAAAGTCATTGGAACTATCATGTTGTGAAAGAGGTGTTCTGCTGTCCAGGGACTATCCAGCTGACAAGGAGATGTCCAGAAACTGTCCAGCTGTCAAGGAAATATTGAGGAGCTGACCGGCTGTGAAATCTGTCAAAGCTGTCCAGGAAGTGTCAAACCTGTAAAAGTTACCCTGCAACTGTCAAAGATGTCAAGGAACTGTCAAGGATACTAGGTGAGGTGACATGAAGCGGATAAGGGCAAAGGGTGGTGGGAAGGCATGGGTCAGCATGAGTTGGCGCTAAGGTGGCATGGGGGTATGAGGGCAATGGGGGTGGGTAGAGGGGCATTAAGTTGACATGGGAAATGGGGTGGCCATGGGGTGTGGGTAGGGGGCATGGGTTGGCATAAGTTGGCATGGATGGGGCATAGGGAGTGTGTGGAGGGTGAGGGGGTGAGGAATGAGGGCTGGAGTTTTTTTTGTTTTATCATCATTATTGTCAGGCAGGGCTTGGGCCTAGCCCACTCCTAAACCCGGCAGCCCACACATTTGTTCCGGGATAGCCCGAAATGACTCCTGAAAGCCACCCCGCTGCCCTTGCTTCCAACCCCCACCCCCCCTGCTGCCCCTCTCCCGTGACCCCCACCCCATCTCGCACAACCCACCCCCGCAATGCTGTGACCTCCACCCTGTGATCCCCATACTGCTCTCACTCACTTTTGGCCTGGGATCCCTTGTGATCCTGGGCCTTTGGTGGGTGCACTACCGGCAGCTACCACTGCTCCTGGTGGCGCTGATGGGCAATGGAGAACTACCAGCCTCTGATTGGCTGGCAGCTCTTGGCAGGCAGGATTCCTGCCACTGGGGGAAGGCCCGACGGCAGCCTCTGAAGTGCCTGAGGGCACCTAAAAGCATCGGACCTCCCCTATAGAACTGCAGGGTTAGGGTTAGGATTGTTCTCTAACCGCTTGTTCTCCGATTATTGGGCGAGACCCCTGTCAATCCAACTATCTGGCTTCCTTCTCCAAAAATGCTGCCTGAGAGTTTCCAACATTTTTCGTTTTTCTGTCCAACACAGTTGCTCCTAACACACAGTGAAGTCATCATAATGCTCTTCTTGTGGTAACTATTCAAAGGAATGATATTGATAATGCATCAAAAGATTCATTTCTAGCCTGTAGTATCGAAACAATGAGACATTTTAAAGATATAATTGTCAGAAGACTGCAAAGTACATCTGTTTGAAAGACTAATGTTATATAAATACACTTTCCACTGAGAATAGGCAGCAGCCTCCCAGCTACAATGTTATGAAGCAACTTTTTTTCTACCAACTTAAATATGGGAGAAAATCCTATTATTATTATTAAAACTGACACTGATTACAGCACAGTCTGCATTGACAGAAAGAAGTCGTTCTAGTCTATGATTACGTTCCTGCATTCATATATAATAAAAACACTGGCACTAAGCTGTTAGAGTCTAAAGGTTTCTCTTCCCTTCCCTGGGCTGACCAGTTTTCAAAGTTTTTGGTTCATGCCATCTCCCCTTGATGCCCAAACAGCATTACCATCGCTGATTCCCCAACAACCAACATCCTGGGGGGGTTGCCATTGACCTAACTGGACCAGCTTTTTAAACACTACGGTTACAAGAGAAGGTCAGACACTGGGAATTCTGCAGTGAGCCACTCACCTCCTGGCTCCCCAAGGCCTGTCTACAAAATTTAAGCCAGGAGTGTGACGGAACACTCTCCACTTGCCTGGATGAGTGCAGTTCCAGCAGCATTCAAGATGCCCAGCACCATTCAAGACAAAACAGTGTGCTTTACTGGTGCCCCATCCACCACATTAAACAATCACTCTCCACCACCACATTGGCAGAAATGTGTACTATCTACAGAATGCAGTGCGGCAACTTGCCAAGGCTTCTTCGACAGCACCTTCAAAACCCGTGACCTGTACCACTTAGAGGGAGAAGGGTAACAGATACATGGGAGCACCACCGCCTGTGAGTTCTTCTCCGAGTCACTCACCACCCTGACTTGGAAATATATCATCGTTCCTTCGCCGTCGCTGGGTCAAAATCCTGGAATTTTCTTCCTAACAGCACTGTGGATGTACCTACACAACATGGACTGCAGCGGCTGAAGAGGATGTCTCACCAGCACCTTCTCAAGGGCAGTTAAGGATGGCCATTAAATGTTTGCCTCAGAGCTTGGAGCTCCACTGCCTCTTTCAAAATCTTCCACTTCCACTCTGTTATTTTGGGCCTAAGCCTTTAACATGACATCGGATCAGTGGGGCCAAAGTGTTGGACCCACTTCCAATTGCTGCTGGTGGACCTTTAAGAATCTTACATGGCATATGCTCTCGTTCTTTGCTTGTTTGAAAAAAAATCTTGGTGATCACCTCCATGAAATTTCTTATACTTTCACCTCTTCCTCCTTATTTGTCCGCTTTACATCCAGGGTTTTTAAATCTCTCAATTATTATCTCATTACAATTACCTTTCTTATTGAGAAACCAAGGTCATTGTTGAAAAGGCAGGGCCCAGCCCAAGGGGGAACAGGAGAGGAGAGGCAAAGCAAACAAAAAGCAGTGACTGACAACACTAAATCAGGGTCCAATAGGCTGTTGATTACTTCCCTAAACAGGTCCCTGTCATTCACCATTAAGCATGTTCTTTACAACAGCTTCTTCAGCTATGTGCTCCCAGTTTGCACTCTATGCCGTAATCATAATGCACGAGATGGAATACGCTAAGGTTAAAGTGACCAGTCTCTGTCACAAAACGTGAAATGGATTCACCTACTTAAATTATAAGGCTCCAGGTTTCCAGGGATTTCTCAATGAGACAGAGTTGACCCGTCAAACTACATTTTATGAGCATTTTTTAAAGCCACATGTCTGTTCTGCTCTGTAAGACAAATTACTCATGAGTTTTTTTGAAGGTTGAAAGCTGAAACATGTGCCTCTTGAAATGCTTCAACCAGAGACTCAAATGTTGTCTGCACTTAAGTAAAGGTACAAAATGTTCTACAATGGATGCAAATTATTTGGGCATTTCTGAAAAAAACATTCATAAATTGTGCAAAATGAAAGGTATGAAGGTAGATTTTCCTCTGCCTTGGATGTGTTAAAAACAGCATTCCCTAGGCGCAGGGTAGGGAGAAAAGAGGGAGAGACACATAACATCAGGCCTCTGCCCTCTTCCTGCTGCCCGCAGATTTCCTGAAGCTTCCCCAAAATGTCTAACTGGGCCTGCCCCAGTGTCCTAAGTTCAGGACCAGCAAAGTTATTTTGATGACTGTGGCAAACCTTGTACAGAGCAAAAGCTTGTATTTGTGAGATATTCCTTTAAATCCAAAGTGAAATGAGACAGAATTCTGTAAAGGGGGTAATTGGAATTCCTGGCTATGAGGTCATTAGTCTTCTGAGAAGTGAGACTTCAACTAAGGTTGCTACGAGGACGAAAGTTAAGGGAAAAAAAAGGCTAATGAAAGCTAACAGGATGGTATCATGTTTAACCTGTGTGCCGCAGCAAGGTCCAGTTCTAGAACTCCGAGTGTGCTTAAGAACAAGCAAAGCCCTTTCTGCGAAAAGGTCAGTTTTGTGTTTGGCAGTAAGAAACATAGGACTGGAGAAGCTCTTGGTGAGGCAACGTACAAGGGAGCTAAAAGGGACAGAAAACTAAAAGTGGTGTGAATTTCTCACAAATGCTAAAGAGATGAGTGTTTGTATCAGAGGGACCAGGCCGTGGGTTGTGTGTGTTGGTTGGTCGGTTGAAAAGGAACTCTGGAAAACAACGTCATCAGGACTGATGAGACCTGAAGGCACCTTGTCGGTGTTAGCCGCATGCGGTGACCTCGGAGAGAATACAGCCGCTGGTCAATCGACTTGGGTCAAATTCATTGAGTGGGAAAGAGTGAGAAACCCTATGGACTGGAGGACGAATTGGAAAGACAGTGAGATTGCACATTTGTGCAGGGAGCGATGCGAGTATTTGTAATTTTGTGAGGCATATCTTTGTTGTATCAACTATTTAAACTGAAATTAATCTTTTCAAGTGAAATACCGTCTTTCTGTCAATGCTTAATTTTATGTTGATTTTGGGTTTGACTGTTACAGTTCTAAAAAGTGAGACATTGTCCATTGATTCCTTTCCTTAGAGTCATTTGGGGATTGCTTTCTTTTCAGGTTATTGGTCTCTATGGGGATCATAACATCCCCGAGGCAGCAAGGAAGACTTCAGGCCTCCTCACTCATTTTCCAGTTAGTCCACTTGTTGATCATTAAAAATGTCAGGTGCAGTGGTCTTTCTCCGGATAGTCCTGGTAGATGGTCTGAGGAGCTCCTGAGGAAGAACACGCAGGCAAGTTAAGAAAAAATATTCTAAAGAACCCCCAAGACAATTTGAGGAATATTGGCCATCACCCTCGAGCAGAAGGCCCCGACTCAGAGGCCTGCAGCTGTGCTCACATATTCCTGAGGCTTCCCCAAAATGTCTAACTGGGCCTGCCCCAGTCCTAAGTTCAGGACCAGCAAAGTTATTTTGATGACTGTGGCAAACCTTGTACAGGTGTTTAAATGGGCCTGCAGGTTAAGGTTTGGGTAGTTCTGTATATGTGAGTACATGGATTTTTAAAAATTCATTCATGGGACTTGAGTGTCGAAGGCCAGCATTTGTTGCCCATCCCTAATTGCCCTTGAGAAGATGGTGGTGAGCCGCCTTCTTGAACCGCTGCAGTCCATGTGGTGTAGGTACACCCACAGTGCTGTTAGGGAGGGAGTTCTAGGATTTTGATCCAGTGACAATGAAGGAACGGCGATATAATTCCAAGTCAGGATGGTGAGCGGCTTGGAGGGGAACTTGCAGGTTTGTGGTGTAGTCATGCATCTGCTGCCCTTGTCCTTCTAGGTGGAAGAGATCATAAGATTGAAGGGATTGTTGAAGGAGACCTGGCAAGTTGCCGCAGTGCATCTTATAGATGGTACACACTGCTGCCACTGTGTGTCAGTGGATGTTTTATAGATGGTACACGTTGCTGCCACTGTGTGTCAGTGGATGTTGAAAGTAGTAGATGGGTTGTCAATCAAGTGGGCTGCTTCAGAGCTCTGAAGAAGAGTCATACAGACTCTTCTCTCTCCACAGATGCTGCCAGACCTGCTGAGTTTTTCCAGAATTTTCTGTTTTTATTTCAGATTTCAAGCATCTGCAGTATTTTCCTTTATGCTTATATGACTGGTTCACTTAAGTTTTTGGTCACTGATAACTCGTAGAATGTTGATGGTGGAGGGTTCAGTGACACTGATACTATTGAACAAGGAGAAATGGTTAGATTCTCTCTTGTTGGAGATCGTCATTGGCTGGCACTTGAAAATTACTTGCTACT
Source organism: Cetorhinus maximus (assembly GCF_964194155.1). Taxonomy (NCBI): domain Eukaryota; kingdom Metazoa; phylum Chordata; class Chondrichthyes; order Lamniformes; family Cetorhinidae; genus Cetorhinus; species Cetorhinus maximus. The sequence goes on along the minus strand of NC_135898.1, from coordinate 92,369,057 downwards.
TATCAGCCCAAGCCTTAATGTTTTCCAGGTTTTTCTGCATGCGTGTACAGACTGCTTCATTATCTGAGGAGTTGCAAATAGTACTGAACACTGCAATCATCAGTGTTGCATCTCCTGGTCTGACCTTATAATGCCATTTTTGAAGCAGCTGAAGGTGGTTGGGCCTAGGACACTACCCTGAGGGACTCCTGCAGTAATTTTCTGGAGCTGAGATGATTGGTTCCACCAACCAAATGTTACACCCTTGTTCAAAAAAGCAATGCAAGGTTAAGCTCACCAGGTCAGTCAGTTTAACCTCGGTGGTAGAAACAACAATTCAAAATTCACAGTCAGATGGACGTGTGTGTACTAATTAAGGAAAGTCAGCACTGACTTGTTAAGGAAAAATCATGTTTAACTAACCTTCTCTGATTTTTTTGATGAGGTAACAGACGTCGTTGAAGAGGGTGATGTGGTTGATATGTACATGGGCTTCCAAAAGGCATTTGATAAAGTGCCATATATAACAAGCTTGTCAGCAAAGTCATAACCCATGGAGTAAAAGAGACAGGAGCAACAAGGAAAGAAAGCTGCCTGAGTGACAGGAGACAGGGTAATGTGCACAGTTGGTGAAACATAAACAGCGGGGTCCCTGTGAGGACCCATATTTTTCTTGATATACATTAATGACCAAGATTTGGGTGCACAGGGCACATTTTTCTGATGACACAAAACCTGGAAGTATTGTGAACTGTGAAGAGGATAGTGACAAACTTCAAGAGGACAGAGACATGCAGGCTGGTAGAATGGGTGGACAAGTGGCAGGTCAAAGTGCAGAGAAGTGTGAAGTGATACATTTTGGTAGAAGGACAATTAAGAGAAGTAATGTAAAATGAAGAGTACAATTCTAAAGGGGTGCAGGAGCAGAGGGACCTGGGGGTATAAGGGCACAAACCGTTGAAGGTGGCAGGGCGGGTTGAGAGGGCAGATAATAAAGCATTTGGGATTCCGAGCTTTATAAATAGGGGCACAGAGTTTAAAAGCAAGAAAATTATAAATCTGTATAAAACTAGTTCAGCCTGCATTGTGTGCAGTTCTGGGCATCGCACCCTGGGAAGGATGTGAAGACATTAGAGAGGGTGCAGAAAATATTCACAGGAATTGGTTCCAAGGATGAAGAACTTCAGTCATGTGGCTAGATTGGCAAAGGTGTTCTTCTTGGAGAAGAGAAGATTTGTTAGTAGTGTTCAGGATCATGAGGGGTCTGGAGAGAGTAGATAGGGAGAAACTGTTCCCATTGGAGGGAGGATCAAGGACCAGAGAACACCAAGTTAAGATGTTGACAAAAGAAGCAATGGTGACCATGAGGAAAAACATTTTTTAGACAGCGAGTGGTTAGGATCTGGAATGCACTGCCTAAGAGTGTGGTGAAGGCAGATTCAACTGAGGCATTCAAAAGGGAATTGGATCATTATCTGAAGAGAAGAATTTGCAGGGCAACAGGGGAAAGGCAGGGGAGTGGGACTAGGCAAATTTCTCTTGCAGAGAGATGCGATGGACTCAACACAACAGACTGACTGGCCTCCCCTGTGCTGTAACCATTCTATGAATCCGATTCTAACCATAACAATCTTCCTTTGTGCTAGGTGTGACTCCAGCCAGCGGAGAGATTTTCTCCCCCACCACCCCCGCTGCCGGAATCCCACTAACTCCAATTTTACTAGGCTTACTTGATGTTGCACAAGGTCAAATTCTGCCTTGATGTCATGGGCAGTCACTCGCACCCGCACCTCTGGAACTCAGCTCTTTTGTCCATGATTGGACCAAGGCTGTATTAAGGTCTGGGGTCAAGTGTTAGCATCGGTGAGCAAGTTATTGTTCGATGCTGCTTGATAGAACCGTCAATGGCCTCTTCCATTACTTTGCTGATGATTGAGAGTAGACCAATGTGCCGGTAATTGGCCAGATTGGATTTGTCCTGCTTTTTCTGAACAGGGCACTTTCTCATATTGTCAGATAGCTGCCATAGATGTAGCTGTATTGGAACAGCTTGGCTGGGTTGTGGGGGTGAGATGGGGTGGGGGGGGTGGGGGAAGTTGGTGGCGTGGCTAGTTCTGGAGAACAAGTGTTCACTACGACAGCTGGGATGTTGTCAGGGCTGGGCTACAGAAAGATAAACCGTGGGCTCCCCAAAGGGTCCCGGTGAGGATCCCTGCTTTTCTTGATATATATTGACGACCGAGATTTGGGTGCACAGGGCGCAATTTTCTGATTTTTCTTACTATATCCTTTACTGCCTTTACTATATCCAGTGCCTTCAGCCATTTCTTGAATTGCATGAGCTGACGACTGGGACCTGTGATGCTGGGGACTTCAGGATGAAGCTGAACTGGAATGCCCTCTTGGCACTCCAGCCGAAGGTGGCTGCAAATGCTTCAGCCTTATCTTTTGAACTGACGTGCTGGCCTGCTCCCATGTATTGTGTATGCGAATAGCTGAGCAAGTAGTTGGGTGTGGATTGGTGTCTCTATGTAATTGGGTGTGGATTGGTGTCTCTATGTAATTGGGTGCGATTATGTGGTAGTCATGCTCAGGGCATTTGTTCCAATTTTGCTTCTAATATCCCGCCCGTTTGCTGTCAGCTTGCATTTAATGCAGAGTCACATTGAACTGTTTCAATTAGTCTATTGATAAAAAGCTAGAGGAGCCAGATATAATCACTGGACAGTATGTGCGATTCCTGAATTAGTTAGTGGCTACAAACATGTAAGGGAAGGATTTTACCTCATCGGGTGGGCCCAGGAGCGGCCGTGAAACTGACCACCGCCCATGATTGGCTCCAACCGCAATTTCATGCAATTTACAATGAATGGCCAGCCAGCATGAATCAGGCACTGAACCGCTCAGCAGCACCTGTGTGGGTGGGCGGGGGTAGGAGGGCGAGCGTGGAAGTCAGCGCAGGCACGGAGGAGCGCGCAATGAAGGCCCCCTGAAAGGCAGCAAGGAGCTGAAGGTTTCTAACATTCACAGAGTCACAGAATCTCACAGGGCAGAAGAGGCCCTTCGGCCCACCGAGTCTGCACCGACACATGAGAAACACCTGACCTACCTCCCTAATCCCATTTACCAGCACTTGGCCCATAGCCTTGAATGTTATGACGTGCCAAGTGCTCATCCAGGTACTTTTTAAAGGATGTGAGGCAACCCGCCTCCACCACCCTCCCAGGCAGTGCATTCCAGACTGTCACCACCCTCTGGGTAAAAAAGTTTTTCCTCATATCCCCCATAAACTTCCTGCCCCTCACCTTGAACTTATGTCCCGTCGTGACTGACCTTTCAACTAAGGGAACAGCTGCTCCCTATCCACCCTGTCCATGCCCCTCATAATCTTGTACACCTCCATCAGGACACCCGTTTCATCCCAGGCAACATCCTGGTGAATCTCCTCTGCACCCCCTCCAGTGCAATCACATCCTTCCTATAATGTGGCGACCAGAACTGCACACAGTACTCCAGCTGTGGCCTCACCAAGGTTCTATACAACTCCATTCATGACCTCCCTACTTTTGTAATCTATGCCTCGATTGATAAAGGCAAGTGTCCCATATGCCTTTTTCACCACCCCACTAACATGCCCCTCCGCCTTCAGAGATCTATGGACGCACACGCCAAGGTCCCTTTGTTCCTCAGAACTTCCTAGTGTCATGCCGTTTATTAAATACTTCCTTGTCAAATTATTCCTTCCAAAGTGTATCACCTCACACTTTTCAAGGTTAAATTCCATCTGCCACTTATCTGCCCATTTGACCATCCCGTCTACATTCAAAATAAAGATTTTAAAATTAAGGCAAACATGTCCCCGCTCATGTGACTCTGTCACGTGAACAGGGACATGTTAAAAATGAGATTTAAAATTATTATTTTATTTTTTAATTACCCGTAGATGAAGTTTCCTCAAAAATCCAAAGGCCGCTTGGCCTTTTTGCCCTCCTGCCAATGGTAAGGTTGGACGGGTGGGGAAAAATTCACTTTAATTAATTGCTTAATGGGCTTAACAGCCTCTTAATTGTCAGCGGGCGTGCTGCCAACCCTCGCATGCGCCCGCCGACCGACATGTCGCGCGCTATTTCACGCTGGTGTGTGTCGGGCACGCGCCCGCCCACCGAGCTGACAGTCCAGCCCGTGAATATAAACATCCAAGTAATAAAAAGTCCTTGGACTGGTCCAGAGCAAGACAGGCCAAGGAAACACATGAACTGAGAGCAATTCAATTGAATGGCATTGGATTCGACACGCTGGTAACAATAACACTGCAACAGCATTATTGGACTATTTTTGTAACATTTCCATTCAAAGTCAAGCATTTACAGATCCATCAGGGGTTCTCAAATGTTTAGTGTTAATTGACCCCTTACCCTAACACAATATGCAGCACTCCCTCCCCAGCATGTAAGTGTGTTATACCAGCTGTACTGCTGCAGCATTAAAAAAAATTAAACTACAATTTAAATTTCTGCCCTGCTGAAATGTATCTTTCACTGATGAAGATAATAGTTTTGTTCCCTCATTAGCCCTGATGGCAGTTGATTTAATAAACTCTTGCTCGTTAACTGATATGTAAATTCGATCAAAGCACTTTCTGGTTAGCTTTCATTTAATGAGCAGCATTTGATTGCAGCTTTTATTGACACTGTTTGTAAAGTTGATGAGAGCATCAAAATGGCAACGTATAGAAGAGAATTGGCACTTCATCCAATCTTCCACCACGGCCATTGACATATCTGGAGAATGAAGTTAAATAGTGTTCGGTGTGATCACTGTGGTCATTCCTTATGGCTTCCAGTCAATGTATAGTTAGTTAGTAACAGTGGAACTAATCAGTTAACAACCTACATTTATCACCTTCAGTGCTGGCAAATGGGCATTTGGTTTAATGGCACTCTGATAACACAGCATTCTGTCACTACCGCACTGGAGAGTCAGCTTTGATTATGGCCAGGATTTTCCCCTTGGCGATTTGGGGGCGGGGCCCGCTCGCCGAGGGGAAAATGACGCGGGATGACGTCAGGAGGAATCCCCGACGTCATCCCGGTCCCTTTCAATTTTTGGGAAGGCGGGCGGACAGCGAAATCAGCTGTCCGCCCTCCGACCTGTCAATGGCCAATTGAGGCCATTGACAGGCTAGTTAATATAATTAAAGGACCTGCCTGGCCAACCTTAAGGCTATCGGACAGACCAGGAGCCCCAGCGGGTTCCTGATTATTCATGAAACTTCATCCACTGGCGGGGTGAGGTTTCATGTCCGTCTTTTAAAAAATGTAATAAATTTTAAGTGTTTATTATTAACATGTCCCATCTCGTGTGACATTGTCACATGAGGAGGACATGTTAATAACTTTAATATTTTTCTATTTTTAGACTTTACTTACCTGTCACGAATCTCCCTGAGACAGGACTTTGCCTCAGGGAGCACGAAACAGCGCACTTTGACAGATGGGGATTCCCTTCCCTCCCCCACACAGGAAGCACATAGCGCTTCCCGTCGGGCAGGCCGCTGGCCGGGCCTTAATTGGCCTGCCCACTCAAAATGGCAGCGGGCCCCGTTTTGGTGGCGGGGGTCGGCTGCCCGCCCGCTGCCAAGCCGGTGGGGCCCGTACGCCATCCGAGGGCAAAATTCTTCCCTGTGTGTTCAAGCCCTTCCGACTTGGGGTACAGCAGAAGAGAGGAAAGTGAAGAGTTGGACCAGAATTGGGTGCGTGGGGCTGCTGGCATGGATACAGGGCTGGAGAAGGCTGCAAGGGAAGGTATCACCGAGACAAAGGATGCATTTGGAAGATGACGAAGAGAATCTTGAAGTGGGAGGCCGTGGGTGTCACCAAGGTTGAGAGGGATGGGCGATGGGCTATTCTGTGGGTTCTTCAACTCTATGGGTGGAACCATCTCCCAGAATGACACTGAGCGCGGGCGTGAAAAACAACATTTTACCCACCGACCGCAATGGTGGGTTTTCATAAGAACATAAGAACTAGGAGCAGGAGTAGGCAATTCAGCCCCTCAAGCCTGCCCCGCCATTCAATACAATCATGGCTGATCTCATTTCGGCCTCAACTCCAATTTCCTACCCTCTACCCATAACCGTTCAACCCGTTACTAATTAAAAATCTGATTATCTCCTCCTTAAATTTATTCATTGCATCCACTGCACTCTGAGGTAGTGAATTCCACAGATTCACGACCCTTTGAGAAAAGTAATTCCTCCTCATCTCTGATTTAAATCTACCACCTCTTAGCCTAAAACTATGGCCTCTCGTTCTAGAATGCCCCACAAGGGGAAACATCCGCTCCACGTCTACTTTGTTTATCCCCTTTAGCATCTTATATACCTCAATTAGATCTCCTCTCATCCTTCTAAAATCTAGTGAGTATAGGCCTAAACTGCTCAATCTCTCCTCGTAAGACAAGCTCTGCATCTCTGGAATCAATCTAGTGAACCTCCTCTGAACCGCCTCCAGTGCAACTACATCCTTCCTCAAGTAAGGGGACCAAAACTGTGCACAGTACTCCAGGTGCAGTCTCACCAATGCCTTGTACAGTTGCAACAACACTTCCCTATTTTTTTACTCTATTCCTTTAGCAATAAATGCCAAAATTCCATTTGCCTTCCTTATTACCTGCATACTAGCTTTCAGCAATTCATGCACGAGGACACCCAGATCCCTCTGCACTGAAGCATTCTGAAGTTTCGCTTCATTTAAATAATAAGTCGCCTTTTTATTCTTCCGACCAAAACGGATAACCTCACACTTATCCACGTTAAACTTCATCTGCCAAATTTTGGCACATTCACCTAACCTGTGTATATTTGTAAATTTCTTATTTCTTCATTGCAACTTACTTTCCCACCTATTTTGGTGTCATCAGCCATATCATGCCATATCATCCACGTCCCACCTCATTAATTGTGCAGCCACAGGGAACACACCATGCCATTACTTCACTGTTTCCTCACTCCAGGTGCCATATCAAACTGCAGTCACACACACATTTCTCAATGGTTGCAGCGGAGGACTGCTCCAGTGAAGGTCCTGAAAGCCAAGAAAAGTTCAATGACCCATCACTGAAATGCCTTTTAGAGATCCACTGTGATGTCCTTCACCCCCACTCTGGCTGCAACTCCAGCAATCTCACCACTCCAGCTCGGGAGGTGGTGGCAGTGGTGGTCAGTGCCAACGCTGCACACAAGAGGTTCGCCATCCAGTGCAGAAAGAGGATGAATGGTCTCATCCGTGCCACCAGGGTGAGGCAACCATCTCATCGCTCTAAACTCACACACTCACAAGCCCATCACACACTCACCGGCATCTCACTCACTGCCAGCTCAAGGGACATCACTCTCTCACACACACCCTCACATCTCCATCTGGCCTCATCTCCTCTGGAGACTGCCTCCTCAGCCCTCACCATCTTGAGGCCACTTGCACAGATCAACATGTTCCCGCACACACACCCTGGGATATCTCCCTTCCCCAGTACAGCCCTCACCCTGCAGCCTCTTCCCTTGCCTGAGGCCTCTCTCCCCCTTCCCCAAACAAGCCCTAGACCTGCAGCCACTCAAAAGCCACCCACACCTGGTAGGTAGAGACCTGCCCGTGAGCCCCCCCGAGAGACTTTCTCAGGATAGCGTCCTCAGCCCAACCATCTTCAGCTGCTTCATCAATGACCTTCCTTCCATCATAAGATCAGAAGTGGGGATGTTCACTGATGATTGCACAATGTTCAGCACCATTCGCGACTCCTCAGATACTGAAGCAGCCCATGTCCAAATGCAGCAAGACCTGGACAATATCCAGGCTTGTGCTGACAAGTAACATTTGTGCCACACAAGTGTCAGGCAATGACCATCTCCAACAAGGGAGAATCCAACTATCACCCCTTGATGTTCAATGGCATTACCATCACTGAAACCCCCACTATCAACATCCTGGGGGTTATCATTGACCAGAAAGCAAACTGGACTAGCCATATAAATACTGTGGTTACAACGGCAGGTCAGAGTCTAAGAATCGTGCTATGAGTAACTCCCTTCCTGACTCCCCAAAGCCTGTCCACCATCTAGGAGGCACAAGTCAGGAGTGTGATGGAATACTCCCCGCTTGCCTAGATGAATGCAGCTCCCACAACACTCAAGAAGCTTGACACCATCCAGGGCAAAGCAGCCCACTTGATTGGCACCACATCCACAAACATTCACTCCCTTCACCACTAATGCACAGTAGCAGCAGTGTGTGTACCATCTCCAAGATGCACTGCAGGAATTCACCAAGGCTCCTTCAACAGCACCTTCCAAACCCACAACCACTACCATCTAGAAGGACAAGGGCAGCAGACACATGGGAACACCACCACCTGGAAGTTTCCCTCCAAGTCACTCACCATCCTGATTTGGAAATATATCGCCGTTCCTTCACTGTCACTGGGTCAAAATCCTGGAACTCTCTCCCTAACAGCACTGTGGGTGTACCTACACCACATGGACTGCAGCGGTTCAAGAAGGCAGCTCACCACCACACAAAAATAAGTGATGTGGTGCTGTCTGCAAAGCCTGGCGCTGATGACCACAAGTGCTGCCTGAAGCAAGGTAAGCAAACAAATCTCAAAGTCCCGAGCGCAGTACAGCACACCAGGTCCACATCGCTCATGTACCGTTGTGAAACATGTCAGCTATCACACCAACATGCCCAGATAATCCAGCACCTGGGTAATCCATTCTAAATGCTCATTATGCTGTGCTTTAAATTATAGCCCATCTACAAAAAATCTGGGGTCCAGAAATTGAACCTTGTTTTTGCCCATCTTTCCAGTATAAATGCACTCAAAAATGGCCAACTTTATAGGGCCATGTCTCATTCCCCAATGACACCTGAATGATGTCCCATTGCCACATTGACCTCAAACACTATTCTAGAGGCTGCCTTAAAGAGACGTTAAACCCATTACACATGAGAAGCTTAATGATCTTCATAGAAAGCATGAGATTTTCATTGTACTGATAGCAACATCACGAAAATTTTCAAGGTTCTTTAAAAGACGGGTGATTCGCTCCTCCAGAATCTACGACCCAGGCTGTGAAGAGGAGAGAACTTTACAGCATTCATAGTTCTCATGATGACCTTTATGGCTTTGCGAAAGCTTTAGTGATTACACGATTCATCCTTAATTAGCAGTGTGCTACTCACTGAAGACCTTTGTGACATAATGCGCCAGTGACATCAATCACTGGAGCTCAGGCAGGGACCCTGGTAGCCCTCCGAAAGGAAAGATCAATACAGGTCTTCGTCAAAAAGGAGCAGGAATTTACTGAAACTGCTCAGACAGAGCTGCGGAATAACAGGACGCCAGCAACATCAATTGGCAAATGAAATAAGTGTTGAGACAGGTAGCCACATACAAAAGTAAAGCACAGTCAGAAAACATGGAGCGTGGCAAAAAGAAAACATAGGGAGAAGGTAACAGCGTTTTGGAGGAACAGACAATGAAAAAGATTCATCAGGAAAAGAATGGAGCTGAAGGGAAACAGATGGATGCAGACTGGGAATCTGTGTCTCAAGTGTCTTCTTCATTCAACTAGACAAGTCGGAGGTTTTCTTCCCACCTGTGGAACTTTTGACTCCTTTACTTAAACAGAGATGCTTTCTCCTTTAAAAACATACTTCGACGTGGTTGTCATCAATTACAGCCAACACCAATCCTTCTTTCAGGTCGGATTCATCCAAAATCCCCTGTCAACATTCAGCACTGACAATTTTTGTGACGCTTTCCACTGCTAATGGGCTATAGTGTGAATGCTTGAAACCAAATTTTACCATGGAAACTCTTTGTTCTCCCCCCCAAATAACAATGTGATGAATCTGGCCAACATTAGCCTGACAAAAGCCTTAAACCATCATGCAGATGAACACTTTGATTTTTAATGAGCTATGTAAGGGTCACTGAAGAACAGTTACAGGAGACAATACTTAATTATCTCTTACGGCATTCATTGATTGGCTGTCGTGTATGATGGCCGGTATTGTATCATTTCATCATTTGTCCTAAATTATCAATGGCACTGATGTGAAATGGAGCCTAGCAATGTTTTTTTCCCCTATGTTTGCCTCATTAGTGTCTGTGTCGCTAAGCAACTGCAAAGATATGAAGCTTGGTTGACTTCATACTTCCTGCTGATAAACCAGGACATGGCAGGAGCCAAGTAGGTACCAGCTCTCGCTTTAAGACTAACAAGGCAGCACTTTGAAGACTGGTTCACTTATTACTTGGCTGGAGGTGCGCATTTCCCCGGGAAGAGTTAGCCTGTCATTGCAATGCAGCTAAGATCTCAGTACTACATGCTTCTGGTTAATCACCCCATTAGTGGTGATGTTGCCATCATTGCTTATTTGATTTAACAGGGCTGGAGAGCTGAAGGTGGGGGAAAGATGCAGCACGACTTTTTCTGAGTTGACCAAGCTTTGTGCTGATGGTAGAATTGGCGACGCGTTGGTAACATCATTTCTGTTTGTTCCTAACGCTTCTCCTATCTATTCCCAAAATAACTCCCATTTGTTCCCAGTACCACCCATGTCTGCCATGATCTCTTACCTCAAATGCCGGCTATATAAGATGAGATTAAATTTCCTGGTAGGAATCACTCTAGATTGTATCCCCTGTCTCCAGCCCACAGCACTGAGGCCAATATTCTACTGCCTCCCTGGCTAATACCAGCTAACTCAGTTCAGACTAGGGTTCGAACGTGGGAACTACTCGGGCTTTGTAGTTCAATTTCATATTCAACAATGCATTTATTCTTGTCCAACATGTGGCCTACCGACTGCTACCCGGCCCACCAGGCGTCTCTATCCAGCCCGCAGACCCCGTGTTCAAAATATCGCTAAGTGAATTTGAAGGTTCTTCAAAGAACTGCTCCTCCAATCACAGGCTGACTCGCTCTCACATTTGCTATTGCTGGGATCACTCGTGAGCCAATCAGCAGCAAACGTTGGAGACAACCAGTCTCTGATTGGAGGAGCAGCTTTCCTCAGCCTGAGGTCCTGTGCGATGGCAGTGGGGAGCCTGCGAGGGAGGGAGGGGGGGGATGTTTTCAGGGAAAGGGGAAGAGTCAGGGTGGTTGCCGGGGCTGGGGGAAAGTGGCTGCAGGGAGGGTGGAAAGTGGTTGTTGAGCAGGGAGAGAGTGTCTACCGGGCAGGGGGAAAAGACTCGAGCTGGGCAAGGTTGGGGGTGGTGGGGTAAGAGACCAGACTGGCTGCTGGTGGGCGGGAGAAGAGAAGAGACTGGTTGCTGTGTGTGAGAGAGAAAGAGAGAGTGTCTATGTGTGTGTGAGTGTGAGAGTGTGTGTGTCTGAGTGTGTGTGTGTGTGTGAGAGTGAGTGAGTGAATGAGTGAGTGTGTCTGAATGAGAGTGTGTGTGAATGACAGTGCGTGTGTGCGTGAGTGAGAGAGGGAGAGTGTGTGTGTCTGAGTGTGTGTGTGAGTGAGTGAGTAAATGAGCGAGTGAGTGAGTGTGTATGAATGAGAGTATGTGTGTGTGAGTGAGAGTGTGTGTGTGTGTGTGAGAGTGTGTGTGAGTGAGAGTGTGTGTGTGTGTGTGTGAGAGTGTGTGTGTGTGAGAGTGTGTGTGTGTGTGAGAGTGTATGTGTGTGTGAGTGAGAGAGTGTGTGTGTGTGTGTGAGAGTGTATGTGTGTGTGATGAGAGAGGGAGAGTGTGTGTTTGTGTGAGAGTGAGTGTGTGTGTGAATGAGAGTGTGGGTGTATGAGTGAGAGGGAGTATGTGCGTGTGAGTGAGAGAGTGTGTATGTGTGTGTGTGTTGAGGGGGGTGGGGGGTGGTGAGTGAGAGTGTGTGTGTGTGTGAGGGAGTGTGTATGTGTGAGAGGGAGTGTGTGTGTGAGTGACAGTGTGTATGTGTGAGAGGGAGTGTGTCCGTGTAAGTGTGTGAGTGAGAGAGGGAGAGAGTGTGTGTGTGAGTGAGAGTGAGAGTGTGTGTGTGTGTGTGAGTGAGGGAGTGTGTATGTGTGAGAGGAAGTGTGTGTGTGAGTGAGAGTGAGAGTGTGTGTGTGTGAGTGTGAGGGAGTGTGTATGTGTGAAAGGAAGTGTGTGTGTGAGTGAGAGTGTGTGTGTGAGTGTGTTGAGGGGGGTGGGGAGTGGTGAGTGAGAGTGTGTGTGTGAGTGTGTGTGTGGGGGGATGGGGGGGTGGTGAGTGAGAGTGTGTGTGTGAGTACGTGTGGGGGGTGTATGAAGGTGTGTGTGAGTGTGTTGAGGGGGGTGGGGGGTGGTGAGTGAGAGGGTTTGGGCAGAATCATCACAAAGTGCGGGAGCGGGTGGGAAAGAAGCCATTTCACCCACCGGCTGCAAGGAGGGTATTCTTGATGCATCTTCCCATTCCCGCCTCATTAATTACGCAGCCACAGGAAACACGCCGTCTCACTGGTGACCGGCCTCGGATTTGCCGGCCACACCGGTTATCTCACCGCTTCCTCATGCCGGGCGCCACATTTAAACTGCAGCCGCGTACACACTTCTCAATGCCCACAGCCCAGGGCTGCTCCAGTGGTGACATGGCCCCAGAAGCCAGGAAGAGTGCAGCCCCCTGATTCAGTGACACACCCCTGGGATGCTTTCTGGACACTGGAGGCCCACATCAATGTCCTCTACCCCCACTCCGACCCCAGGGGCCCATCAGTCTCACCACTCCAGCTTGGGAGTAGTGGCAGAGGTGGTCAGTGCCAATGCTGCACACAGGAGATTGCCCAGCCAATGTAGAAACGGATGAATGATCTCATCCATGCCGCCAGGGTAAGGCAACCATCTCATCACTCTAACCTCACACACTCACAAACCCTTCCCACATCTACTGACATCTCACTCACTGTCAGCTCAAGGGACATCACCACTCACTCTCTCACACACACCCTCACATCTCCATCTGGCCTCATCTCCTCTGGAGATGCCTCCTCAGCCCTCACCATCTTGAGGCCACTTGCACAGATCAACATGTGCCCCCACACACACCCTGGGTTACCCACCTTCCCCTGTACAGCCCTCACCCTGCAGCCTCTTCCCTTGCCTGAGGCCACTTCTCCTCCTTCCCCATTCAAACCCTAGCCCTGCAGCCAATGAAAGACCACCCCCGCTTTACAGCTGGTCTGGTAGGTAGAGACCTGCCCGTGAGCCTGCAAAGCCTGGTGCTGATGACTGCGAGTGCTGCCCGATGCAAGGTGGGCAAACAAACCTTGAAGTCCTGAGCAAAGTGCAGCCCGCCAGGTGCATGTCGCTTATGTACAGTTGTGAAACACATCGGCAATCACGTTGACATGCCTGGATAATCCAGCGTGGGGGGATTATTCCAGTGAGCAGGGCTGATAACAAGATGCTAAAGTATTGAAATTAGGTTCCCAATGTGCAGCGGCAGGAGACACATTCCGCCCCTGACGGGTGGTGCGGACGGTTACAAACTGGCTTCACGATGGTGTGAAACCAAATTTTGGCCATCTCGCCATATTGTGCCCCCCACCCCTCGCCCGCCATGACACCCGATGCCAACAGGGCCAGGAAATAACGATGTGTGTGTTTGTGTGCGAGCAAGAGTATGTGTGTGTGTGCATGTGTGTGAGTGAGAGGGTTTATGTGTGTGTATGTGTGTGTGTGTGTGTGTGAGTGAGAGGGTTTATGTGTGTTTATGTGTGTGTGTGTGAGCGAGAGTGTGTGAGAGGGTTTATATGTGTGTGTATGTGTGTGTGTGTGAGCGAGAGTGTGTGTGAGGGGGTTTATATGTGTGTGTGTGTGTGTGTGCATGTGTGTGAATGAGAGGGTTTATGTGTGTGTGTGAGAGTGAGAGTGTGTGTATAAGCAACTGTGTGTGCGTGTGTGAGTGAGAAAGTGTTTGTGTGTGTCAGCAAAAGTGTGAGCGAGAAAGTGTGTGTGTGTATGTGAGCGACAGTATGTGTGTGTGTGTGTGTATGAATGTGTGTGAGTGGCTCACTCCCAGTCTCAGGGTTCACACTCACCCTCACCCACACACACACACCAACACATTCACACCAACTCACACAGTGGGTGTGGGTGAGAGAGAGAGTGAATAAGTGCCCTGAGACTGAGAGCTAGAAAAGCACAATTTGACCCTCTCACACTCTAATGATCATCTTTATTAATTACCTATTATTTCAAATTATCAATTTATTGCTTTGACATTACTTCATCTGTGATCAGCAAGTTGTTTCTTTTCTCCATATCTCAACATTGTTATTGAGATTCATGTTTAATGTTGCACCAAACCCCCTTATCTTGTGAAATTTGGTCATCGGCCCCTTGAATGAGAAACAGGTTGAAATGTGGCCCCTCACACGAAATGGTTGGACGAGCCTGATGTAAACCATTGAGAGTGTGGGGGAGGGGGCACCATGCGTCTTAAAGCAGGGAATTCCCAAACTGCGGGTCGTGACCCCCCCCCAACTGGGGTCACCGGATGATCGATCGTGGTCGCGAGCTCCAAGGCAGCAATGGCGGCTGTGGAGTGGAGACTGAGATTGGACAGCCTTGGGCTTGGCCGCAAGGCCTCTTCAAATGAACGTGATGGGCGTGGCTTAACGTCATGAGGTCCAATCCCTCCAGTCGCACAGCCTATAAAATGTTAGGTGTTGTTTTGTTTTTTTTCTGTCACCCCTCCCCCTCCCCATCTTCACTGGGATCGCAGGAAGCCTGAAGCATTAAAATGGGGTCATTTCAACAATATGGATTTGGTCAAAGTTCAGTGTTGAGTAACTCCTGACTGGTGAAGAGGAAAACCCGTTTTTAGCCAGTCAGAGCTTGACTCATGTGCACGTGGATCCAACTCAAACATAACCTTAAACAGCGGGATGAATGATGGCGGAGGAGGAGGCAGTAGTGTAGTGGTATTGTCCACTGGACGAGTAATCCAGAGGCCCGGGGTAACGAATCCAATAAAAGTACCTGGCATGATGACCATGAAACGGTTAGTGTAACAGGAAATCTGCTGTCCCTTACCCGGTCTGGTCAACGTGTGACTCCGGACCTGCAGCAACATGGTTGACTCTTAAATGTCACCTGGAACGGCCTAGCAACCCACTCAGTTCTCAAGGGCAATTAGGGGTGGGCAGTAAATGCTGGCCTAGCCCACATCCCATGAACGAACGAAACGAAAAGCTCGGTGCAAATGTCATTTAAATTCAGAATAAGTGCGCAAAAAGTTAAATTAAACGTTTATCTGATCAGTAATAAATTGTAGAAGAAAGAAAATGACTGTTTCAAATCCATTTAATATTTTAAGAATGTGATTAAAATGATCTTCTTTGGTGTTATAATATTTATGCTACACTACCAGAACTTTCCTTGATAATTAAATAGCATCGCTATAGAGATAGTTTTACAATAAACTTCTTTAAAAAAAAAACGGCTGACCATAGAAGCTGAGGATTTCCTGGAGATGGTGACTGTCTGTGGCCAAAGAGTATGACTAATTCCTCAAAGAAAATCTGGGTATGTGGTCAAAGTAGTAGCTACAGAGGGAAAGGAAGAGATGGGAATAGAATCAAAGGGAATGTAATGATTAGGATAGATGGGGATGTGTCGAGTGCTGAGCCAGCGGAACCACAGCAATGTCACCTGGACAATGCAACTAGCGCTGAAGTACTCTCGCTTGGAACGTAATGTTAATCTTCAACCTGGAACGCCAGACTGTTTTTAGTCATCACCATAGTAGGAAGGTTCTTCCCACGTATTTAAGCTAACTTAATGGTAAAAGTGTTCTGAAGGAGCACATTCCCAATGTCGCTCGAAAGCGACAGGGGTCTCCCTCCTCAGTTTAAGCCACTGCTAACACACAACAGCTAATGAAAATCCCCCCCCCCCTCTCTCACTAGATTACCCAGGACTTGGGGCGAGGGTGTTGTCAGGAAGAAATCTTACAAGTTTTACCTGTGGCTGTTCAACTCCACTAAGTTACTAATGAAATTCGCCAAGTTAACGGCATGACAAGTTGAATAGAGTTTGTTGTGATGATTCTGTGGCCAACAGTGAAGTCAGGATACTCACTGCTGACCTCGAAGGGAGGTCTAGTGATTTCTCTGCGGCGAGAACTTCACCTCTCTCGCTGTGCAGTGGATTGCAGTGGATCCCTTATTGGGGATTCCCAGCGTGGAGCTGCAACTGTGTCATCAAACTGTCTCAGCAACCAAGCATGTAAATTAATTCCCACAGCCAGCCAACCGGGAAATCAAACGCACTAATAATCAAATCGCACTTTAAACATTTTACACAGAGCAAAATAAAGATTGTGATATACACATGTGCTGAAGGTAGATGCAGGAATATCTGGAAAAACGCTTAAAACAAATATTTTTAAAACATTAGTTTATAAAAGGTATAAGAATTAATTGTAATGGAGATGTTTTAACAACAATCCACAAATATAAAATAATTTTTTCCAGGCCGGATATCTAGTTCCACAGTAGTTATTTGACAGGTCACTGGTAAAACCCCAGTTACACCAGGTTGAACATTGTATGAATTTTTATGGAGTTTCTAACAGCGACATGAGGATGGAAAACAGGAGGTTCTCGCCACACCGACTGACTGCACCAATTGCCTGCTCAGGCAATGAGAGTTTGCAACACGGTGTGTGAGAAAGCATTGAGTGTCAGACCACCATGTCAGTAGTTCCATGTTAATCTTCCTATGTGTTAATGTGCTAAATCCTGAAGTCGCAGTCAGTTACAGTGAGGTAAAGATGGTAAATGCTGACAGTGCATCATGAGAAGCCCCACAAAATCTGGGCCATTAAAAAAAATCAGAGAAGCAAGACCACCTCAGATCGAGAACACCAACTTTGGGCCTGAAATTCTCAGGTTGACCGTCCAGTCAAGAGAAAATTATAATGGGCCTGGAGTTTCAGAAGATTTCCCTCTTTAACTTTTCCCTTTTTAATTCTATTTTTATATAAGATCATAAGAACTAGGAGAAGGTGGAGGTCATTCGGCCCATCGAGCCTGCTCAGCCATTCAGTAAGATCTGATTGGCTGATCTGATTGAGGCCTTAACTCTCCTGCCTGCCCCTCCCCATAAGCTTTAAATCCCTTGTCAATCAAAAATCTGTCTAACTCAGCCTTGAATATAGTCAATGGCAAAGCCTCCGCTGCTGTGTGTGGAAGAGAGTTCCAAAGCATTAAGACCCTCTGGGGGAATAAATTATTCCTCATCTCCATGTTAAACGGGAGACCCCTTATTTATAAACTGTAATTTATAAATTATTCCTCATCTCCATGTTAAACGGGAGACCCCTCATTTTTAAACTGTTCCTCCTAGGTCGAGGTTGCCCCATGAGATGAAACATACGGGTGCCCCATGAATGAAAACCCATTTCTCTCACACCAATCTCTGAGCCATGCAGTCTTATTTAATCTTAATCACACTCTAATCTTATTTACCCTATGCAATTTGCTCAGGGCGCAATTAGTAATCCAGAACTTATTACCTTTGCGGTTCTGCTTTTTAATTTAGTCCCTAGCTGCTCATACCCACCTCAGCAGAACTTTTTTTTTAATCCTACCCATGTCGTTGGTACCCATGTGGACCACAACAGCTGGATCTTTCCCCTCCCACTCCAAGTTTCTCTCTAGCCCTAAGGAAGTGTCCTAAACCCCAGCACGGGTCTCACTCACGCTCTTGGCTGCAGAAAAATGTCTCTGTCCCCCTAACGACACTGTCCCTTACTATAACGATATTACTTTTCACTTCCCCCACTTGAATGGCTGCCTGCACACGGTGCCGTGGTCAGTTTGCTTACCTTCCCTGCAGTACCTGCTCTCATCCAGACAAGTTGCATGAATCTCAAACCCGGTTGGACAATTGCAAGGGCTGAGGCTCCTCCTTGCTACCTTCTGAATTCCCATACCTGCCTCACTCGTTGCCAACACCGTCCTGTCCCTGACCATGGACCAAGTCTGAAGTACCCGGCCTAAGGAGTGTGACTGCCTCCCGGAAAGTATTCAAGTAGCTTTCCCCCTGCCTGATGCATCGCATTGTCCGAAGCTCGGACTCCAGCTCATCAACTCTGAGTTGAAGCTCCTCGAACGCAGATGTGGTTGCCATGGATCACACTGGTGTCCACCAGTCCCACATGCTACAGATGTAACACAGCATCTGCCCTGCCATCTTTTTCATGTTTAATACTTATTTGTAATGTTTAATGCTTGGGAACACCACCACCTGATGTTCCTCTCCAAGCCACGCACTATCCTGATGGGAAATATATCACTGTTCCTTCACTGTCGCTGGGTCAAAATCCTGGAACTCCCTCCCTAACAGCACTGTGGGTGTACCTACACCACATGGACTGCAGCGGTTCAAGAAGGCAGCTCACCACCACCTCCTCAAGGGCAGTTAGGGATGGGCAATAAATGCTGGGCCCAGCCAGCGACACCCACATCCCATGAATGAGTAAAAACAATACAATTAATTAGCTTTCAAGTTTAGAAATATCACTCAACTGTTGTCTGTAATTATGCCAAACAGTTTAATTAGTTAAGCTATAAATATAATCCAATGCTTATATCTCCCCAGTACCAGTTTAAACAACGGCCAATATTTCAAAGGGATAAAATCTTAAAAACTGACGAAATAACCACCTACCTGCTCACCCAATTAAAACTTTGAATACTCACCAATTTCCGGAGGCTGAATATAAAAACATAACACTTCTTTCCCCCTATGCACCACATTCTCAAGTTAGCACACATACCTCATTGCACTCAGGCCTCATCACACTCTGTGCTCCCACACTCTGCGCGATAGCAAACTCTGTCTACTTTAATAGAGAGCTGGTAACTCACACCCAAGTTGCAACAACTATCTCAGCTTCCTGCTACAGGGATTCACTTTTAGTTGATTGACAGATAACTGCCCAGCAGTTCCTGTTAACTAGGCTCCTTAATTAGCTGCAGTTATAAAGGTTTAAGTCAGAGTCTGACTGCTATTCCAAATTATCGCTTGAGAAAAATACGCCGGAGAGATTTTGTTAATTTATTCATGGGATGTGTGTGTCACTGGCTGGACCAGCATTTATTGCCCATCCCTAGTTGCCCTTGAGGAGGTGGCAATGAGCTGCCTTCTTGAACCGCTGCAGTCCATGTGGTGTAGATACACCCACTGTGCAGTGAGGGAGGGAGTTCCAGGATTTTGACAGTGAAGGAATGGCCGATATATTTCCAAGTCAGGATGGCGAGTGGCTTGGAGGGGAGCTTGAAGGTGGTGGTGTTCCCATGCGTCTGCCACCCTTGTTCTTCTAGATGGTAGAGGTTGCAGGTTTTGAAGGTGTTGTTGAAACAGATTAATTAAGAAATGCTAACCAAGGTTTATTGCCTGGAAGGTTTGAGTTGTGAACATACACAGCCCATTAATAATATAATTAAGTAATTATTTAAAACACATTAAGGATGGCAGGACGTGTGATGTGCCAAGGCTGCAGCATGTGGGAGCTCCTGGATAACACTGTGATCCAGGGCAAACACGTCTGCAGTAAGTGTTTGTGGCTCGAGGAACTTCAGCTCAGAGTCATTGAGCTGGAGGCCGAGCTGCAGACACTGCGACACATCAGGGAGGGGGAAAGTTACCTGGATGCTTCATACCAGGAGGCAGTCACACCACTTAGGATAGGCTCTTCTGATTCGGTCAGTGGCCAGGGACAGGAGGGTGTGACTGCGAGTGAGGCATGGAAGGGGACCCAGAGTGCAGGAGTGCAGGAGTGTGAGTGTGGATGTACACTTGCGATGCCATGGCATACAAGGCTATGGGCCTAGTGCTGGAAAATGGGATTAGAATTGTTAGGTACTCGTCTGACTGGTGCAGACCTGATGAGCCGAAGGGCCTTTTTCTGTGCTGTAGACCTCTATGACTCAGTGATTATGACTCTATGAGATCAGCATGTAGAATCAGTTTGGGTGGAGATGAAAAATAATAGGGGAAAGAAGTCACTAGTGGGGGTAGTCTACAGGTCCCCTAACAGTAACCACAATGGAGGACAAAGTGTTCAAGAAGAAATATTGTGTGCTTGTGATAAAGAAATGGCTATAATCATGGGTGATTTTAATATACAAATAAACTGGACAAATCAGATTGGCAGTAACAGCCTGGGTGAGGAGTTCTTAAAATGCTTTCGAGGTCGTTTCTTAGCGCAGCATGTTCTGGAACCAACCAGAGAGCAGATTATATTAGAGTTGGTATTGTGTAATGTGACAGGATTAATTAATGACCTCAGAGTAAAGGCACCTCTAGGTAGCAGCAACCACAATATAATTGAATTTTACATCCCTTTTGAAAGGGAGAAGAGCAGGTCTAAGATTAGTGTCTTAAACTTAAATAAAGGCAACTATGTGGGGATGAAAGCTGAGCTAGCTGAAGTGAACTGGGATACTAGGCTAGGGGATAGATCAATAGTGAAGCAGTGGCAGACATTTAAGGGAATATTTCAGAATACTCAGAATAAGTATATTCCCACCATAAAGAAAATTTCTAAAGGAAGGACTCACCATCCGTGGTTAACTAAAGAAGTTAAATAAAGCATTAAGCTTAAGGAGAAAGCATACAACTGCACAAGGCAAGTGGCAGGTCAGATGATTGGTCAGGGTCTAAAGAACGACAGAGAATGACTAAAATCAGGAGAATTAATCAGGAGAAAGAAATTATGAATATGAGGAAGCTAGCTAGAAGTGGAAAAATGGATAGCAAGAGTTTCTACAGGTGTTTAACCAGGAAAAGAGTAGGTTAAAGTGAGTGATGGTCCACTAGAGAGTGACAATGGGAATTAATAGTAGATAATAAGGAAATGGCGGATGGAATTAACAAATATTTTGCTTCTGTCTTCACTACAGAGGATGCAAAAAACATTCCTGTAATAGCTGTAAATCAGGAGGTGGGAGAGGGGAACTAGGTGAAATTACAATAACTAGGGAAGCGACACTGACCAAACTGATGGAGCGGGTGGGATGTGGGGGTGTTGACAAGTCCCTAGGTCCTAATGGACTTCATCCTCGGGTCTTAAGAGAGGTGGCTAATGAGGTAGTAGATGCTTTGGTGTTAATTTTCCAAAATTTGCTAGATCCTGGAAAGGTTCTATCAGACTGGAAAGTAGCAAATATAACCCCTCTATTCAAAAAGGGAGGGAGGCAGATAGAAGGAAACTACAGGCCTGATGGTGTGAATCTGTCATGGCGAAGCTGTTAGAGTTGATTGCTAAAGAAGTTATAGCTGGGTACTTAGAAAAACACAAGGTAATTGGGAAGAGTCAGCAAGGTTTTGTGAAAGGGAAATCATGTTTATCCAATTTATTGGAGTTCTTTGGAGGAGTAACATGTGCGGTGGATAAAGAGGAGCCTGTAGACGTGCTGCACTTGGATTTACAGAAAGTATTTGATAAGGTGGCACATCAAAGGCTATTGCAGAAAATAAAAACTCATGCTGCAGGGGGTGACATCTTAGCATGGATAGAAGATTGGCTGGCTGGCAGAAAACAGAGTATGCAAAATGGGTCTTTGTCTGATTGGCAGGATATGGAGTCCCACAGGGGTCTGTTCTGGGGCCTCAGCTTTTACAATTTATATCAATGGCTTAGATGAGGGAGCAAAGGCATGGTGGCTAAATTTGCACATGGCACAAAGATAGGTAGGAAAGTATGTTGTGAAGAAGACATAAGGAGTTTGCAGACAGGTATAGAGAAGTTGAGTGAATTGACAAAAATCTGGCAGATGGGAGTATAATGTGGGAAAATGTGAAGTTGTTCACTTTGGCAGGAAGAATAAAAAAGCAGAGTAATACTTAAACGGAGAATGGCTGCAGAATTCTGAGGCGCAGAGGGATCTGGGTGTTCTAGTGCATGAGTCACAAATAGTTAGTATGCAGGTACGGCAAATAATTAAGAAGGCTAATGGAATGCTATCCTTTATTACAAGTGGAATTGAACATAAAAGTAAGGATGTTATGCTTCAGTTATACAGAGCTTTGGTGAGACCACATCTTGAATACTGTGTGCAGTTTTGGTCTCCTTATTTAAGGAAGGAAGTAAATGCATTGGAGGCGGTTCAGAGAAGGTTTACTAGATTGATACCTGGAATGAGTGGGTTGCCTTATGAGGAAAGGTTGGCCAGGCTAGGCTTGTTTCCATTGGAGTTTAGAAGAGTGAGGGGTGATTTGATTGAAGTGTATAAGATCCTGAACAGCCTCGACAAGGTGGACATGGAAAGGATGTTTCCTCTTGTGAGTGAGTCCAGAACCAGGGGGCACTGTTTTAAAATTAGGGGTTGCCCTTATAGGACAGAGATGAGGAGAAATTTTTTATCTCAGAAGGTTGTGCAACTTTGAAATTGTCTGGGCGGAATCACTGTATATTTGCACAAAGTGTGGTAGTGGGTGAGAAAACGGATGTTTTACCTGTCGGCTGCAATGGCGGCTTTTTGCCTCATGTCGTCCCATTCCTGATGCATCTCGCCTCATTAATAAAGCATTCTTGGGAAACACGCCGGGTCGCTGGCGGGTTGGCCTCTGATTCACCTAACCTGCCGTCATATTGGGTCTTCAGTAAACTGGGCGCCATACTTAAAGGGCATCCCTGCACAGAGCTAGCTCTGTCTAAGGCATCGGAAGCTGCTGAAAAGTCATGGCTCCCAAAGGGAGGAAACATACTGTCCCCAAATTTAGCGATGCCTCCATCAGGCACCTACTGGACGCTGTGGAGGCCCCACCATGAAGTCCTCCGCCATCACTCTGGGTGAAGACCAGCAAGCAAGGTGACAAATCCAGCATGGGAGGTGGTGGAAGTAGTGGTCAGCACTAAAACCCTGCAAAAGAGGGCAGCCACCCAGTGCTGAAAGAGGATGAATGATCTCCTCCGTTCTGCCAGGGTAAGTCACTCTTCTCATCACTCTCAACTCTCACACTCACAAGCTCAACAAAAGGGAGAGGTCGCAGACAGGTGGAGGAATGCCTGACATCAAGGTCCGCACAGACTTTGAGAATAGAGTCATCCAGCTGGCCGGTGATGATCTGGACCGTTCCTGTGCTGATGGTGAGGTCGGCGCTGCTCAACCAAGTGAGGATCCAGCAGTGCAACATCCATCAGACAACCGTGCTGTGAGTGAGTTCCCCTGTTCCGCAGTCCTCTGCCGTACACTAATTATCCCTCCTTTCTTTTGCAGGCACATTTGGGAAGCAGCCAAGGAGGTCCTCGACCCAGTTCCTTGACTCAAGTCCCGAAGGCACCTTGGAAGAAGAATCTGATGACACCCTCATTGAAGATTCAACACAGCGCTCACCCTCACCCTCCACCAGCACAGAGACACACACCTCACTGGGTAGCCAGGTTCCAGGGTAGCCTCGGGGTTGCACTGTCTGATCCACAGCAGGCCGCAGCAGGGCCTTCCCAGGTATCTGGCACTCGGAGGACTGTTGGAGGCCAGAAATCTGCTGAGTCCGAGTTAGATGAGGAGCCTCTGGATTCAGTTGTACCTCAGATGCTGGAGCTGCAAAGACAAGCTCAGGTACATCAGGAAGGGATACCCGCCGCACTCCTCAGATTGCAAGGCACGATGGAGGAGATCGTTTGCATTCAGGCTGAGGTGAAAGTGCCGGTATGTCAAAATACCGAGGTCAACACTGGTAGGATTGCAGCTGCCATGGAGACCTTGGCCCAGGACATCGCACCGGCACTGCTATGCAGGCTGAACTCCATCGCTGGCGCCATTGTTGGCCTCCAAAGGCGTCAACAGCGTTCAGCTTCCCATTCTCCTTAAGGAGTCAGCTTGGGGCCCTCGGGCACCCATAGGGAGGAGGATCAGCAGGTGCACACCCTGGGGGCCATCCGAACCCCCTCTTCCCGTGACCCCAGCATCTCCAGCTCCACAGGCCGAGGAGGGGGCCACTGCCACACAGCAGGATCCCGAAAGCAGGCCGGGGCCCTCCAGGTCTCGGCCTTCCAGAGGATGCCTGCCAAAGTCACCACAGACAGGGCGTAGCAGTCAGCAGGCTGCCTCCACCTCCTGTGGATGTCGGGGGAGCACCAAGATATACCAGCAGGGCTAGGGAGATTAAGAAGATGTAGTTGCATGGCCTGGGCATGGGTGTTAATCACTTGTACATAATCTTCACTATTGTCAATAAACTCCCAACAATGTCACCCTCTCTATGGTTCCTTGTTCTGATGAGCAGTATTCCTGTCAGTCTGAAGTGAAAGCTTGGTCCCTGCACAAGATATAGGCAGCTGTCTCAGTCCAGGGCCTCTTCCCTGTGCTTTGTGCAACCTTCCCAGCACACTGATGGTGCGCCTTCACCCTTACTGGACACATCAGTCATGCCTGCACCTCAATGGGGCTTATCATTGCTGCCAGAATGGCCTGGGCCAGACGCAGAAAGT
Organism: Cetorhinus maximus; assembly: GCF_964194155.1. Lineage (NCBI taxonomy): Eukaryota > Metazoa > Chordata > Chondrichthyes > Lamniformes > Cetorhinidae > Cetorhinus > Cetorhinus maximus. The sequence goes on along the minus strand of NC_135898.1, from coordinate 92,344,612 downwards.
TCCGCCATTTTCTCTGTGTGCTCCCAGCATCTTTGAGGTGTGACTGGCCCTCCCCATCTCATCAGCATCTGTGTCCGGTCAGAGTGTGGTCCTGAAGGGTTCAGCTCATGAAGGATGCCATAGGATCAGGAGAAGCTAAAGTTTCCCTGCTGCATCTCCACAATATGACCCTGTTCACAGAGCGCAAGCGATCTGCCCTCAGCCAGACAGGAGCCAGACATTCACATTAGCTAAGTGAGGATCTATGGGGTGTCCCGACTGCAGGTCATCATCATCCTCCTGGAATGTAGGGACTATGGGCATCTGCTGTGTCTCCATGACAGAAACCTTATCACAGAGGGCATGTCTGCTGCCATCAGACAGACAGGAGTCAGACATTCACAGAGGCAATGTGAGGGTCTATGGAGTGTCCTCACTGCATGTCATCATCATCCTTCTGGAATCCAGCGGCTGTGAGGGCCTCCCAAGCCAGCCTGCCTTGTCTAGACAATGCAATGGCCTCATCACGGTCATCCTCTCCTTCAAGGACCTCAGCCTCCTCATGCCTCATCGGAGGATATGTGCAGCTCCTCCGTCTCCTCCTCAGTGAGCTCCTCTCCCCGTTGCCCTGCCAAGTTGTGTAGAGTGCAGCAGGTGAAGATGATGCATGACACCCTCTGTGGACTGTGTTGCAGGGCTCCACCCAACCGGTCCAAGCACCAGAACCTTTCAACGTCCCAGTGATTTGCTCCACCAAAGTGCGAGTTGCATTATGAGCCTCATTTTACCGTCGTTCTGCTGCAGTCTGAGGCCACCGCACAGGCGTCATCAGCCACGGCCTCTGTGGGTGGCCCTTGTCCCTGAGGAGCCATCCCTGCAGTTTCTGTGGACCCTGGAAGATGTCAGGGATCTGGAACCTACTGAGAATATAGGAATCGGGGACACTCCCTGGGAATCGTGCACAGACCTGTAGGATTTGTTTCCTGTGGTCATAGACCTGCTGAACATTCAGGGAGTGGAAGCCCTTGAGGTTCACATACTGCACTGCTTGTTGCCATGGAGATCTAAGCGCCACATGAGTGCAGTGGAAGCGGGGTCACTGAATATTTTTAAGGCGGAGTAGATTGATTCCCGTTCGGAAAGGGAATCAAAGGTTATCGGGGGTTAGATGGGAATGGTAGAACTTGAAACACAAACAGATCAGCCATGATCTTATTGAATGGCGGAGCAGGCTCGAGGGGCCGAATAGCCCACTTCTGCTCCTGTTTCACATGTTAGTAATGGAGTGGGAGGCGGTGGCACAGTGGTATTGTCACAGGACTGGTAATCCAGGGTAATGATCTGGTTCAAATCCTACCATGGCAGACAATGGAATTTGAATTCAGCAACAAACCTGGACCATGAAACCATTGTCGATTGTCATAAATAACCATAAATAGCCAGCAACACCCATGTCTCATGCATGAATTTTTAAAAAATGGAGCTCCTTTTGAAATGGCTATCTATTAAGTGAAGGTAGCGCCAGTACTGTTAACTCCCTTAGTGTGGTTGGACCTCAAAGGTTTTCGCTGCATGAAGTTTACTGACAGATGCATTGCGAATACGTTATATGTACTGTGAGGCAGTGCACTTTACTGTGCCCTGCCTTGATCAGAAAGATTTACATTTGATTGAAGGAGTACATAAAACAATATTAAAAATAAAATCCCAATTATGTTCAAGCCACAGCAAACTCATTGATCTTTATTACATTTCCTATCAATTACAACTTATTTTTCAGTGGCTTTCTTTCAGGGGCTATCACAATAGTTATTAAAGTTTAAGCAGTATATGCATAATTCACTCTGTAATTGACACCCTCTCACAATGCTCGGTTTTATATTGCTAAGGAACATTAGCTAAGTTTTATTGCCTGGAGGGTTTGAGTTGTGCACCCACATTGCTGTTTTGTTCAAGGTGCTGAAGGATAGTACTGGAGCCTACCCTTTATACACTTTTATCAGCATTTATTTGCAGAGATACCCATTACAAACATGCGTCTCCAAACCCAACAATCACACTTTCAGTCTGCTCCTACTCAGACGAGTACAAGTGAAACCCCCGTCAATGTCCACTACCTGACTGCATTTAAGCACTCAATGAATATACAATTAACACAGCTATCAAAACATGGTCAATGTCTCCTTAATTGTTCTCCAACATAAGTGTGCACTTTCGGGAACAAGGGGGAGGGGCAGTTTGGTGGAAAAAGAGCATTCACCTTCAGAAAATATCCACGAAAACTGAAACAAGTAATATTTCTGAGGAATGTTTAATGTGACTGCTGTCAGTCCTATCGATGGGATGTATTCACCTATCAATAATCCATGTATTAGTGAAAAATATGTGTACAAGCCCTCTTCCAGGGATGCTTCACACTGGGTGAGCGTGGAGTCGGCAAATTGGAGGTGATGGAAAACAAGGGAAATTGGTCGTGGAAAGCCACTAATGGTCCATATCCTGACAACATATCAATTAGATAAATGGATTCGGAAATAGGTTGAGCTCTGCCACCAGAGGATTGAACTTGTTCTGAATATAATGTTGGTTTTAAACATTTTTAAAAAAGGTATTTTGTTCATTCAATTCCAGATTAGAAAACACCTAAAAGAAATTGAAGATAAGAACTTCACTCTTACTGCAATCGAAACCACAGATCTGGTGTCGCTTAAAAGTAATTTTTGACTCATCTCTTAATTTGTTCTACTTTTCTCGACAATAGTGGTTTTGAGGACCTTGGCCCTTCACTTGGGTTTGTCAGTTAAAAAAAGAAATCATTTGGGTACCAATTCATTCTGCAAAAGGTTTGGGATTATTCTCTCCACTTGCCTGGATGGGTGAAGCTACAACAACATTCAAGAAGCTCGACAACATCCAGGACGAAGCAGCCCCGCTTGATTGGCACCCCTTCCACAAGTATTCACTCCATCACCGAAGCACAGTGGCAGCAGTGTGTACCATCTGCAAGATGCACTGCAGAAACTCACAAAGCCTCCTTAGACAGCACCTTCCAAACCCACGACCACTACCATCTAGGACAAGGGCAGCAGATAGATGGGAACACCACCACCTGGAAGTTCCCCTCCAAGCCACTCACCATCCTGACTTTGAAATATATCGCCGTTCCTTTGCTGTCACTGGGTCAAAATCCTGGAACTCCCTCCCTAACAGCACAGTGGGTGTACCTACACCACATGGGTGGACTGCAGTGACTCAAGAAAGCAGCTCACCACCACTTTGTCAAGGGCAATTAGGGATGGGCAATAAATGCTGGCCTAGCCAGCGATGCCCACATCCCGTGAATGAGTTTTAAAAATTAAATGGAATGCTGTGTTTTCATTACAACTTTTTCTATTTGTGCAGCATTTGAAACTAGGAAAATGAACTATTTCGTTTCTGCATACATTATTCATTGGTCCTACGTGAATAATGTTCAGTCATAGATGTCTGCTTGGGGAGGCTTTCCTTGCCCTAATAATACATTCTGTTATGTTTGCTGACCAAATTAAACACATCAAAATGCAGCAATGTATCAGAGAATTCCCAGGGCACAAATCTTAGATTGCTTACCAATGCAGGGAATTCTTAAATTAAGCCTGTAATAATAAGCAGTGTCCTAATTAATACATATATTTAAATTAATGTAAATGATTATTTGATCTGGCAATACATTATATACACACAGATTACCTAATGAATTATTAGGAACTGAATATTCTATTTACACTATTACTCCAGGCAGTACCTCGTTTATATCATTTATTCAAGCTTTAGGACTAATTTCATAATCAGCTCAGTTCTATTTAGTTCAATGGCTGGTACACAACCTGTTGTATGACTTGTCCTTGGACCTTTATTGCAAGAGGATTAGAGTATAAGAATAAGGAGGTCCTGCTACAATTGTACAGGGCTTTGGTGAGACTATCTCTGGAATAGTGTGTGCAGTTTTGCTCGCAATATTTATGGAAGGATATACTTGTCTTAGAGGCAATACAGCAAAGTTTCACTTGACTGCATCCTGGGATGAGAGGCCTGTCTTATGATGAGAGACTGGGTAAGGACGGTTTATATTCTCTGGAGTTTAGCAGAATGAGAGGTGATCTCATTGAAACGTACAAAATTCTGAAAGGGCTTAACAAGATAGACACTGACAGGTTGTTACCACTTGCTGGGGAATCTAGAACACGGAGGATCAGTCTCAAGATAAAGGAGCCGGTCATTTAGTTATTGAGATGAGGAGAAATTTCTCCACTCAAAGGTTTATGAATCTTAGGAATTCTCTACCCCAGAGGGTTGGGGATTTTCCATCAATAGACATATTTCAGGCTGAGATAGACAAAGTTCTGGTCACTCAGTGAATCAAGGGATATGGAGAGCAAATCAGAAAGGAGTCGAAGCAGAAGTTCAGCTATGATCACACTAAATAGTGGAGCAGATTCAAGGGGCTGTATGGTCTGGTTCTGCTCCTATTTCTTATATTCTTAAGTTCTGTTACTCTCCCTCCAATGGGAATGAGGAGGATGTACAGTTAAGAGGCTAATGCTCTGTGCCTGCTTTAATCCCACCCACCGTTACCTTAACTGGGCTAAGGTGCCTACCTGAGTCAGATGGAAACCTCATTATGACATGTTAATTGGGGGGAGGGGAGTGGATCCTTTGTTGTCATGAAGTCTCTGATTGCATATTAATGACCCACTCAGTTTAGTAAATCCTGGTGGAGAACAAGAGGAGAGGCCCTAAGTCAAAAAACATTACCTTAGTGAGTCCAGAAGGAGCAAAAGTATTTACCCAGGCCCGAAAAAGGAAGTATGGGGCCTCTGTCACCTTGGGTTCTCCCACTTTCCCATCCCAAAACTGATCCATAAGATTGGACACCTCTGCACTAGTGGACATACATGTACTAGGCAAGGTGTCACAGACCTAATTCCAGACCTGTTTACAGATGGAAAAGCCATCATATTTTCCTCTACCTGCCAATTTTTTTGAGAGGAAAATGGGGTGGGGACCATTGTTAATTGGTGTGAGACCCACTGTATTAAATGGGCTGGGGGCCCACTGTGATATTTGGAGTGTGAACCCATTGTATGAATTGAGATGGAGACTCACTGGGATGAATTTTAACTTGCAGTGTGTGTTGGCTTTGGACTGGGGGGAGCTGTGTGTGAGCAACCCCCTTGCGAGAGGTGAGTTGTCAGTTCAATATGCAAATCGCTCAGTTACCGTGCTATTAGCGTGGCTTTTAGAATTTAACTGTGGGTTTTCTAGACTTCCTGGAACGTGCCAGTGAAAATGGGGTGAGAACACTGCGGAGGGGGCTGAAGACATGGAAAGATGTCAATAATATTGAAACCCCACAGCTGTTTTCTTGCCTGATTGTGTGAAAGACTTTGTTCACAGTCTCTCTCTCGGGTACCATGATCTAAGAGAGCATTGGCGAGCATTGACCTCCATGTTGCTCTAGAGGCATGAATAATTCTTGTTGATGGTCCAGTCATCTAATTTGAGAGGCTCTTTAAAAAGTTCGCAGTTTGTCTACATTTGCTTTGTTCACTGTACTGGTGTTGAAAGGTTACTTTCTCCACTTTAGGGGTTCCTTTCATATCTTCAGAGGCTTATTCGTCTGATCTCAACTTTGGACCTCAGTTGAGGACCAAGATGACCAGCAGCAACATAGGAACAGCAGGAAGAGCAGCGGCAACAGAAGCAGCACCAGCCTGGTCCTCACTGAGCTACAGCTCCACAGGACAGATGGAATCAGCAGAGAGATGCAGCCCTCAGGAGGACATGCCTGCCACACAGTGTGTACAGGCAGAGGATATGCTTCCTTGACATGTCAAAACACAGCCTATTCCCCTGCCCCAATATGTTAATAAAGGGAATTGTTCAAAGAAAGTGAAAACAAACGTAATTTTTATAATGCCCCTAAGCATTTTCATCTGGAATGTTCTCAGTAGTTTCCAGGAGAGTCTTCAATTTCTGTGAGGTGGAAAACTTTTCTCAGTCTGGAGGCCTCGTTAAATCTTTGGACATGCACGATTAGCAAAGCGGCTAAGCCAGGCCTGGAGATAAACATCAAAAACAACCGAGAAGCTCCATGTCCTACCCGTGGTTATCCGTTACTCTGTGAATGTAATCAAATAGCCTACGCAAGCTTGATGAGATTGTTGGGCTCATAATCTCCTTCGATTCACATGCCCTACGTATTTTTCATCCTTTGGTATAAATCTATCAGGAATATACTCTGGCAAACAAGACCACGTTCCCCATAAAGTGCCACATGAGGTGAAAAAGGCTAAGGTCACCTCCAGGAGAGACAATTTTCAAAGCTTGGATGCATCGTATTTGCTTATAAATAGTGTCCCCTGCCGCTTTGAGTCCAGCCATGTTATAAGCTTCCACATTTCAGTTCTACATGCCTGAAAATGGATCTCAAAGTTCAATTACTAATTAACTGTACTCTAGATTAAAGCAATAAATAAGTATGGACATTTAATTTAGCTGTCGACAATGTACATAAATTTGAATAGTGCAGATAATGAACTACACTGCTGCTTATTAATTTCACTGGTCTACTTTATCAGTCTCTATAGATATTCAAACTCTCATGCATCCCAAATGGGGCCACTCTTCACTTCCATTACACCAGAGGATGTGCAAGGTCAGATGCTTTTTTGTTTCAGAAAATGTGGCCTCGGTCTATAATGAAAAGCTCATTGCGCTGCACGGAATTATATTTGAATAAACTAAACATAAACTCACCAAATAAGCTTCCTCAGGGATAATGGGCCTATTCAGCCTCAATTATTCTCAGTTTCTCATTCTGAGAATCCACTCCCTTTGTGCCATTCAGAACAAAGGCTCAGAGGTTCAATTAGTAACTTCAACCAAGCAGTGGAAATGCTTCAAATCTCTGTGACATGCTAACGATTAAGTATAATGACATTTTAACACCATGTTCAATAATATTTCAGATGCAAGAGGTAAAACAATTGCTCCTTGATCGATGATGGTCTCTGCGTGGACCTTTGCGCAATGTTGAATTTACCACAGTTTCAGGATATGGTCAGTTTTTGGTCAATGTGATTATTTCAGAAAGGTGGGGCTTTCACTGTTTAAACAATAGTAACCAATTAGTAAGTGTAAACCTGACACCAGCCAAATTTTATTTTGTCGTTGCGAGTATATAGTTTGGGTAGTTACCACATAAAGTCTTGGTTCATTCTTTAGAGCAGGCTTGTTACCAAATGACTTAAAACAAAAGGATTGAGTGTAATCTTAGAATTTTACAGCACAGAAGATGACCCTTCAGCCCATCATTCTTGTGCAAGTTCTCTGACGGAGTTATCCAATTAGTCCCACTCTCCTGCTTTTCCCCCATAGCCCTGCTAGGTTTTTCTTATAAGTATTCACCCCTGTTGGGTCTGTTTCCACCACCATTTCAGGCTACTACTGGATATTCACATTTAACCGCACATCTGTCCCCTGGCCAAATGTTGCTCTAACATTCAAGCTTAAGTGATGACAAGTGTCATGAGCCTCCCTGTTATTTTGACCTGCCTGTGTCCTCCTGCCAACAATTACAGGCAGAAGAGCACCATCCTGGCAAAGTCCATGTGGAACCTGTTACATTGGCCTCGGATCAACGTGCAGCCAGGTAAAGAACTATGCCACCTGTTGCAAGGACATCTGTGCTCAGCAAATACCATAGGCCAGTAATGGCCATCGTCATCCTCAAGTTCCCCATTGTTCGGGTCCAGAAATTCTGTTCTGTTGTTTGAGTCCATTGGTCACCTTCCGCTATCCCATTTATTTTGCCCCAGTTCCATTTTGCAAACCATCTAATGTAAGGTTGGAATAGTCCTCCTGCCATCATATGGCTACAAAATTTGTTTCTTACCTCCATGTTTATTGTGCCAGGTTTTTGTCAGACATTTTGTTACTCAAAGGCAAAAATATTCAATAAAACGATTAGCAGCTTTTCCTAAAGGCTAACTATGTTTATCTCCCCTGTGCAGCTCCCCACTTTTAAATGTACCCATCACTCCTTGAAAGCAGCCTGTTAAGAACTAACATCTGCACGATTTTCTGTACCATCCCCTGCCTTGAGATCTCCCAGTGCTACACTTAATATAAAGAGATTGCGAGGTTGACAATGAGGTGTGGACTGAGAAGGACCATCTTGGTGGGACTTTTGAGGCTTTCGATGTTTATTTTCTTGTAGTAATGCTTTTTCTGTTGCCTCCACTGTTTGGTGGCCATGCAGATGGAGATGGTAGATCAGATAAGGTGGCAATCGGTCCAGCAATCCTTGGTACTTGTCATGGCACAAGTGGTGTGGACACCTCTGTGGTCCCTTGCTCATTACTGACCTAGTCGAGCAGATGCAAGTGCCTGGACTATGAATATTCCCAGGAGACTGGCAGAACAGGGTGTTGGCTATGACAAGGCCTTCTCCTACTCCTCCCTTGCCTATCACACCCTTCCTGAGATATGTGTCTGTTCTGACTCTGGGGTTGAAATCTCCGAGGAGGATCAATTTGTCACCTGCTGGGATTCGCGCTATTGGGCTGGGGATTGCTCAAGGGCGGTGTAGAATCCCTGGCCTCCTTTTTGCCTCAAGTGTAGCAGCAAATGTGCTGATGACGATGACAGAGGCAGGCTGATTTCTCACATGGTTGAGCCCGGCGCTCATGAGGTGTTCACTTATCCCGCAGAGCAGTCCTTGAGGCACAAGACAAGCTCATTTTTGATGGCAAAGCCCATCTCTTCATTCCTCTCCTGGAAGACCCTTCCAGAAGCAGGCTTGCCCACCACCTTGTTCCTTCAGTTGACCTTCTCCTGCACGTCATGTCTCAGTTAGGACAGCAATGTCAGTGTCGAGGTGCCTGAGTTCCTGAGCTATGATGGTGGTGCGGCAGTAACAGGTCTGTCACTGTTGAGATTGTCCGCGAGGATTGTAAGAATATGTTTCAAGATTTGCTTGAAATTGTCGCAAAAGTGCAACGGAGAGAAGCCAACAATTCTTAGAACAGGTACTGGTTGATAAAACTGTCTTTTCCTTTGATACTCAAACTTGGGCTGCCTCTCGTCTCACCTGAGTAGAACCTTAAGGCTAAGCTCACCAATGGCATCAGGCATCCTGTATCTAAATATGCCAGGAAAAGCAAACCACAGGGAAAAAGTGACTATGCATGATATTTTGGGACTAAAATTCAATTTGATGTGGACCAAGAAAGGAAGGACTGATCACATTCCCCAGAAAATAATCAAAGGGGTACAGAAGGATTGGCATGAGGACAGTCGCTATGCCAAAAGGATAAAAAGGAGGTTAAGACCCCTTTCGGCATGGTGTCATCAAGCAAGACCATCAAGAAGAGAAATCCCGCTGAAGAAAGATTGGCCCTAGTCAGATCGGTTCGGACTGACCTGAAGTCAACTTAGACTGACCACCAACTGCATGTTTTCTAAAATTGCTTTGTAACTCATTAATTTTTAAGCTTCTTCTTGTTGATGAAAGCTATGGGAAAGTCTTAAGCTTTGTCCTTACTAATAAAAGCAGTTGGATTTGCAGTGAGGTTGGGTCAGCTGTAATTCTCAATCTCTCGGACAATTACAGGGTCCGGATGTCCCTAACATCGTATTGACAAGTGAAGATGACTCTTTGTGATTATTTTTACAACATGGGGTGGTTGTTGCACATGGTCTTGGCAGCATGGGGCCTTGGTCCAGTGGCAAGGGGGTTCCAAGGCAATTGGAGACCAGGCTCTGCTGTGAGACATTAACATGGTCTGTACATGATCAGACGCAGGTGCCTATGTATCCTGTGGCCAGGAACAGACTGAAGCTGAAAAAACTCTCAACCTCCAGCCACATTGAGCTACAGTGTGGCCATAGTGCTTGGTCAACTCTAATGCCCACCATAACAAGCACCTACAAGACACTCTTGACCTCTCTACCAGGAAACAGTGTGACTGGTTTAATGAAAATGACCAAGAGATACAAGACCTAATCGACCATTGACACAAAGCTTTCACACACTGGAAACTACACCACACCTCAAGAGGAAAGCAACAGTCTTGCAGGCAGCTGAAGGCAGCAGCACAGCATAAAGCCTGTACATAAAGAATGAATGGTGGGTGGAAAAAGCGTGGGAGGTCCAAGCGTGGACGCCAATGGCATGTATGGCTTCTTCAGCTCTGTCAAGACAATCATGGCCCAAGCACGCATGGGCCCACGCCACTGAGAGCCAAGCATGGAGGGGAGGGCGTAGTCATTGCATGCTGGAGAGAACATTTTGAAGAACTCATCAACTGAGACTCTGTCTTTGACTTGAACGTCCTCAACCCCATTCCTCAAGACCCCATTAGGCTCAATCTTGACGCTCCAGCGAGCAAAGGTGAAAAAGCCATTCAACAGCTGAAAAACAACTGGAGCAGATGAAACCCCTGCCAAAATTCTGAAATTTGGCAGAGATACACTTCTGGCATGGCTGCACAACCTCGTATCCCTCACCTGGGAGGAGGAGCACATGCTGGGGGATCTCAGGGATGCTATGATCATGGCTGTATTGAAGAAGGCAGACAAGTCCGATTGCAGTCACTTCAGAGGAGTCTCCCTGCTGTCTGCTACAGGGAAGATCATTTTAAGGATCCTCCTCAATCACCTCCTCCCAATGGCCGAGGAACTCCTTCCAGAGTTGCAATGCAGTTTTCGCCCATCAAGAGGCACCAAAAACATGATTTTCACTGCATGGAAAATCTAATAAAAATGCAAGGGACAGCATTAACCGCTGTACGTGGTCTTTTTCATTTTCACAGAAGCCTTTGACTCTGTTAACCATGAAGAAATATGGAGCATTCTCCTCAAATTTGGCTGTCTCAGAAATTTGGCACCATCCTCCGCCTAATCCATGATGACATTCGTGCCACGATCCTCACCAGTGGAACCACCAAAAACCGTATCTCAGAGAAGACTAGAATCAAACAAGGTTGTGCCATGGCATCAACTCTCTTCTCCATCTTCCTCACCGCAATACTGCACCTCACCTTCAGCAAATTACCCACAGGCATGGAGATGGTTTATGGAACAGACAGAAAACTGTTCAACCAACACCGCCTTCAGTCCAAAGCCAAAATCACTCCAACATTACTCATTGAGCTGCAGTATGTAGATGATGCTTTTCTGTGCACTCACTCAGAAACTGAGATCTAGGTCATTATCGACTCCATCGCTGAAGCATATGAGAAAATTGGCCTTTGACTAAACACCAGGAAAGCTAAGGTCTTCTACAAACCAGCTCCTCAGGAAACCACCCACCCCCCTCCCATCAATGAAGAGATCCTGGAAAACGTGATTCATTTTCTGTATCTTGGGAGTCTTCTCTCAACAAAAGCAAACATGGGCTACGAAATTCATCATTGCCTCCAATGTGCCAGCTCAGCCTTGACTGACTGAGGAAAAGAGAATTTGAGGACCAGGACCTCAAATGCGAGCCTAGGGTAATGTTTTACTGGGCAGCAGCGATCCCTGTGCTTCGATATGCTTTGGAGACTTGGACAACCTACAGCAGCCACCTCAAAGCATTGGAGAAGTACTACCAGCACTGTCTTCAGGAGACCCTCTAAATCTGGAGGCAAGAAAGGTGGTCTAACACTAGTGGCCTCTTCCAAGCCAACACGCACAGCATCAAGGTGATAATCACTCAAAATCAGTTCTACCGGGTGGAACATGTCATTTATATGCCTGACACAAGACTTCCTGAAGCAACTGTTGTGCTCGGAACTTGGTTATGACAGGAGACTCCCAGGAGAACAGCAGAAATGCTTTAGGGATGTCCTGAAAAGCATCCCTGAAGAGGTCAAACATCCTCGCCGATTCATGGGAGAACCTGGCTTGTGACTGACCAAAATGGATAAGGTTCATTCGGGAAAGTGCCGAACACATTGAGAGACTTTGGCAGGAACATGCAGAGGTGAAGTCAAGGCGTTGGGGGGAAGTACACAAATCTCCAAACGCCTCATCAACCCAATCCCTCGAGCACCACCTACTCCACATGCAGCAAAGTCGACAGATTGTGCATTGGACTTATCAGCATTTCAGAATCCATCAAAGCACAGTGGAAACAAGTCATCCTTGATCCTGAGGGACTGCCTAAGGAGAAATCTCAATACAAATTTGATCCTATCCTCATGCAGTATCCACACTCTCTACTAGCAGGAATAGTGACCAGCAGTAGGAGCCTTGGCTGATCCCTTTTTTTTCCCACCTCCTAGGCAGTTGTGACATCCCAGCTGGGATCAGCACAGTCTGAGCATCAAACCTGGGACTTTTTGGCCCACATAGTTAAGTACTTATCCCTATCTCCATACTCAAAGAGATTATCATTTGGCTATAAATTGCCTTATATGTTTATTCCAGTGACTGGTGTCAATTTTAACTTGTTTTGCCTGGTGTTAATGGGGTACCAATGGCCTCCAAGCCTTAATGTCCCAGTAACTTTGATGGTGCAGCCTACACATTTTGAAAGATGCTTATCACTGTGTTCAAAGTGCCCACTTATTTCAATTGGCAGCCCTTTTCATTATGTAACTTGTCATGTTTAAAATGGGGAGGGGGTCATCTTTAAGCTGGTAATTCTACTGCACTTGTGCACACCAACTTTGTAGGTAACATGTTGATCTGGATATTTGAGCATACTCACCCCTTAAGATATTCTTTCTCTGGTGTCTGGAAAGTGGTGATATACTGACCTGTCAGTAATGTTCCCCCCGTTTCCTTCATTGTCATTCTCCAGCCTTAGCTTTTTTTAAAATTCATTTACGGGATGTGGGCTTCGCTGGCTGGGCCAGCATTTATTACCCATCCTAGTTGTCCTTGAGAAGGTGGTGGTGAGCTGCCTTCTTGAACTGCTGCAGTCCATGTGGTGTAGAAACACATACAGTGCTGTTAGGGAGGGAGTTCCAAGATTTTGACCCAGCGACAGTGAAGGAACAGCGATATATTTCCAAGTCAGGATGGTGAGTGACTTGGAGGGGAACTTCCAGCTGGTGGCGTTTCCATGTATCTGCTGCTCTTGTCCTTCTAGATGATAGTGGTCGTGGGTTTGGAAGGTAGTATCTAAGGAGCCTTGGTGAATTCCTGCAGTGCATCTTTTTAGATGGTACGCACTGCTGCAACTCTGAGTCGGTGGTGGAGGGAGTGAATGTTTGTGGAAGGGGTGCCAATCAAGTGGGCTGCTTTGTCCTGGATGGTGTCAAGCTTCTTGAGTGTTGTTGGAGCTGCACTCATCCAGGCAAGTGGGGAGTATTCCATCACACTCCTGACTTGTGCCTTGTAGATGGTGGACAGGCTTTGGGGAGTCAGGAGGTGGGTTACTCATTGCAGGATTCCTAGCCTCTGACCTGCTCTTGTAGCCACAGTATTTATATGGCTAGTCCAATTCAGTTTCTGGTCAATGGTAACCCCCAGGATGTTGATAGTGGCCAATCAATAGAGCCAGTAAATCTGGTAACAATCCACACTACCTAGGGAGAAGTGGGCCTCAGCTGCTGCCAAAACAAGGTAAACTTGGAGATTTACTTTCCAAGTTCAAATGATGCTGGGAAAGCTGTATTATTACTTCATTAAAGTGCAATCACGGCAAAGGAATCTACAGTTTCAATGATCACAAGCCAAATAGGTACAGGAAAGGCCATTCAAACCATCATAGTCCACCATCTCCAGACAACAAGCCTCAAATAAACCATTGACACTCATGGCATCCAAATCTTTCTTTAATGATTCCAGAGATTTTGTTTCTATTATTCCACCCAATAGCCATTACTTCTGTTGGTCATTCCCTCTATTGGTCATTCTTTGTATAGGAATAACATCCCAACACCTTTCCAAACTTTATTTTTTACTTCTTTGAACCTGTGCCCTCTTGCCCTATTCGAAGTTTAATCTAAAGTCACTTTCCAGATATACTTTTTCCAGATCACTTTTTTAACTCATTTACGGGATGTGGGTTTCACTGGCTGGGCCAACATTTATTGCCCAGCCCTAGTTGCCCTTGAGAATGCAGTCCACTGCAGTCCATGTGATGTAGGTACACCCGCAGTGCTGTTAGGGAGTTCCAGGATTTTGACCCAGCGACAGTGAAGGAACAGCCGATATATTTCCAAGTCAGGGTGGTGAGTGGCTTGGAGATGAACTTCCAGGTTGTGGCGTTCCTATCTATCTACTGCCCTAGTCCTTCTAGATGGTAGTGGTCGTGGGTTTGGGAGGTGCTGTCAAAGGAGCCTCGATGAATTCCTGCAGTGCACCTTTAGATGGTACACACTGCTGCTACTGTGCGTCGGTGGTGGAGGGAGTGAATGTTGGTGGATGTGGTGCCAATCAAGTGGGCTGATTGTGCTGGATGGTATCAAGCTTCTTGAGTGTTGTGGGAGCTGCACTCATACAGGCAAATGGGGAGTATTTCATCACACTCCTGACTTGTGCCTTGTAGATGATGGACAGGCTTTGGAGAGTCAGGAGGTGAGTTGCTTGTCACAAAATTCCTAGCCTCTGACCTGCCCTTATAGCCACAGTATTTATATGGTTAGCCCAGTTCAGTTTCTGGTCAATGCTAACCCCCAGGATATTGATAGTGGGGGATTCAGTGATGGAACATTGAACATCAAGGGGCAATGGTTAGATTCTCTCCTGCTGGAGATGATCATTGCCTGACACTCATGTTGCGCGAATGTTACTTGCCACTGGTCAGCCCAAACCTGGATATTATCCAGGTCTTGCTGCATTTGGACATGGGCTGCTTCAGTATTTGAGGAGTCCCGAATGGTGCTGAACATTGTGCAATCATCAGCGAACATCCCCACTTCTGACCTGATGATGGAAGAAAGGTCATTGATGAAGCAGCTGAAGATAGTTGGGCCGAGGACACTACCCTGAGGAACTCCTGCAGTGATGTCCTGGTGCTGAGGTGACTGACCTGCAGCAACCACAACCATCTTCCTTTGTGCTAGGTATGACTATAACCAGCGGAGAGTTTTCCCCCTGATTCCCATTGACTCCAGTTTTGCTAGGGCTCCTTGATGCCACACTCTGACAAATGCTGCCTTGATGTCAAGGGCAGTCACTCTCACCTCACCTCAGGAGCTCAGCTCTTTTGTCCATGTTTGAACCAAGGCTGCAATGAGGTTTACTGCCTTGTGTATCTTTTTAAGGCTTTCATGGTTGAAAACCCCAAATTTCTTCACTCTTCCCTGATAACAGCTCTCTGATGTGAACAGTAAGTCTCTTTCTGAACTGATGTGATCCTACTGCAGCACTATTACAGATTGAGCGTGACTTCCTCTGCCTCATCGATTGTTTCTGCTATGGAGTGTGGCATTGTTACTTATGGCTGTTGCTCTACAGTGGGGTTGAGCGTCTTGAGCTCCACATTTCTGCGATCACAAGGTCTCTCTCAACATCACCCTTAGCTCACCTTACACCACTCATGGAGTACATGCATAGCGCACGCTTTTCATAACCATATTAAATTTACCTGCATTACAACTTGTCGATTTGACAGAACAGGACAGCAAATTGTTACTTCACTTGCCTCTTCCATCACGCGTGTACGCTGGATATCAATGGGGGTTCATCCGAAACTTCTTGTTTCCCAACAACAGTCAGTTTCTGCGTGATAGAACTCCATTTCAGTGCCAGGGACAAGCAGGTCCTGATGTGTTTTCTTTCCTTACCCTTACCCTATGTTAGCCTTCTCTGACCTTTCTTCAGTTTTCATCCACCACTTTGTTCTGGATCTCTTATTCTGCTACCCTTCCTTATTACCTCATCTATCGTTATTGCTTCTTCCAATTGTATGATCTCTTTCCCTGTTTTCCAGTGATTACAGAATTACATTGTATATGGCCCAGCTGATCTCCAATTGTGTTTATGCTCTAGACAAGCCCTCTTCTCAACCTAACTGACTCTGACCATCCAGCTCCTGTATTTTCTATTCCCCCCTCCCTCTTGTATGCATTTTCTTTTCACTCACGTTCTTTCCTACAGATCTGTCTCTCCCCTCCAATGCGCCACGAGTGTTGCTTCTGCCCCCAACAGCATCATTGCACGGGATGCAGGTTATACTGTTTCTCCAACCTTGGCGCATTATTTGCACCATGAAAGAACTAACTGGCTTCCTGGATACACCTTTTATGCCAGGACAATGCAGGTCTGCACGGATGTTCTTGCAAACAAGCACACAGCCCAACTGAAGCACATCTAAAAAGAATCAATCATCTGACTCTTCAAAAGCAAAGCAGAAATTCTTCACCGCAGTGATAACTGCCTCTGACCATGCAAAAATGATTAAATGCTTGAGTAAAATTGAAAATCCTCATCTGTTGTTGAGACCTGTGCCAGGATTTACAGGCTCCTGATTTTTACCTCAGTCAGCGCTTGGTCAAACTCTTTCATTCTGTCACGACTTTCCTTAGCTTTTGTGACACAAGATACATTTCACAATATTTTCACAGCACATCAACAGGCTATTCAGCCCAACAGGTCCATCCCATCGTTTGTGTTCCACGTGAACCTCCTCCCCCACTTCTTCATTTTACCTCATCAATATCTCCTTCTGTTCCTTAATGCCCCTTATACTTACCCAGCTTTCCCTTAAATATATCTATACTATTCACCTCAACCACTCCATGTGGTAGCAAGTTCCATGTTCGAACCATTCTCTAGATAAAGAAGGTTTTTCTGAATTCCCTTTTTTCTGATTGGATTTATTAGTGACTATCTTGACCCTTGATCTGGTCTCCCCATTGAGCAAACAAAACTATTTTATTGGACAAACCACTTCAAAGCTGCTTTAGTTGCAAAAGCAGATGAGTGATGTGTCAATGTGCTTGGCTAGTCAGAGGGACGAATAATACATTGAGCCTCCAGGTCGCTAATGGCAACTAACAACTGGCGTTACATGAAACAAATTTAGAGCATTGTTGCCGTGACTGATATTGTTTGGCCACATATTATAACTGTGAATGATAACTGCTTGCCTGCTCTGATGGAGAGTGCAATCAAGTCTCTTCCTTTTTTCAGTGTCCAATTAACTTGATTGTGTGAAATCGTCAGTCTAAATGATCAGCGTTAATTAGAATTATAACAGTCTTCATCATGTAGCTGCATTAATGGGATTCTTAATTGCGTGCATTTGCATAATGCTTTGATTACAAAAAAAAAAGTTTCTCTCATTTTGTATTCCAAGTGGAAATGTTTACTTAAAGAAGGGAATGAGCAGTGAAGGTTTATGCTGGACCTGAGTAAGCCCATTTCAGATCTGTCTGAGAATCATACAGCGCACAAAGAGGCCATTCGGGCCATCGTGCCTGTGTTGAGTCTTTGAAAGCTCCCCAATTGGCCGCACTCCCCTGTTCTTTCCCCCTAGCCCTGCAATTGTTTCCTTTTTGAATATTTATCCAATTCCCTTTTGAGAGTTACGAGTGAATCGGCTTCCAATGTCCTTTCAGGCTGGACATTCCAGATCACCATAACAATTAGCTGCATAAAATGTATTCTCCTCATCTTCCTGGTGGTTATTTTCTCAATTACCTTAAATCTGCATCCTCTGGTTAATGACCTTTCTGCCAGTGAAAACAGGGCCTCCCCATCTACTTTATCAAATTCTCTCATCATTTCTGAACACCTCTGTTGAATCTCTCTCTAACCTTTCCTGCTCCAAGGAGAGAAATCCCTTTCTATCCAGTCTCTCCTTGTAACTGAAGTCCCTTTTCTCAGGTACAGTGCAGTAAATGATATTCTTCTGCACCCTCTCTAAGGCTTTGGCAACTTGCCTGATCATGGCACCCAGAATTGGAATACACCGGCTGAGACCTAACTCATGATTTCTAAAGGTTTAGTTAGGTTCTTCTGCAGCAGAGGTTAATTTTGGTTCTTACTTACATAGGAGAATATTAGTACATGGCTGAAAAATGGTTGTGGGTGAAATATTAATTAGGAAAACATTGACTGGTATGGAATTTTAAAATGCACAAAGATTAAATTGAAGTGCTTTGGAGCTCTGCTGTTGACGTGTTTGGTAACCTAGTATATGCCTGAGCTGTACAGACTGAAGATCTCAGATTTGAATCTAGCCGATTACAGTCAACCAGGGGGTAGAGATGTTCTCACTGGTCTCAGCATTCCTAGGTTGAGGAGGAGGAAACCAGGCAAGTTTTCCTTTCCTGAATGTTAATCAGCTACTCTTTCAGGAAAGCGTACATGCATGGATATGTGGTGGGGATAGGACAGGACTTTCCTGTGGTGTTATTCTTGCTTGAACAAGACTCACAGCCGATGTGAGAAGGGGCGACTGTTTTTTGTTAGGGAAGAACATCGAGGGTATGGAGTAATGGTAGGGAAGGGGATTTGAGGTGTGGATCAGCCGTAATCTAACTGAATGGGTAAATAGGCCCAACTGCTCAAGTAGCTTCTCCAATTCCTCATATTCCTGTGGACCAAATAGTGTGGGAACACATTCTGACAGTCTTCAGCCAAACTATAGGAGGAGGAGGAGGGGAGAAAATCTGCCCAAAAACGACAACACACAAAGATCGTGTCCATCAGTCTCATCAGTTGGACTGCCTCACTCACTGGTCATGTATCTGGATTAAAATGGCACCTCTTGGAATGAAACTTGATCTGATTTGTTTTAATGCCAATGCATTCAGAATGAAGGCTGTTAATGTGGCCACAGTCTTCTCCACACCGTCGGCGGGATTTACCGCACCCGCCCGCCCACCGTGATCTTCCGGTCCCGTCGCTTGGTCAATGGGCTTCAGGCTGGAGCACCGCCTCGCCCACAGCGGCGGGTCCCGTCCAGGACAGGGCCGGAAAATCCCGGCCCATGTTAAAATTTAATATGTCATTCACATTCTTACCCTGTGCTGCCAAGGAGGAGGCTTCCTCATCAGGACTCCCCACCAGAATCTTTTTTAAATTCATTCACAGGCTATGGGCTTCGCTGGCTGGGCCAGCATTTATTACCCATCCCTAGTCACCCTTGAGAAGGTGGTGCTGAGCTGCCTTCTTGAACCGCTGCAGCCCATGTGGTGTAGGTACACCCACAGTGCTGTTAGGGAGGGAGTTCCAGTATTTTGACCCAGCGACAGTGAAGGAACGGTGATATATTTCCAAGTCAGGATGGTGAGTGACTTGGAGGGGAACTTCCAGGTGTCGGTGTTCCCATCTATCTGCTGCCCTTGTCCTTCTAGGTGGTTGTGGTCGTGGGTTTGGGAGGTGCTGTTGAAGGAGCCTTGGTGAATTCCTATGGTTCATCTTGTAGATGGTACACACACTGCTGCTACTGTGCATCGGTGGCGGAGGGAGTGAATGTTTGTGGATTTGGTGCCAATCAAACGGGCTGCTTCGTCCTGGATGGTGTGGGAGCTGCACTCATCCAGGCAAGTGGCGAGTATTCCATCACACTCCTGACTTGTGCCTTGTAGATGGTGGACAGGCTTTGGAGAGTCAGGGGTTGAGTTACTCATCGCACAATTCCTGGCCTCTGACTTGCCCTTGTAGCCACACTATTCCTATGGCTAGTCCAGTTCAGTTTCTAGTCAATAGTAACTCCCAGGATGTTGATAGTGGGGGATTTGGTGATGCTAATGCCATTAAACATCAAGGGGTGATGGTTTGATTCTCTCTTGTTGGAGATGTTCATTGCCTGACACCTGTGTGGCATGAATGTTACTTGCCACTTGTCAGCCCTAGATATTGACCACATCTTGCTGCATTTGGCAAGATGGGAGTATTCCATCACACTCCTGACTTGTGCCTTGTAGGTGGTGAACAGGCTTTGGGGAGTCAGGAGGTGAGTAAATCTTCGCAGGATTCCTAGCCTCTGACCTGCTCTTGTCAGGTGAGTATTTATATGGCTAGGTGCTGTCTAAGGAGCCTTGGTGAATTCCTGCAGTGCTTTTTGTAAATGGTATACACTGCTGCTTCTGTGTGTCAGTGGTGGAGGGTGGGGTCTTCCTGTTATTGGTTTAAACAATCAAAAAGTTAGTTTCAGCCTTTGATCGATGTTCCAGTCAGCACTCTCAATGGGCAACACACTTCATCAAGACTATGAAGTCAGAAAAAGGCCTCTATTGTTAGAACTGGAAAGGTATAACAGATTTGAGAACTCAAGCGAATACCATCTGTATTCCCTACTCCGAATTACTGCAGAAGGTATAGCAACCCATCCAGGTACTTTTTTCTATAAAGAAACATAGTGCAGAACATGAATTTGAACAAAGCAGAAGAAAAGGTCGTGATGGCAAATCTGTAGAATATTTGAGGAATGGGAGACTGAGGGATAGAAAGAACTCCATAGACCCCAGGGAGGAATGAGTTTTAGCAGGATATTGTCTCAGATACAGTAGACTGCAAAATGATTAGGACTCTAAAAGAAGAGTCAAGAATTTGGTGGAACAACTTTACCCTTTGGTTTAAAGCTGACAATTCCATGGAGGAAGGAGGAGGAACTATATATCTACCATCCAAGGAGAGGAATTACTCTTTAGACAGGCATGAGCCAAATCGGAGAAGCCAGGTAGCTGCCAGTGAGTATTGTTGCTCCACCAAAATTGGAATATTTATTTTATATTTTAATAATTTTATAAAGATCTCTGCAGTGAGGCTAATGAATGTTGACAACCATGGATAATGGAGTGTGGGGAATCTACAGTTGCTTGTCATGTTCTGTTAAACAAATTCTGCTTCCACTAATCAGAGCTGGCTGGAAATGTGAACATTCTCTTACAAAAATACGAGTGACATGTATCCTTTTAAAATGCTGGTCAACTGTGAAGATCGGCCACAATCGGGGATTGTCGAAGGGTTTCTGTTTGGCCATTTCTCTGGCGCCGATTCATGCCCTCTCCTGTCTCTTTTATTCTGGTTTTTGCTTTCCCTGTGAGCTCTATGATACATTGGGATTTTCTCACATGCCAGGGTCAATTTCTGGCAAGAGTGGCAGCACTAGCTGAATGCTGAACCACCAAATAACCGCCCGCCTCCAAATTCATCATAGCCATTAATTTAGCAAAGCTCATTAAAATGCTGTGCGGAATTAAAATGCTAATTTTTACAAGACTCTGATAGATCAGCCTGCAGCTGATGCCTTTTGCAGTGTTTCCCAGTCTGATGCATTTGCACTGCATTTCAAGCAGATTCACGCACTGTTAATTTAGATTCATGCGCTGTTAATTTAGATTTGTCTATTACTAATTTAGCCTCAACTGTCAACAGAACCTATACTGTTCTATACTCTGACAAATCTATTAACATAGAACTTTCATATAAAACCACAACAACTGTGATTGTGTTTCAGTGATACAGAGTTTGGGTATCAGTAACACATTAATGTGCTTTCATCTCATTGGGATATTGACTTCAGGATTTCTTTTGTATTATTGTGACTGTTCTCATTTCCCTGTGAAGTAGATAAATTAATTTAACAAATTAGAAACAGCCTCTATGTCATATCTATTCATGACCACTGTAAAATATGCTTTTGGACGCTATTTAAAATAAATTAATTCATCAGTTCATTTAAGGGGAAAAAAACAATTACAAACTATTTAATTAAAGTTTCTGAATAAGATAATTCTCCAATATCTAATTAACACTGACATTACTTCTAGCTCTGTTCTCAGCCTCCACTAACCACAGGCATACTTACTACTTATTTTTCAAGTCTAAATGTGGGTATACTGAGTGCTTCAAGGTGCTTTTATATTTAAAGTTAGTGTCTGGGAAAGGAATAGCACAGTCTCTATGCTCAGTTTCAATTTGTTTATCTCTGGCTCTTGCTCTACTCAAAATCGCGGTTTGTCAGAGCGTAGAGAAAGAAACACAATTAATTGGTACAAGGAAAGCAACCTGCCTGAAGTAGCTCAACTGGGACAGTTTCAAATCCCATTTAAATTCAGACCAGTTACAACTGATTTTTCCATGAGGGCAGATTTATTACAGAGAATTGCACAAAATGAGCAGCACAGAAAAAGGCCATTTGAGCCAATTGACTCAGGCCTGTGACCGTACTTTACAAGAGTCTCCATCCACCCTTTGTTTTCAATGGGGACCATGTGTTCTCCAATGCCACTGGATTTCCTGTGTTCTTCCAGCTTCCAATACGCTGTGCAGTGGACAGTAGGATGAGCATGTCTCTCTACTTGTCGACACTATTCAAAGCAAAAACCTTCTCCAGACAATCCTCTTGCTGGTGGGATCTGGGTTGAAATCCAGTCTGAACAAAAGGATGGAAGACTCCTCTACCTGCTGCCTGTTAGGGTCATCAGTACAGGGTTCTCATTCCCCTCCATCTTCCTGACTGGGTGAGCATAAGACTACCCACTTTTGGGTACAGAATGGAAATCTCCTTCCGCAAGGTTATACCTCAATGGGTCAGTGTGAAAATGCACAGCCAGGTGTGGTACTGAGCAATGCAGATTGGGATCCAGGTTTAATCCATGATGTGTAGTGAGCGAGGCAGCAGCTGAAATATAGTGTGATCCACTGCTTCAGTATCCTCAAAAGTGACAGACACTTGAATAATGGGAGAATAGAAAAAAGGCATCAGAGTTTTACTACTTACAGTAAGATTATTCCTAGAAAGGATATTAAAAAAAATCTTCCCTCTGGATATCTCGACCTTAGAGTGTGTGCTCCAATCCTCTCCTAAAGGAAACTATTATCGAAATGTTGCCCTTATACCATATTGTAGTCACTAACAATTCCTATTTCCAACATTCACTGTAGGTGCGATCTTTCCTCATTCCACCTTTTCACATTGCTCCTTCTATCACTTCCCCACGTTAATAGAGCACAGTTGTCAAGGTAATCCAGTCATAAAATGGACACAATTTATGAAAGACTTCTTAAGGCAGAATTGACAATTTTGGTTTGATCCGCAAGTGTAGGTCAAGAAATTGAGGGAAAACATGGAAGACAATAACCATTCAACAAGAATAAAATCTAGCTAAGCATAAGCTTGGTGTAAAGAGTAATAGCTGACTTCACTGCAGTAATGTAAGATTAGAATTCCTTTGCAACAAGGTTGAGAAGGACTAGGGTGCATTCAAGAGTAGATGGGATTATTTTTCTAATAGTTTTACTGCAGAAGGGCAGTTTATTACACCAAAATAAATGTCTCTATATAACTGCCATGTTTCATAATCTCGCACTACAAAACTTTGCTGATAGATTCAAACATTCTAACTGATGGATTCCCTTTAGAATTATGGATCCTGTTGGAATGTATTGTATTCCAATCTGCTGCATTTGGCTGAAAGGAGACTGGGAATAAGAACATTATCCGAGGTTCCAGATGGTAAGCCTTGAATATTCAACATTGCAAATGTATTGGGAAATGTTATAATATTAGATGCAAAAGTTGGCCTCCAAAAAGGCAGGAAACAGAAAAAAGTGGAGCAGGAGTACACTTAGCCCCTCAAGCCTGCTCCATCATTCCATTCGACCATGGCTAATCTTCTCCGTCAACTCCACTTTCCTGCCCGATAACCATACCCGTTGATTACCCCAGTGTCTCAAACACTATCGCGCTCAGTTTTGAATGTACTCAACATTGTCCTCTTGGTTGCAAAATTCCAAAGAGTCCAAAGAAAATGGCATTTCCTGCTAGTCCACAGAGTTCATTGATCCCCAACCACCCATCTGCCCAACCACCATGCTGGCCTTAATTTGGAAATGTTACAGAGAAGTTCGAACCTACAGAGGTGTCTGCAAATTGCCTCAGAGGAAATCTGCAGAACTAAACAGCCATCTTCAGATTGTCAATGTTTGTGGTTTGGTGGTCAGATCAAGTGAAGAGGAAGAAGACCAGATTGTGAGAGGAAGGCAGAGAGTGTGAAAGCAGAAAAAAAAAAGGCAAGATAACAAGCCAAAGAAACGGAAAGAGCGACCGAGCAATGAGGGGGCGAAACACAAAGGAGAGAAATGAAAAGCGAGAAAACAAAGAGAAAATGTGAGATAGGGGAAGAAGAGACACCAAGTAAAGAGTACAGGAAACAAGTACAAGTCACCAGCAGTCTACCATGTTTATGGTGGACAGCTGTTTGTACTGCACAATTTCCCATTCCCATTTACAATCGCACCTGCAGAGAATTACAAAGACAACCTTCAGAAGGTTAGGTTGGAGGAGCTGGGGGTTGTTCTCCTTGGAGTAAAGGAGATTGAGGGGAGATTTGATAGAGGTGTACAAAATTATGACAGGTTTAGATGAGGTGGACAAAAAAAAGAGCTGTTCCCATTTGCTGATAAATTCAGCGAACATACGAACATATGAATTAGGAGCAGGTGTAGGCCATTCGGCCCCTCGATCCTGCTCCGCCATTCAATAAGATCATGGCTGATCTGAATGTAACCTCAACCCTACATTCCCGCCTACCCCCGGTAACCTTTCACCCCACCTTGTTAATCAAGAATCTATCTAGCTCTGCCTTAAAAATATTCAAAGACTCTGCTTCCACTGCCTTTTGAGGGAGAGAGTTCCAAAGACTCACAACCCTCTGAAAGGAAAAATTCTCCTAATCTCCGTCTTAAATGAGCGACCCCTTATTTTTAAACTGTGACCGCTAGTTCTAGATTCTCTCACAAGAGGAAACATCCTCTCCACATCCACCCTGTCATGACCCCTCAGAACCTTAAAGGTTTCAATTAAGTCACCTCTTACTCTTATAAACTCCAGTGGATACAAGCTTAACCTGTCCAGCCTTTTCTCATAAGATAACCCACCCATTCCTGATATTAGTCTAGTAAATCTTCTCTGAACTGCTTCTAATGCATTTACATCTTTCTTTCAATAAGGTGACCAGCACTGTTCACAATACTCCAGATGTGGTCTCACCAATGCCCTGTACAACCAAAGCATAACCTCCCTACTTTTGTACTCAGTTCCTCTCACAATAAATGATAACGTTCTATTAGCTTTCCTAATTACCTGTTGTACCTGCACACCAACCTTTTGTGATTCATGCGCAAGGACACCCAGATCCCTCTGAGTCTCAGAGCCCTGCATTCTCTCACCATTTAAATGATAAGCTTCTTTTTTGTTCTTCTGGCCAAAATGAATAATTTCACATTTGCCCACTCCACTTGCCAGATCTTTGTCCACTCACTTAACCAATCTATGTCACTATGTGGCCTCCTTCTGTCCTCTTCACAATTTACTGACATATTGTCACAATTTACTACCTCTCTTTGTGTAGTCAGCAAATTTAGCAACCATTACTTCGGTCCCTTTATCTGCATCATTTATATAAATTGTAAAAAGTTGAGGCCCCAGCACTGACCCCTGTGGAACACCACTCATCACATCCTGCTAAATGGGAAAAGACCCATTTATGCCAACTCTCTGATTCCTGTTAGCTGTCCAATCTTCTATCCATGCCAATATGTTACCCCCTACACCATGAGCTTTTATTTTCTGCAATAGCCTTTGATGTAACACTTTATCAAATGCCTTCTGGAAATCTAAGTACAGTACATCCACCGGTTCCCCTTTATCCATGGCACATTTGACTCTTTCAGTAAACTCCAATAAACTGGTTAAGCATGAATTCCCTTTCACAAAACCATGTTGACTCTGCCTGATTGCCTTGATTTTTTCTAAATGCCCTGCTATAACATCTTTAATAATAGCTTCTAATATTTTCCCTATGACAGATGTGAGGCTAATTGGCCTATAGTTTCCTGCTTTCTGTCTCTCTCCATTTTTGAATAAAGGAGTTATATTTACTATTTTCAAATCTAAAGGAACCTTCCCCGAATCTAGCCAATTTTGGAAAATTAAAACTAATCACTAGCCACTTCTTTCAAGACCTTAGGGTGAAGTCCATCCGGACCTGGGGATTTGTCAGCCCCGCAGCCCCAACAATTTGTTCAATACCACTTCCCCGGTGATTGTAATTTTCTCACGTTCCTCCCTCCCTTCCATTTCCTGATTTACAGCTATTTTCGGGATATTACTTGTGTCCTCTATAGTGAAGGCCAAAGGAAAATACTTGCTTAATTCATCCAACATCTCCCTACTTTCCATTATCAATTCCCCAGACGCTAACTTTATTAACCCTTTCCTTATTTAAATATCTATAGAAACTCTTACTATCCATCTTTGTTACTAGTTAGCTTTCTCTTATATTCTAATTTTTCCCTCCTTATTAATCTTTTTGTCATTCTTTGTTGTTCTTTCCAATCTTCTGACCTGTCACCCATCTTTGCGTAATTATATGCTTTTTCTTTAAGTTTGATACTGTCTTTGATTTAGTTAATTTAGTTAACCACGGATGGTGGGCCATCCCCTTGGAATTTTTCTTTCTCATTGGAATGTATCTATTCTGTGTAGTCTGAAATATCCCTTTAAATGTCTGCCACAGAACTTCTATTGACATATCCCTTAATCTAATTTGCCAGTTCACTTTAGCTAGCTCTGCTTTCATGCCTTCATAATTGCCCTTATTTAAGTTTAAAATAAAATTCTTGGGACGCACTCATTTCTCCCTCAAAATGAAAGTAAAATTCAATCATGTTATGATCGCTGCTACCTAGGGGTGCCTTCACTAGGAGTTCATCAATTAATCCTATCTCGTTGCACAATGCCAGGTCTAGCAAAAAAACTAGCCCAAAAACATTCTATGAACTCCTCATCTAGATTACCTTCACTCATCTGATTTTTCCAGTCTATAAGTAAATTAAAATCCCCCATGATTATTGCTGTACCTTTCTGGCAAGCTCCCATTATCCCTTCTTTTATACTGTGACAATACAACAAGTGACTTCTTGTCCACATCATTCCTCACCTCAACCCAAATTGCTCCTACATCCTGGTTTCCTGACCTTAGGGAATCCGCCTCTAATGAGCTAACAACATCATTAATTAACAGAGCCACCACTCCACCTTTTCCTAACTTCCTGTCATATACCCTTCAATATTCAGGTCCCAACCTATGACATCCTGTAGCCTTGTTTCTGTAATTACTATCAGATCTTACTTATTTATTTCTATTTGCGCTATCAGTTCATCTGTTTTGTTTTGAATGCTATATGCATTTAGATACAGAGCCTTTATTTTTGTCCTTTTATTATTTTTGTAGCATCTAGCCTTATCTGTGGATTTACTCTTAGATTTGTACTCTCCCTCCCTTCCTGTCACAGTATGTTCATCATTTCCCATATTGATACCTGTCTCTCTTGCCTTGTCTTTACTCTTTGGTTTACTGCATCTTCCTGACTTTGATCCCTTGCCCCCACTATTCAGTTTAAAACCCTCTCTACTTCCCTAGTTATGCAGCTCGCGAGGAAACCAGCCCCAGCACAGTTAAGGTGTAGACTGTCCCAATGGTACAGATCCCACTTTCTCCAATTCTGGCCCACAAACCAGAACCCACTTCTCCCACACCAGTCTTTGAGCCAAGCATTAATTTCTCTAATCTTATTTGTCCTTTGACAATTTGTATGTGGCTCAGGTAATAATCCAGAAATTATTACCTTTAAGGTTCTGCTTCTTAATTTGGTGCCTAGCTCATCCTGCCTATGTCGTTGGTACCTACATGGACCACAACCACTGGATCGTCCCCCTCCCACTGCAAGTTCCTCTCCATACCTGAACAGATGTCCTGAGACCTGGCACTGGGCAGTCAACAAAGCTGTCTGGACTCTCACTCTTTGCTAAAGAGAACAGTGTTAATCCTCCTCACTATACTGTCCCCTACTACCACTACATTCCTTTTGCTCCCCCCACTTGGATGGCTTCCTGTACCATGGTGCCATGGTCAGTTTGCCCATTCACTCTGCAGCCCCCGTTCTCATCCAAACAAGCTGAGAGAACCTCAAACCTGTTGGACAATTGCAGAGGCTCACACTCCTGCACTCCTGCACTCTGGACCTTACCTGCCTCACTCATAGTCACACCCTCCTGTCCCTGGCCACTGACCAAATCAGAAGAGCCTATCCTAAGTGGTGTGACTGCCTCCTGGTATAAAGCATCCAGGTAACTTTCCCCCTCCCTGATGTGTCGCAGTGTCTGCAGCTCAGCCTCCAGCTCAATGACTCTGAGCTGAAGTTCCTCGAGCCGCAAACACTTACTGCAGGCGTGTTTGCCCTGGATCACAGTGTTATCCAGGAGCTCCCACATGCTGCAGCCTTGGCACATTATCTGTCTTGCCATCCTTAATGTGTTTTAAATAATTACTTAATTATACTAATCACTTATTTATGTTGCTTTCTTATATATTTTATTAACTTTACAATCAAATTGTGTGCCATTCTAAACCTCAGGGATAGAATAGAACTTACCCACTCACAGATACTCATCAAACAGCTAGCTCCTTTCCCTGTAGTGGAGCAAGAACCAATTTGTATGGGGTGAGAAAGATTGAAAAAGGAAACAAACATCTCCTTTCCCCTTTACCAAACTCCCCTCTCACCAAACTCCAAGTCTTCGCTCAGTTAGTCAGCTGCACTCTGTTTGGCTAGAGCATAAAGTATTGGGCAGTGAAACTGGGCGATGTGAAGAAGACCTTTTTTATGCAGCGAGTGGTGATGAGCTGGACCTCGCTGCCTATGAGGGTGGCGGAAGCAGAGATGATGAACTGTTTCAAAAGGAAATTGGATGTGCACTTGAGGTAAACAAACTTGCAGGGTCATGGGCATAGAACAGGGGAATGGAACTGACTTGATGGTCCAAATGTTCTCCCTCTGTGCTACAATGACTCTAACACTGAGCTTGCTGCTAGCTATTTTGGGAAATTCCAGAAGAGGCTCTTTGCATTTATATTAAGTATTTAATCCTCCCAATTTGCTGTTTTAAAAGCTCAGTTGATATCATGCAAGTTGAAGTGTTTACCAAATGTCTTTCACTTTGTGCTGCTAACTATTCACCTAGTGTGTGGGAGTCGAGTGTCTCAGTACTGCAGTGTAGTCAGACACTGCAACTGTTTGTCTTAGAACCATGGTGAAATGGTGATGGGGAGACTGGACTTACTCACTGTGGGGCATTGAGCTTTAGTTGTCCAGAGTTTACAGTGAAAATAAGAGTGGGCGGAATTGTCCCAGGTTTGCACTAAGTGCGGTAATGGGCAGGTAAAATGACATTTTACCCATTGGCCGCAATGGCGGGTTTTCACACCGTATCATCTCAAACCCACCACATTATTTATGTATTCCTGTGAAACACGCCGTTTCCATGGTGGGTGGGCTCTCGTTCGCCTGCCCGCCATCACCTCACCGCTTCATCACATGGGGCACCATATTTAAAGTCCTGCCGCGTGAGCACACCTCAGTGCTTCCAGGAACCCACTGCCCATGAGGGTGGTGGAAGCAGAGATGATAAACGGTTTCAAAAGGAAATTGGATGTGCACTTGAGGAAAACAAACTTGCAGGATCATGGCCATAGAACAGGGGAATGGAACTGACTTGATGGTCCAAATGTTCTCCTTCTGTGCTACAAAGACTCTATCATACATTGAGCTTGCTGCTAGCTATTTTGGGAAATTCCAGAAGAGGCTTTTTGCATTTATCTTAAGTATTTAATTTAAGTATTTAAGATGTGCTTCCACACCAACTGCAGGGAAGATATCCATGAAAAGCATAAAGGGCTACAGCCCCCAGGTTTAATGAAGCGTCACTGGAATGCCATTTGGACACCATGGAGGCCGCCGTGATGTCCTCTACTCCCACTCTGGCCACAGGATGGGCAGCGGCATCACCAATCCAGGATGGCAGGTGGTGGCAGTGGTGATCAGTGCCAATGCTGCACACAGGAGGATGGCCATCCAATGCAGAAAACGGATGAATGCTCTCATCCATGCCGCCAGGGTAAGGCAACCATGTTATCACTGTAAACACACAGCCTCACAAGCCCATCGCACATTCACTGGCACCTCACTCACTGCCAGCTCAAAGGACATCACCACTCACTCTCTCACACACACCCTCACATCTCCATCTGGCCTCATCTCCTCTGGAGACTGCCTCCTCAGCCCTCACCCCCTTGAGGCCACTTGCACAGATCAACATGTGCCCCCACACACACGCTGTGTTACCCTCCTTCCCCAGTACAGCCCTCGTCCTACAGCCTCCTCCCTTGCCTGAGGCCACTTCTCCCCCTTCCCCAAGCAAGAACTTGCCCTGCAGCCGTGAAAAAACCACCCACATATGGCTGGTCTGGTAGGTAGAGACCTGCCCATGAGACCCTCTAAAAGTGATGTGGTGCTGCCTGTGAAGCCTGGCACTGATGACTGTGAGCGCTGCCCGAAGCTGGGTGGGCAAACAAACCTTGAGGTCCCCAGTGAAGTGTCGCCCACCAGGTGCACATCACTCATGTGCTGTTGTGAAACACATTGGCGTGTTTTCCTGCTGATGTGGGCAGACGATCCAATGGCAGGGTGGGGGATGAGTCCAGGGGCCTGGCCTTATAATGATATGTTGATGTATTACAATGAGATTCCCGACATCCGATGGCGGGAAACGCGGCCCACCATCGGCAGGCAGAGTGGACGATCGCAAACTGGTTTCACGCTGTCGCGAAACCGATTTTTGGCCTTCTCGCCATATTGTCCGCTCACACCACAGAACACGCCCGACGCTGGAGGGCACAGAGAATCCTGGCCAGCGAATTTGCGCTTCCTGGTATTAGTGTGTGGAGAAAAAGCAGAAAATTGTAGCTACAAAGAGACCGGCCATGCATTGTGACGCGCCACAATTGCTGGGTAATTTGTACCATTCCAGCATTAGTCTCACAAAGAAACAGATCTCGCAGAGAGTCTCCCCACGTGTGTGAAAAAAATGCTGCATTTGTGCTGTTAGTACGAACTACACTCATCACATAAAGTTATGGCTGTAACTTAATGACATAAGGAGCCTTATATTTATGTTCCTGTAACATCATCAACCTCTCCAGACCAGGAAGGGAACAATTGAAGTGATTCATTCCTTCAGGTAGTGAATTGCCCCCAGAGGTTTTTAAAAATTTAACATCTTATTTTTTTTCCTTATTTTGCTTTCTGTGTCAGCTCTTTTTACTTAATCTAATCTATTTCCCCCCACTCGCTGAACTCTAATTCACCCTAATTCTTTTTCTATTATCATTCTATTTATCTTTCTATCCTTAAGTTTCGTTGGTTAAGAAGATGGGCTGTTGGCTCCACTGTTCACCAAACGCCTGTTGCATTTTCAGCAAGTTACAGTGGGACAATGTGGAGCAAAATGCATAAACGCCAACACGTTCCACCCACTTTGAGTGGTGGGGGGTTGTACACTGCACAGAAAGACAGAGTGGATTAGAGAAAGCAGAGGAGTGAAGTACATGAGATGAGAACAAACAATAACAGGCGCACAACAGGAAAGGGGAGAAATGAGGGCAGAGGGAATAAAAAAAGAAGCAGAGAGAAGATGAGGGGAAAACAAAGAAGCATTTTGGGAGGACTAACACGGCAAGGGAATACACAATGAATGGTAGGACCTTAGGAAGTACAGAGGATCAGAGGGACCTTGGTGTACATGTCCATAGATCCCTGAAGGCAGTAGCACAGGTAGATAAGGTGGTTAAGAAGGCATATGGGATACTTGCCTTTATTCACTAAGGCATAGAGTATAAGAGCAGGGAGGTTATGTCGGAGCGGTATGAAACGCTAGTTAGGCCACAGCTGGAGTACTGTGTGCAGCTCTGGTCACCACACTACAGGAAGGATGTGATTGCACTGGAGAGGGTGCAGAGGAGATTCACCAGGATGCTTAGTTCTGTTGCAGAGTCATACAGACTCGAAGTGTTAACTGTGCTCCTCTCCGCAGATGCTGTCAGACCTGCTGAGTTTTTCCAGGTATTTCTATTTTTGTTTTTGTTCACCAGGGTGTTGCCTGGGCTGGAGCGTTTCAGCTATGAAGAGAGACTGGATAGGCTAGGGTTGTTTTCCTTAGAGCAGAGAAGGCTGAGGGGAGACCTGATAGAGATGTACAAAATTATGAGGGGCATAGATAGGGTAGATAGGAAGAAACCTTTCCCCTTAGCAGAGGTACCAATAACCAGCGGGCATCGATTTAAGGTAAGGGGCAGGAGGTTTAGAGGGGATTTGAGGAAAAATCTTTCCACCCAGAGGGTGGGTGTAATCTGGAACACGCTGCCTGTGGGGGTGGTAGAGACAGGAACCCTCACAACATTTAAGAAGTATTTAGATGAGCACTTGAAATGCCACAGCATACAGGGCTGGAAAATGGGATAAGAATAGATAGGTGCTTGATGGCTGGCATGGACACAATGGGCTGAAGGGCCTGTTTCTACGTTGTATAACTCTATGACTCTATGACAAAGAAAGAGAAAGGGGAAACAGTGATAGAAACAAAGTGAGAATAAAGGGCAAAACATGGCGGGAAACAGGGGGATCAGAGTAACAAGAAAGGAAAGAAAAATAGATTAAAACAAAAAAGGAACAAAGAGATACAACAGGAGAAATAAAAAAGAAAAAAAAAGAAAAGTTAATTTTGTGCATTTTTGCACATCCTGCTTTTGTTTCCACTGCTTTTGTGCCGCATCCACAATCAGTCCTGGGTTAAATTATATTTACCATTTTCTTGTTCTGACAGCAATTTGTCACACAGTTCAAATTGGAATATTTAAAATTGATGAGCCAGAGTTCCTTGTTGTGGGATCACTTTACAAGTCAAACTGGCAGTAAACAGTGTGCTGCAATATAATTGGAAAGCACTTAAAATGAACTGATTGGGATTAAAGGATTACTTCAAATTCCACTGGGACTGTGCACTGTTGTTAATAAACTGAAGTGGTCCCAAGAAGCTAATTGAAGGGAAAAAAATAAAACCCCTCGCAAACCATGCAAGTTGGCTTTGGTTAGAAATCCTACTCAGGTTTGGTCTATGTTTGCCAATCCATGGGCTCTTATGTCGGATCAGAATTGCAGACTATTTAAGAGATTGTCATGATTTTTCTATGATTACTGGGGTTGAATGGGCATTTGCTGGAATTATAATTTGGCAGTAAAATTGTGGCAATTTGTGGGCGGAGTTTTTTGTTTGGCGTGCAGGAGCACGCCTGACCTGCTTGAGCATCAAGTAGTGCGTGGTGACATCGGGCGAGCCTCCCCACGTCATTCCGCGCTCGCGTGATATTTCGGTCAGTGAGCACGTGCCAAAGTCGGAAGTGTGCCCGTCGACAATTAAAAGGGCGACGAAGCTCATTAAAGTTCCAATTGTCCCCGATTTTTTTTCACGGTCCGCCCAACCTTACCATCGGCGGAACGAGCGAATCTGCCGGGTGGACTTTGCATTTTTGATGAAACCTCATCCGATGGTGGGATGAGGTTTCGGTTATTAAATAAAAAAAAATAAAAATGTCTGGACAGAATTTTCATCATCTATGTGTTTAGGTGACTGATTCTGACGCCTGGACATTTTATTCCGGATTTTACAATCTTTCTTTATTGCTTTTAAATTCTTCGGCTCCTGAAGGCAGCTCTCCGCCTTCAGGGAGCTTTTATTCTGCGCTCCCCCCAGCGCCCGCACTTAGGTCAGCGCCTGCCCTCCTCCCACCCCCACCCAGGCACCGCTGAGCCTTTCAGCGCGTGTTTCGTGCTGGCTGGCTATTCATTGGCCAAACTGAAAATTCTGTCCTATGTGTTTGATTTGGTGTTGGTGTTAACGGTACCTTCCTTGGCATGAATACCAATGCGACGTGATGGATTGATTGCACATCAATTCCTTCCCACTTTACAAAGAATTTACAGCACAGAAACCAACCCTTCAGCCCCACTGGCCTATACCAATGTTCTTGTTCCATTAGAGCCTCCTCCTACCCTATTTCATCTAACTCCATGAGCTAATCCCTCACCAGCTAGAATTTCCATTATAATTCCGGAGTGTGATGGAATACTCTATACTTGCCTCGATCAGCAGGTGCAGCACCAGCAATGCTCAAAAAGCTCAACACCATCTAAGACAAAGGAATCCACTTAATTAGCACCCCTCCACCATCTTAAACATCCACTCTCTTTGCCACTGCTGCCCAGTGGCAGCAATGTGTACTATATACAAGGCGCATGGCAACAACTCTCCAAGAGCTTTCGACAGCGCCTCCCAAACCCACGACTCCTACCAGCTAGTAGAACAGGGACAGCAGATGCATGGGAACACCACTATCTGTAAGTTCCCCTTCAAGTCACACAATCCTGACTTGGAACAAAGCACTGTCCCTTCAATGAAGCTGGGTTAAAATCCCAGAAAATATCCCCTAATAGCACTATGGGCATACCTACACCACACAGATGACAATGATCCAAGAAATGGGCTCACCAACACCTTCTCAAGGGCAATAAATGCTGGTCTTGCCAAATACATTCATATACTGAGAATTAAAAAATTCGGACTATACCTTCTCCCCCATACCCATTCACCAGAACCATGCATTTCAAAATTTCAAATTGCTATATTCTACCCACTACCAACTGCTGGCATGGCTTAACTGAGGTACAAAAATAACATCAATAACTGTGTAAGTGAATTTACAAAAGAATTACGAGGGTTGCATTCTCCATCGCCCCAAATCCTCAATGAATTGTAATTAAGATTTATCACTCAGTCTCTTATGATAATTCTCTCTTTCGTTAAGTCTCAAAACTTGCCATCACCCTCGGTCTTTTCCTCCTTCTACAATAGACATAATTAGTGCCATCTAACCATTACTTCTTGCTTCACTTGACTTTGTCTTTGACCCCTTGAGAGCATCCTGTACAATAGGTACACTCATGTTGTGAGCCAGGATGAACCCAGTGTTCAGGGTTAAATCGATTGATGTCTTTTCCTCTAAACCTCAACTCAGTGCAGCCCCGTCTTATCCAGTCCCCTTCCTTTCTCTCTCAGACACCGCCCCCCCCCCCCACAACTCCCTTCTCTCCTAGCACCCAATCCAGCTCAGTTTCTTCTTCCTCTTCAGTCAAGACCTATCTCGTAACCTCCCTCTCCCTTTCCCTTTGCAACACAAGAAACATAAGAACAGGAGTAGGCCATATAGCATCATTGAGCCTGTTCTGCCAGTCAATGAGATATGGCTGATCTGTATCTGAGCTCTATATATTGGCCTTTGCACCATATCCCTTAATATCTTGACCTAACAAACATCTATCTATTTCAGTGCTGAAATTTTAATCACCCAGGATCCATGGCCTTATTTGGAAGAGAGTTTAAGGCTCTTGTTACACTTTGCGTGAAAAAATTCTTCCCGATTTTGCTCCTGAATGATTTAGTTCTAGATTTAAGATTACGTTTCCGTTTTCTGGGTTGCCCCACCAAAGACAATTATTTCTCAGCTTCTGCCTTAACAAATCCTTTTAACACTTCGATCTTAACATCCCTCAATCTTCCAAATACAAGCCAAATTTGTGCAATCAGTCCTCATAACTTGACTCAATAAGCACCAGTACCTGGTGAATCTACATCATGGTGGTGATGGTCTATTATAGTTCACTCAGAGAGTCTTTTACATGCGCGTTGTAGTCTGGAGCCTTGACAGTGATGGTAGAGGTTCCAACTTTTTTTCCATCACACGGCTGACCAGGAATCTCTCCCAATCTTACCGCCCGCTATTGTCATGTGTTGGAAGGACTTGCAGATTGATACTCAACCTATTTGGCCACATTATGAACACATCTTCTTTGTTGGCCATCAGGTGCTGGCTTGGGATTCAAACCCAGAGCTTCCAGCTCAGAGGCAGGGATGGTACATGCTGCACCACAACACCAACCTGCACCAAACTCTCTTGCAGTTTTAATATATCCTGTGTTGCAGAAAACTGAACACAGTACTCTGGATGAGGCCTGACCAAAGTAACATCACTCCGCACGTCCATCTCCATCCCTGATCCTGACAAGTTACAGTTTTCCTTGTCCACCAATCTCTCATCATGACCCTTTTCCTGCAGACCCATCTACAACCTGTCTCTATGATGACTTTACCCCCTGTGGTCTTCTCTCCGTTATATTGTCTACTATCATACTACCTGGCAATGTTATGCCTCCCTAAACGTTGGGTCAGCAGATGTTGAGAACTGAGGCTGCTATTGCTGTATTCTGACTGATTGACCAGACTCTGAAAAAGTGATCGGGGTGATCAAAGTTATGAACAATATCTCGGTGTTCTCCACATGGGGAATTCTATGATCCTGCACTCACAGGCAGCGAAGAGCGGAGGTAGGGATGGGACACTGTAGTCCTGATTCTCATTCGCTGTGACCTCGGGATCCTTGCTGGGAATATCTAATTACTCCTCGGGCAGAATATTACACTTGGCATGTGGGCACGTGCCCGACATGCCCGAGCTTAAAACGATGCACGATGACGTTGGACGAGCGTCCCGACGTTGTTGCACAGTCTCGCTATATTTAGTTCAGCGGGAGTGCGCCGGAGTCGGCCGTGGGCCCACCGACAATTAAAAGGCCTGTTAAGGCCATTAACAAGCTAACTAAATTCAAATTTACGCTGCCCGTCCAACCTAACGGTTGACGGGCAGGCAAAAAGGCCAAGCGGCCTTTACATTTTTTAGGAAGTCTCGTCTACGGGCGGGATGAGGTTTTCTAAAGTAAATAAACGTCAAATAAAAATTTTATTTTTGAACTAAAAATGTGTCCCAGCTCATGTGACAGAGTCACACGCAAGGACATGTTTCATGACAGTTTTATTTCCTTTCGTATTTTTTTTTAAACAGCGCTTCGTCTCCCCGAAGCAGCTCAGTGCCTCAGGGAGATGGAAGCGCTCTTCCGCGTGCAATGTGCCAAGTTTAGGCTAGGCCCTCTTGGCCTCCTCACCCTGCTCGCACAGCCGGCACTCAGCTCTGCCACTCATGTTCCACGCTGGGCAGGCCCACGTGAAATCGCGGTGCGGAGCCAATTGCGGGCGGCGGGCGGCTTCCCAACCACCCTGCCCACCCCCGGCGAGCACCCCAGCCCAAAAGCAAAATCCTGCCTCTTGTGCTTTTCAACTCCTTGGGATCTTATATTGCTGTTCCTGTGGGAGGAGCTCACATAATTGTTGAACACTGCACTGATTGTATGGGCACCTGGCTGGTGCACCATAGCTTACAGCTCTGCCGGGAATGTTGTGTTTCAGCCTGTACCTTAGAACGATACAACACAGAGGGAGGCCATTTGGCCCATCGTTCCTGTGTTGCCTCTTTGAAAGAGCTATCCAATTAATCCCGCTTCCCTACTGCTCTTTCTCCGTCCCCCTATATACCTTCAATGGAACTTTATTCCTTGGTCCAGCATCAGTAAGATACCTCAGTGGCTATAACCTAACCCGCCCATCAGGAACTGAGAGGGGATCGGATGCGACACTGGTTTAATACCCTGCCCAATTTTACTGTCCTGTGATGTCAATGTTGGATGGAATGTTCTTCCAGACTCCGTGGGTTTCCCACTGGAGGGTTATGTTAAAATTGACTCCTGGTGGGATTTTGCCTTTTGGGTCGGAACGTTGATGTCAGGCTCCAATGAGGATCCCGATCCCACACTGTTTCAGGTTTAGTCACCAGTAGCAATTTTCCTTTGGTTGGCCAATTAGTGGCCAGAGGGTATCCTCGTCATCCAATTAAGGATAGCGATTGGGCTCTCAAAGCTGGGGAGGCCAATAAGAGGAGTCATAGCCTACGTTGCAGGTAAGAGAGAGAGAGGGTGTCTCCATCTTGAGGGCACTCTCAGCAACTTGAAAAACTCCAAAATAAAAAATGACCCCAGCTGCCATTGGGAAGAGGAAACTTCCAGGCAGTTGGAAAATTCCAGTCAGCCTCTGATAAATAGCCTCAAATTAATTGCCCTTTAACTTACCTCAATTGCCTACATGGCCCTTGCTCGTGGCTGAGATGGTGCTGACAAACCAGTACCTATAGCGCTAAACTACTCGCCCGCCCCCCTCCATTCTCACCCTCCAGAGCGGGGTGAAAATTCCACCTCCTGCTTTCCTTTCCATAAAATATAACAAAGACCCTCTCAGCTCAGTAGCCCAGCTACACTTTCTTCCCAATCAGAAGGACTGAGAGGCAAACTTGCAATGGAAATTTGAGCTGCTGTGGATTTGTCTACATATTTATCCAAGTCCTTTCCTCGTTTGTCCCTGTTATTGTTAAATGATGCTTTTAGGATGCACAGGAGCAACATGAAGAATTCATCCTGCTCCATATGTGATGTCCTTTTCATGTTCCCAAACAGAAGCTTCCCTTTCATCCTGGTCATTATAATGAGTAGCAGTGTAACAAAGGCAAATCCATTCATTTTATAAAGAGATGACTATTTCACGGTTTGTGCCTAATCGCTAGTCAGACTGTGGGGAAGGAATATGAATACAATCCCTGCTGCTCCACTGAGCTGTGTGTGATACCATGGTGCCTAGTGGATGAATAGGATAACTATACATGGGTTGATCCCTTGCAATGTACTGGGGGCATAGTCACTTGTAGACCCAGGCAACAGTTATGTTGCAGACATTGAGCTCAAACCAGTGTCTGTGGAGTCCAGCAGACATGAGTTATACTGCCATCTGCTCCTTGTACTTAATTTACCTACAAGAAACCCTAAGCTCTGTTGCCTATGATTAAATTGATCACTGGAAACCAGTATTAACACCCATGAATAAGTTACTGCACAGTAACAAGTGCCATCAAACTGTAGCTCAGTGAGGGAGTGGGGGAGGAGAGAAAACAGAATGGCGGGCGGGGAGGTGAGGGGAGCAGAAAGGAAAGCAAATAAAATAGTGATTGCAATTCAAAAGTACTTGGACTGTGAAGTGCTTGAGGGGATCTGAAGGTTGTGGGAGGCACGGTGTCAAAAAAGCTGTTTTTAAAAAAAGAAAAAACTAAGAGCGTGGATAGACTCATACATGGAGGAAGCTCTTCATTACTGTCAAAAGACAGAGCGAGAGAGAAACACACACTCTTACTGAAGTGTATGCAATAGAAGTGGTCTTGTAAATCCAATATACTATTCTACTAGAAAACCACTCTTCAGGAGTTGAATTAAAATTTGAATGAGCTCATTGTCAGTGATTTGGAAGAAATATTTTGCCTCATTGGCCGGAATTTCACTAGCATGCCATAGGTCCCACCATCGGGGCTAAATAGGGGTCCCAAGCTTGCACAGGTGGGACCACGGGGTGCCATTTTAACCAGCAACAGCCTATTAAGAGGTTGCCATCAAAACCGCCTTCGGCCTCTCCAAGATGAGGCACCCTCTCAAAGGACGAGAGAGAATTCTTTTTCATGTGCCGGGGTCAAACAGGCAGGCCCTGGTGATCGGAGGGGTGAACCCCCAGGGGTGGCGGCTGAACTGTGGGGGGTGGCCACTGCTGCCAGGGGTCCCTCCACATCATTCGTCATTAAAGAAAGGCCCTAACCCCACCAACCCCCAAACCCATGAGAAGCCGCTGGGGGGGCTGTCTCAATATACCCGGCGGGCTCCCCACACGGCCTATTCCAACACTGGTAAACTGCCAACAGAGGTGTAAAATGGTCATTTTACCAGCCCTCCTGTCTCCCAGACCGTCTCCAGACGGCTGGTAAAACCCAACTTTCATGTCCTTAGCATGTCTCAACGTACTTTTAGCCAATGAATGACTTTTGTTGTGTAGTCACTGCTGTGTTGGCAAATGTAGCAGCCAATTTGTACAGAATAAGCTCCCACAAATAGAAAAACTAATGAGTGACCAGTCAAATGTATTCTGGTGATGCTTGCTTTAGAAAGGAACAGGTTCCAGAACTCCAGGAGTACTTCCTAATCTTCAAACAATGCCACAGGATCATTTACATCCACCTGAACAGGCAGATGGGGTCCCACTTTAACTCTCACCTGAAGAATGGCTCTTCTGACAAAACAGCACTCCCTCAGTACAGCACGGAAGCATCGGCCTTGGTTGCATGCTCATGTCCTGGGGATTCCATGGAGTGGGGTTTGAAACTATTCCCATTCAACTCAGAAGGAATTGTTGCCAACTGAGTCGAGTGGAGACGTCGGGTGGAATCTTGTGGGAAGTGACGTAGGTTTCGATCGCTGGCTGGAGAGCCGGCAAGGTTCCCCCGTCGGGAAGGCCTGCCACGTCTTAGCAGGCCAGCAGCCTGGTTCCAGGGCCCGGCGACGGAGGGCTAGGGAGTTGGGGAGAGGGCAAAGCCCCGCCCGCTGAGAGCTGCCGGCCAATCAGAGGCTGGCAGCTTTCCTGTACTCAACAGCGCCACCGGGGAGGTGGTGAATGCTGCCGGTACTACACCACCTGAAGCCTCAGAGCGAGGAAGGATCAAGGCCACAGGTAGGTGAACAAAGGCAGTAAAGGGGGTTGTGGGGGAGGGGATCGGCGACAAGGGCAGGGGGTGACTTTCAGTGCCACCCCCCCCACCCCCCTCCTCCCCTTCTCCCCTCCCCCCGCCACCCTTCCTGATACCGGGTCGCTATCTGGCACTGAGTGCCTTTGGATGAGGAATACCACCCCATCCCGGGGAGCCTGAATGCAACATGCCAGTGTTTACTTGTCGTGCTCCCTGACCGCAGCTGCGTTCATACCAGCCGCAGTGTGATGAGGCCTTAAGTGGGCATTAATCGCCCACTTAAGAACTTAAATTGGTGGCGGGGCAGGAAGGCCTGGACTTAATCAGGGTGGAGGCAGGGTCCCCAGCTGCCACCCACCTGCCCGCTTAAATGGCATCTGCCACTAAACTTGCCACGGGGATGGGCACAAGGTTCCCCCTGTAAATTGTATTTAAAGCAGTGATAGCCCTGAATAAATGTTTCTGTGCTGCTTCTTCAACAGTACATCCATAATCTCCACCACCGCAAAGGACAAGTACAAGGGAAAACCAGTGCCTTAAAGTTCCCCTCCAAGCCTAACACCATCCCGACTTGGACACGTGTTGCCGTCACTTCAGTGTCACCGACTCAAAATCTTTGAACTCTGTACCCAACAGCACCATGAGGACATCTTCATCACAATGGTTCCTGGAAGGATCATCACTACCTTCACAAGGGTACCTCAGGATGGACAATAAATGATGACCTTGCCCACGATGCTCACACCCCCAGAATGAGTAAAGAAAAACTAGTAAAGTTTCCGTAGCTGAAACTATTCCATCATTTCCCAAAAAGTTAATCTTTTTTTATGAAATCATCCAGCTTGTTCAATCCCACCTGTTCATTGATACCTATCTGGATAACAAAATGGATGCATACGTGCATTAAGTAACCAATGGTTCTTCATACATTTGTTCTGGCAAACACATTGGCATGTTAATTATATAGATACGGCAAAATAGACCCTTACAGTATTAATTTTACCTTAGGTTTATGAAAAAAATATTTTTATGACGCATCATGTGCGACAGACCAGATGATAATCTGGTGTCAACTGTGACAGCATCTGGAGCTCATGAAATTGAGAATCAAATTGCAAAAGGAAAAGCAAATGCCGATTTGGAGAAATTTTCAATCCAAGATACGATGCTGTAGGCCCCCAGGAGGCTGGGTGAGGATTTGATCCTTGGGAAGCCCTGGGGTAGATATTGTTCAAACACAAGGCAGTCTGAACGTTGTGTGTTCCAATTCCTTAGGGAGGCTCCAAAGCCATTCCAATATTCCAATCTTTATGACAAATTAATAGAGCTGCTCCCGGTTGCAATTGGTTTGTCCCCATCAGAACGGCAACGGAGCTGCCCTGGCTGCAAGCTCGAGGTGGGGCAGTAAACTCAGAGCTTTCTTTAATGCTAAGGGGTATATTTTTCATATATCCCTCCCTTTTTACTCAGACACCAGTGGTGCACTTTGAACAGAATCTACTGTGCTACGCTTTCAATGGAAACGCGTTTCTGAATCTCACACTGTCCGTGGTTTTTGACATTTTGAAAGTGAACCTTTGCACGTGCAAGGATTTCCCACCCCATTTTCTGGACCCACAGCTCGTTTCTATTAAAACCAAAGGCATCCAAAGCGCCGCATTGGATGAAAGTGTCACTCAGTTTCCAACAGCGTGACAGGGATGAAGTAACATCTCTCACCTTTTGGTCTTGGCTGCAGGCCAGAATCCAATCCTCTTCTTGAGGATGAAAGAGCATACTTTGAATCTGAAAGCTTTGACGGTACTTTTGATAGGTTGCGCCTTCATCCGAGCTGATGAGAACGCTGCTCTCAATCTCAGGATCACTCACTAACATTATCTGTTTAAGGCAGGAGAAAAGAGAAAACAAATCAGAGGAAAAAAATTAACCACGCAGTCAGACAGAAACAAACGAAAACAAGTTTCTTTCATTTGAGAATTCCCCGATGGGAGGCTGACGGGGAAGAAAGAGTGAATGTATAGCAGCATTACAAATTGGTTGCATTGCTCAAATTATAATTGAAATGTTAGTGTAGAACAGCTTCCTTTGAAAGCAGCAATGGTTGGAATGACCCCAAAGCGCCCTTACAACGCATCTGCAGTCTGCTGTACATCAATGTTCATCTACTACACAGTATCAGCGCAGTGTTCTGCTTTTACAAATGAAACTATTCATTTCATGCTAGTGCTGGGAATGTCATCATCTAATTATTTGTTTTATTTTACAAAGTACAATCATTCAGAAAAAAAAGGTCAGGAATAAAACAAAGACTCCATCCCTCTCCTTGGCAACTGTCTGAGGCTGAGCCACTGTTCACAACCTCGATGCCATATTTCACCCTGAGATGAGTTATGACCACATATCCATGCTATCATTAAGATAGCCTAGTACTACCTTTGCAATACCCCTGACTGCCCCATCTCAGCTCATCTGCTAGTGAAAGCTTCATTCGTGCCTTTGTTGCCTCTAGGCTTAACTATTCCAAAGCAGTCCTGACTAGCCTCCCACATTCTATCCTCCATTAACTTGAGATCATCCAAAACTTTTCTGCCCATCTCCTTACTTGCACCAAGTCCTCTTCATTGATCACCCCAATGCTCATTGGCTCCTGTTTAGGAAACAACTAAATTTAAAAATTCCTACTGGTACATTAGCCAATCTAGATGTTAGATCAGGTGCATTCTAACCACTAAATATGGAAACAATCCCATCGCTTTATTCACTGGATCATCAGAAGGCCGAGCAAGCCACTCAGTCCAAGGGCAATTAGGGATGGGCAACAAATGCTGGCCTTACCAGCAACACTCACATCCCGTGAAAGAATAAATAATAAAAATCAGAGTGCAGCACTTTCCATTGACCATCGCTACACAACATAAACTAAACTGTGACAATCAACAGAATCGAGGATTGACAAAGTCAGTATGTACGTCTGTTTCTAGTTGATGCCACCTCAATGATAATACTGGGTGAATGAGAATGCTAATGTTCCTGTGCAGGGATATAAGCTTCAATTTTAACTCAGGGCTCCCATGATTTCACTGGGCGGGGTGGGGGGGGAGTGGGGGGGGGCTTCAATTTGAACTGACAGGTCTCGTTACCATTTTAGGCCCCCCAGCGACAGGATTGTGGGATTGTGGGAGGGCGCTGCCAGGAATCTAAAA
The DNA here is from genome assembly GCF_964194155.1 of Cetorhinus maximus. NCBI lineage: Eukaryota > Metazoa > Chordata > Chondrichthyes > Lamniformes > Cetorhinidae > Cetorhinus > Cetorhinus maximus. Next base: position 92,301,040 of record NC_135898.1, on the reverse strand, counting down.
GAACAAAGATAATTGTAAACCGGGGGTCAGCGGATGTTCCCCTTCTCAGTTCAATGGCTTTCCTCAGTCCTTAATGACTGAAACGAGGTCGTTGTCAGCAGTCCCTCGATTCGAGGATGACATCTACTTCGGGTTACGAGTTTCTGCCGTTACTGTTCAAGCGATTGAACAGACAGGTTCTTGACCTGCAGACCTTTCTACACATAGGATAGGATATACCATGAGACAGTCGGATCTGGAGTGCAGGATTTTTCTCCCTTTTCTTTCCTTCTCTGCCACCGCTTTGCCTCATCGTTAAGACGTTGGGACTCACAACGGGATGCAGCTTGGATGGACAAGCTGCCGCCATTTTAAATGATTGGTAGCGAGCTCCTCCCAGTCATTAATGCCACACTTCAAGGTCAGGTTCAGAGCGTCTTTGAAGCCTTTTCTTTGTCCTTCTTGGCGTGTTAGCCGTATGAGGGTTGAGAAAGCAGGACCTGGCAGGAAGATGGTTTTCGGGGCTGTCTGGCCACAGTGCCAAGTCCCTTGAAGCAGATTTTGCAGGAGCTTTTGCCTGAATGCTTGTGGAGGTGGCTCAAGAAGGTCAAGAAGGTCGCTTGCGTTTGTTCAATGGTCCTCCCATTGGAATCTGGAAGACGCGATGGAGGCATTGCCAATGAAGTTTCTCTAGTGCTCGTTTCTGTCACTGATACACAAAACTCTAATGAGAAACAGTAAAACTGAATATATAATATGCATATAATATATGGATATATAAAGGATGACAGGACAAATATATTATGACTGCTAGTGCTTAGGAGAAAGAAACAGCTGAGGGAGGGGGTGGGGATGGTGGTCAAACATAGCAGAGACCAAGATCAAAATGGAACCGGCTCTATGTTTCAGCAAAGGAAACAAGAGCTGGAAGAGGCAGAAAAATAGACAAGAAGAGAAACTTCAAATGTAGCACGTAAAATTGGAAGATACGTCTTATAGTTTTAGCTGAGCTGTCTCTCCATTCTTGGATAAAACAAGTTCTCTCCATTGTGCTCTTAAGTGTCCTTATCTTGATCTCTCTGGGCAATTTGGGAATTAGCGCAAAGGGCGCAAGCAAAATGCAGCACTGAAGAGTCGCTTCATTATTTTCTTTATAGGCCGCCTGACCCTCGCTACACCCAGATAAAAGAAATCACTCCAGCTGAGGTCTTCTGTGAGGACCATTGAAGTTTCAAAGCCGCAGAAACTGCTGAAGGACAAAAATAGCAGTACATTTGTCACAGGGTAGTTTTGCTGCTTCCCATTACAAGACTCTGCACCAGGATTCAGGGAATGATATGGATTAATAGTTTTTCATTAACAGTCGATAAACAAGCTCTCAAGTAGACACATGCTTCTGGTGCCAGACCTTGATGCTGCTATTCATCACCATCACAGGAGGCCCCAGAAATACCATTTACTTTCTTTAAATGTTGACAAATGGACTTCAGGGATAATTTATAGGTTCAAAAGACCTTATAATTTTTCTCGATATTGGCTGAAATGAAAACATTTGTTACTTGGGGAAATTATGTTTCAACTCTTTATTCAATGCTCTGTGAGCAGATCTAGTTAGAAGTACAAATTGAGTTTCAATATAAGTAAAGCTCCTGCCGCTACAACATTAAACTGGCCAGTTTTACTAAACATCTCGTGAAACAGCTTTATAGTTTCAGCTTCATTTTGGATGAAAACAGCAATATTATCTCAGGAGTGTAGCTGCCAGGATTGGAATCTTGGCAACCAGCAAGAGAACTCAAGAAGATGCACACTCGTTGTGTGCAACACACTCCTAGCTGTGTGTCCTTCTGTGCAACATGCTCCGAACTATGTTACTCTGTGTAACATGCCCCTGCTGTAGCATATTCCCAGCTGTCTGTTATTCTGTATAACATACTTCCAACTGTGTGACATGCTCCTGGCTGTAACACATTCCTAGCTTGTGTTATTCAAGGTTGGATGTGTGTATCATGTTGCTACCTACATCATTCGCTATGTAACACTATATTCTTTATTTCACATTCATAACGATGCATTTTTCTGTGTGTTCAGACTCATATATATATATAAAATATACATCAAAGACATATGTGTCATTCTTATTATAAATTGTCCAAGAGACATTCTTGGCTATATTTATTCAAATATTACACTTTTTTTTTATTCATTCACAGGATGTGGGCCAGCATTTATTGCCCATCCCTAGTTGCCCTTGAGAAGGTGGTGGTGAGCTGCCTTTTTGAACCACTGCAGTCCCTGTGGTGTACGCTATTACACATATGGGGTCGTCACAATGCTGATTGATCCGATGGTTCATATCAACCATTTTATTTTGGATTTGGTGGGTTGTTTTACAGCCAGCTACCCTTCCTGGCACTAGCCCCTGCCATTTACCCAGGTTGGGGACTGATACGTGCTGGCTTACCTGTGCCAGTGACTGGGCTTCTCCATCGCCAACAAGCTCTGGACTGGGACTTAAAACCGCAGCCATCTGGCACAAAGGCAGCAGAGCTACCAACTGAGCCACTCCAGCTCCTTATGTTGCACTTACAATATTATAGTGATATTCTGTACATTCCACAGCCCTAGCTATATAAGTTGGTACATTCTATACTCCTACTTCTGTATAACATGGTGGCGCAGTGGTTAACGCTGCTGCCTCACAGCTCTAGGGACCTGGGTTCGATCCTGACCTCTGGTGTTTGTGTGGAGTTTGCACGTTGTCTGCATGGGTTTCCTCCAGGTGCTCTGGTTCCCTCTCACAGTCCAAAGACATGCTGGTTAGGTGGATTGGCTGTGGTAAATTGTTCCCCAGTGTGAGCCCTGTGATGGACTGACATCCCATCCTAGGGTGTACCCTGCCTAGCACCCATTGCCTGTCGGGTTAGGCTCTAACTCACAATGACCCTGAATCGGAAGACGTGGTTCTGGATAAGTGAGTGAGATTTGTATAACACATGGTGGGATTATAACATGAAGCCAGGGATCTAGTTGTAATGTAGTTTTATTAATGTATCTGATGCAAATTAATTCTCTGGTATACTTGTTATAATACACTAGGACATATATATGTCAGATACACGTGATGGGGGAAATGCTGATTAATATTTCAACCTTGATGAATAATGATCATGTTTCTTTCAAGATACTAAGCCTGAGTATTAGGATGAAAGCCTCCTCTCTCTGCTAGATCTACATAGTCTTTGAGACGTCCCCCGGAGGTAATGGTAACATAGTGGTTCTGCTACCAGACTCACCGCCCAGAGATCTGGAGTCCTGAGTAAAGACCTCATCAAGGCCGGTGGAGAATCGGAATTTAATTAACTGAAGAGGAAATCGGGAATGAAAAAGGCAGTATCAGTAGGGGTGGCCATAAAACTACCAGATTATTGGAAAAAAAAACATCTGGTTCACTACTGGACTTTAAGGAAGGAAATTTGCCATCCCTACCAAGTCTGCCCTATCTCTTCCCTTAGGCAGTCCCTCGGGGTCAAAATTCGACTCAGGTGTGATGGGTTCTGAGGTGGCTGACAATGCCAATGTGCAGACTCTGCCACATGTGGGGCAGTTGGTGCTTGAAGGGTTGGGTAGATGGGTTGTTTGTGCACTCAGTCCTACACCTCGACTTCATCTCTGCATGTTTCCAATGAACTCTCTCGATGTGTTCACTGCCTTCCTGAATGAACCTTCGCCATTTTGGTCAGTCACAAGTCAGGGTCTCCCATGGGTCGGTGGGCATGTTTGATCTCTTTAGGGATGGTCTGAGGACATCCATAAAGCACTTCCGCTATTCTCCTGGGAGTCTCCTGACCCGACCGAGTTCTGAGTTGCTTCAGGAGTCTGGCCTAAGTGTGACTCCAGGCCTCAGCAATGTGGTTAACTCTTAACTTCCCCTCCAAAATGGCCTCAGGTATATTCAACAAAGTGTCTCACCACCACCTTCTCAAAGGCAACAATGGATGGGCAATAAATGCTGACCAGCAACACCAGATCCTGCGAATGAATAAAATAAAACAGATGGGCTTAGGTGTTGTCATCCCAGCTCCCCATGGACAGGGCTCACAACATATAACAGACCCTGTTAGGCACATCTCTGGCTTGTGACTGACCAAAATGGCGAAGGCTCATTCAGGAAGGCACCAAGCACATCGAGAGACTTCATTGGGAACATGCAGGGGTGAAGTCGAGGTGTAGGAAGGAGTGCACAAACCTCCAAACAAACCCATCTACCCAACCCTTCAAGCACCACCTGCCCCACATGTGGCAGAGTTTACAGAACGCACTTTGGAATTATCAACCATCTCAGAACCCATTGCACTGGGGCGGAATCTCTTTTGTATCCTCACACATCAGGCACCCCACATGTGAGATGGGCAACGGAGCAAATGCCGGCGGGGGCAGGTTCAACCATGGCTTTCACCAGGGAATTGGATAAACACCAGGAGAAAAAAAAACGTTTACAGGGCTACAGGATAAAGGGCCAGGGTGGGCGTTTGAGATTCAGAGAGAAGTGACCAGTGCTGCAGAGTCCAATAAAAAGTATGAGAGTATGCCAGAATGTGCCAAAGTGCTTTAAAGCCGATGATGTACTTTTGAAGTGTGATACCAACTGTAGAAAGTGGCAGCCTCTGTGCACACCGAGTCCCAAAACAGCAATGTGATAATGACCAGACGGTCTGATTCAGTGATGATCATTGAGAGATACATACTGACCAAGGCAGCAGGAAGAACTCCCCTGCCATAGAAACATATGATTACAGCACAGCAGGATGCCATTCAGCCCGTCATGTCCATGCCAGCTCTCTGTAAGATCAACTCAGTGAATCCCACTCCCCTGCCCTTTCCCCACAGCTCTGCAAATTGATTTTTTCAAGTGTTTATCCAATTCCCTGTTGAAAGCCATGATTGAATCTGCCTCCCCCACATCCTCAGGCTGTACGTTTCAGATCCTAACCGCTCACTGCACTAAACAAACTTTCCTCATTTCACCATTAATTCTTTTGCCATTCACCTTCAATCAGCGTCCTCTGTTTGTCAACTCTTCTGCCAACGGGAACAGTTTCTCCCTACCTATTCTATCTGGACCTCTCACAATTTTCCACAGCTCTATCAATCTCCTGTCCACCGTTGCTTCTCGAAGGAGAACAAGCCCATCTTCTTCACTCGATTCCACGTAACTGAAATTCCTCACCCCTAGAACCATTCTCTATGAATCTTTTCTGCACCCTCTCTAATGTCTTCACATCCTTCCTAAAGTGTGGTGCCAGAATTGTACACTGCGCAACAGCTGAAGCCAATAGTTTTCTGAAAGTTCATTACAAGATCCTTGTTTTTATCCTCTATGCTCTCTATATAAAGCCCAGGATCTTGTATGCCTTTTGAACCTTCTTCTGAACCTGTCCTGCTACCTTCAACAGTTTGTGCATTTATACCTCTATTCCTCCTCTTGTTTAGAATTATACTTATCCTTATCACCAATTTTATATTTATATCTAATTTTATTTCTATCCTCCTCACAGTTCATACACTTGCCAAGTTTTCGGTCATCTGCAAATTTTAAATTTGTGATCTGCACACCCAAGTCTTAGGCTATTAATATATATCAGGGAAAAGCAGTGCTCCTGGGGAAGCCCACTGTATACCTCCAATATATAAAAAAAAACAACTGTTTACCGCTATTCTCTGGGCAGGGTTTTTGTTCCTGCATCGCGACCCTGCCTTCGGGGTGAAATGCTTGTTAGGAACCAGAAATTCCCAGTGACAGGACCCAAAGGAGGATTTTGAAGGAGGCAGCCACCTGGAAACCCCGTCCAATGAAGGATGGCAAGTGGTCTCCTGAGTCCGGAGGGCCAATAGGAGGCCACCCAGCTCTATTAGATGGTCAGAGGTGGGCGCTGCTGACGTAGGTAAGTTGGCATGAGGGCTCCACCACTCCTGGTCACGGGCTTCAGATTGGGTAAATAAGAGGGCCAAAAGATTAGAGCCATCTGACAAGAGGGGAAAGCCTCCCACAGTAACATGCACCGCCACAGTTCCGGCCGATTTTTGGAGTTCGCCTTCCGCGTGAATGAAGCCTCTGGCTCCACGGGGTGCCCACCATTGTTTCACGCACGGCCTCCTGACTGGAACAATATCCCATGTCCTGGCTGGTAAATCCAGTCAGTATAAGGAGAGTGTCCCTAAATAAGTTAATTAATTAATTAATCGGTTACCCGTCGCAGTTGGCAGGGTAACCATTCCCGCCGTCACTCCGATTCCTGCTAAATTCCATGGGGGCGGGAATGCATCGTTCAGTGGCCCAATGGAATTTCCCTCTTTGGTGCCCCCCATACCCGCCTCCAGACCTGCCTCCAGGCCACTGAAAATGCCGTCCTCTGATACCTGTCACTCAGCCAACTTTGTATCCATGTTGCCACTGTCCCATTTATTCCATTTGCTGATAGGCCTATCATGTGGCACTCTAGCAAACGCCTGTTGGAAGTCCACGTACACCACATCGACTGCATTTCCCACATCAACCCTCTGTGTTGCAGCATTAAAAAACTCAAACAATTTAGTTGTACATAATTTGCCTTCATAAATTCATGCTGGCTTTCCTTTATTAACCCACTTCTGCCCAAGTGATTGTTCATTTTGTCACCGATGATCATCTCTAAAACCTTTCCCACCACTGAGATTAAACCTACTAGACTGGAATTATGGGCTTATCCTTGCATACTTTTTTGAACAATGGTGTAACATTTGCAATTTTCCAGTCCTCTGGCACCATTCCTGGATTTAAGGAAGAATGGAAGATTATGGCCAGTGTCTCCATAATCTCCTCTCCTATGACCCTCAGTATCCTTGGATGAATCCCATTCGATCCAGTGACTTATCAGCTTTAAGTACACCCGACCTTTCTAATACCTTGTCATCAATTTTTATCCTATCCGATGTCTGTTCTTCGAAGTGGTGTCATGGGATCCTTTCTATCCACTCAAGGAGACAGATAGGGCCTCACTTTAACATCTTATCAAAAGATGGCACTTTTGATAGTGCAGCACTCCCTCAGAACAGCATTGAAGTGTCAACCTAGACTCAAGTTTCTGGAGTAGGACTTGAACCCTCGACCTTCTGATTCAGAGGTGAGAGGGTTACCAACTGAGCCATCACTGATACCGCATCCATTAAAAAATAAATACTTTCCCGATATTTGTCAACCTCCATTTTAAGAGCTATCATGGATTCTGTTTGCAATTCTACTTCTGGTCAACAGTCCTCTGCACAAAAAAACTGTCCTAACCTCGGTCTCCATTCTTTAAGTGACCACTTCAGATTCACGCCCTATAGTGTGTGACCAGTGGGAATAATGTTTCCCTGTTTAACTTGCCAAAACCTCCCACAACTTTGAACAACCCTACTGAATTTCCTCTTAACCTTTAATAGAATTAATTTCTCTAGTGTCTCCTCCTATCTATAACCTCTTAAACCTGATATCATTTTGATAACATTCTTGGCATTTTGTCAGTGACCCAAAACTGGACATGATGGCTCACATTTTACAGGACATTCTGTCCCCTTTGGGCTGGAATCTTTGTGTCCTGTTGGGTTGGTCTTGGCTCCACTTGGCATCACCCCCAGTGGCACTGCAGATACATGTGATTCTCATCACACATACACCGTGTCCCATATTCCATGGAACAGGCCACTAGAGGACAATGGCTCTGCCATAGATTTGCAAGCAACAATCCACAATTTTCATCCTGCGGCACATCTTCTTAGATTGGCAGCAATCGAAGATCCCAGTCTGCCTCATGGAATACACAAGCTAAGATTCAACTGCAGCTGAACCAATGTTTTGTATGATTTTATCATCATCCCTTTATTTTTTTTCCTCTGAAGACTTATTGATAAACCATGAGATTCCATAGGCTTTATTTTACAACTTCATCAAACTGTCCTCCCACTTTTGAAGATTTATGTGTCTGATTCTATACAAGGCCAAGCCACAGCCTAGTGAGATAAAAACAAAAAAACTGTGGATGCTGGAAATCCAAAACAAAAACAGAATTACCTGGAAAAACTCAGCAGGTCTGGCAGCATCGGCGGAGAAGAACAACGTTGACGTTTTGAGTCCTCATGACCTTTCAACAGAACTAGTTAAAAATAGGAGAGGGGTGAAATATAAGCTGGTTTAAGGTGGGGGGGTGGGGGGAGAAGTGGGGGGGGGGGTGGTTGTAGGGACAAGCGAGCAGTGATAGGAGGAGATAACCAAAAGATGTCACAGACAAAGGAACAAAGAGGTGTTGAAGGTGGTGATATTATCTAAAAGAATGTGCTAATTAAGAATGGATAGCAGGACACTCAAGGTACAGCTCTAGTAGGGGTGGGGTGAAATAAGACTAAAAGGGCATAAAAGGTATAGATTTAAAAATAATGGAAATAGGTGGGAAAAGAAAAATCTATATAAATTATTAGAAAAAACAAAAGGGAGGGGGAAGAAACAGAAAGGGGGTGGGGATGGAGGAGAGAGTTCATGATCTGAAGTTGCTGAACTCAATATTCAGTCCGGAAGGTTGGAAAGTGCCTAGTCGGAAGATGAGGTGCTGTTCCTCCAGTTTGCGTTGAGCTTCACTGGAACAATGCAACAAGCCAAGGACAGACATGTGGGCAAGAGAGCAGGGTGAAGTGTTAAAATGTCAAGCGACAGGGAGGTCTGGGTCATTCTTGCAGACAGACTGAAGGTGTTCTGCAAAGCGGTCGCCCAGTCTGCATTTGGTCTCTCCAATGTTTCGAGTCCGTATGACTCTGGTGAAGAGTCATACGGACTCGAAACGCTAACTGTATTCCTCTCCGCAGATACTGTCAGACCTGCTGAGTTTTTCCAGGTATTTTTGTTTTTGTTTCACTATTTGCTACCCACAGACAGCCCTCATAGTGGCTACCAGCTATGGAGCTCAAAGCAACCAACTGAATTAAGATGTAAAACAACAAGATTCAAGAATAGTCTCATGCCATATCTCATCTGCACAATGACTAAACTCTAATGATTGCCAAACTTTGAACTCTCACAATGTAAGGACCTTAATCTAATGATCAATACTTTGTTTTACTCTCCTCTACCACTTCTGTATTTTTCTATTTTACTTGGAAAAAATGATAGATTGCAAAACAAACTTCAATTTGGCCCTTGGTCATGAAAGAAGTTGATTTTAAATGCATAAAACGATGAATGAACAGTGTTATCATCAGACAAACTCTTCCTTTATCATGTGACTTTTCTCTATTCTGTTCACTATTTTAAGGCAGTGATTAACTTATGTGGATCAGCACCTCTGTTAAATACAGCAGCCCTCGACTCTACAACGTTTGCGTTACAAGGAACGGCATTTACGTTTATAAATTGACTCCCTCTTTTCACTTTCCTACATCAGTTTCGGCTTTATGGCTCCATACCAGAGAACAAGTTCAAAATTTCATATGTGTGCATTTATGTTCTGAGCCGCCCATCTCCCTCCCTCAGGACACTCAGTTGCTCTTCTGACACCATTAATAGAGGACTGTAGTATATTTCTATATGTATTTTTAGCTTATAATGTGATTTTTTTTATGACAACATGATTGCTATTTACAACATAAATGTATTAATGTTACTATATTACTCGTCCATAATAGATTGAATACAAAGTTCTGGGTTATTTTGGTGAAAATAGGGTATCGAGCCTTGGTTCAGGAACCAATCCCCCATTTATAACATTGTTCTTATGGGAAAATCGGTTCCAAGCTATGACATTTCGGCCTAAGACACAGTTTTCAGGAACCAATTGTATCGTCAGTCCGAGGACTGCCCGTAGTGGGCAAATTAACGTCATATAAATCCATTAAACATTTGTCCACCAATCTCAGTGACAGTTATTTCTAGGTTCACACCTTTTTCACACCTCAGTCACTTCTTTTGTTGTGAACTGTCCAGCGTAGGGGTAGTTGAAATTTTACTCCCACCCACGTTTTACAACAGACAATACAAAAGGAAGAATTGGATCTCTATAGGGCCTTTCAAGAGCTCAGAACGTGCCAAAGAACTTTACAGCCAATAGGGTAGTTTTGAAGTATAGACACCGTGGTAATATAGTAAAGACAGCAGCCAATTTGCCCACAGCAAGCTTCCACAAACAGCAATGTGATAATGAGCAGACAGTTTGTTTTTTTGCGGTGTAAGTATTGGGCCAGCACAAGCCCTGGGCTTCTTCCAAATCTGGCCATGGGGTATTTTAGATTCAAGTGAGAGGGGAGATGACGGCCTTGGTTCAGGGCTCCAGTTTCTGGCATTGGAGCTGAATCCACAGACTTCAGGCTTGAGAATGCTACCAACTGAGCCACGACTGGCAACATAGGGCAGAATTTTATGGCCCCGGTTCGGCGGGGACGGGGCCGTAAAATGCGGCGAGACGTTATGAACCCCGTTGACTTCAGCGGGAACGTAAAATCCCACTGCCGTAAAATTCTGCCCCTAGTAAAAGCGCCATTGCTGATCCATGCAGAGAGCAGGAGTAACTTCCAAACATACAGGTAAACTGAGTGTAAAAAGAACACTTTCATTAATGCCTTTTAATGGTGTTTAGTCAGAAAAAAATGACTTTATATTTTGCTGCCAAAACATCCTGACTGCAATATTGTTAAGTGCTCGCGAATGAGTTTTATGCCTAGTAAGGGTTCTGGGTTCCTCACAGCAGCAGTCGGTGTTCCCTGGGTGTATAAGAATGATCTGAAATGGATGGTCCACTCATTCTCTCTTTCTTCTTATTGGAATGCTGCGGGCCTCCACTTGACAGTTTCCACAACAACACTGCAGACATCTGACGAAGAATATCAAGTGTCAACGATGAACTGTATTTCGTAGCACTGGGATGAAAATGCCTGAGTCTTAAACTTGCAAGCAAGAGTCAACAATTTACTCTCAGTAGCACACCATGTTAGATTGCCAACAGACTCTGCTATCTAATTACATTATATGCCCTTTACAGTGACTTAAAAATCCAAGACTACAACTGAAAGATTTGTTTTAAAGTATTTAAAGGGTTTATTTCGTCCCTGATTTATTTCATTGTCAAATGATGGTTAATAGGAAGGCAGTTAATACATTAGGCTCGCGTACACTGGGAAGTGGATTGAAACTCTTAGACATACAATTGAAGCTAGAGGCAAAATGGAAGGTTTTGATACTTTAGCTGTGGCTCAGTTATATACACTGAAGTGTGTGAACTGCTAGAAAGAACTCTGAGTTATCATCCATGACAACATGATACCAGTCAAGCATACCAATCTACTGTTGGTTCAGTGGGATTATTTTTATTCGCATGGTACATGGTAATTCATGACCCCATTCTCCCTTCCACTGTCCAACTCTGTCAGTCTTAAATGGATTCAGAAAGGACCTAGATTTTTGGAGTCTAGATTTTCCACAATCAGCTCCACCCAACTTGTGAGTTTAAACCGAGCGGACCCGTTCTGAAGTTGGGCAGACTTCCGTGTCGCCCGAACCCGGTGCCACACTGTGCTATCAATTCCCATTGGCTGCAGGAGGGGCCTGTCCATATTTGGGTGGTTCCTTGCAAATTCGGTGAGAATGACAGCATAATGTCGCCCACTATCAACACCCTGGGGGTTACCATTGATCAGAAACTGAACTGGACTAGCCATATAAATATTGTGGCTACAAGAGCAGGTCAGAGGGCTGGGAATTCTGCAGCGAGTAACTCACTTCCTGACTCTACTAAACCTGTCCATCTACAAGGCTCAAATCAGCAGTGTGATGGAAGACCCTCCACTTGCCTGGATGAGTGCAGCTCCAACAGCACTCAAGACACTTGATATCATCCAGTTCAAAGCAGCCCACTTGGCTGGCAGTCCATCCATCTGCTTCAACATTCACTCCCTCCACCACTGCGCAATGGCAGCAGTGTGTACCAGTGATGCACTGCAGCAACTCACCAAGGCTTCTTTGACAGCACCATCCAAACCCGTGACCTCTACCACCAGAAGGACAAGGGCAGCAGACACATGGGAACACCGCCACCTGCAAGTTCCCCTTCAAGCCACTCACCATCCTGACTTGGAAATATATCGCCGTTCCTTCACTGTCACTGCGTCAAAGTCCTGGAACTCCCTCCCTAACCGTATTGTGGGAGTACCTATGCCACATGTACAACAGCGGTTCAGGAAGGCAGCTCAGCACCACCTTCTCAAGGGCAATTAAGGATGTTGGCCTAGCCAGTGATGCCCACATCCCGTGAAAGAATAAATTTTAAAAATGATCCAGCGTCTCTCATTTTCACCTCAACAGGTGCCAGGGGTTAGAAGGCATGAGGAGGAGTGACAACACTCCAGGAATTTCCTGGAGTCTCCAGGAATTAAAGATTCATCTCCAGGACACTGCTGTGAGCAAACCAAAGAAAAATTCCATCCTTTAAAAAAAGTGTGCATTTTAGTCATGATAAACTTCACAGCGATGGGAAATAATGGCTGTTTTACTGACAATCAAGAGTGAATTCAAAAAGAAATAGGATTATACTGGCTTGCAGGAGGCAGACTGACAGGCAGTGGAGGGTGGGATGGGGCAGGGGAGGGAGATGGTGGTGGTGGGGTGGGGTGGGGCGGGGGAGTAGCGGGGGTGGGTGGTGGTGGGGGAGTAGCGGAGGTGGGTGGTGGTGGGGAGAGGGGGTTGGGTGGTTGGGGGAGCGGGGGTTGGGTGGCGGTGGGGATGAGCGGGGGATGGGTGGAGGTGGTGGTGGGGCAGGGTGGGGCTGGGGGGTAGTGGGGGGGGTAGCGGGGGGTGGGCGGTAGTGGGGGTGAGCGGGAGATGGGTGGCAGTGGGGGTGAGCGGGGTATGGGTGGAGGTGGTGGTGGGAGGGGTAGCGGGGGGTGGGCGGTAGTGGTGGTTGGGGGGACCGGGAGGTGGGTGGTGGTGGTGGTGGTGGGCTAGGGTGGGGCGGGGTGCTGGTAAAGCTGCAGGGATCCACGTCGGCCCTGCTCCCTTACATGGTCCTGCCGCTGGGCTGTTTCACCGGTGGCGGTACTGGGTGTGGAGAAGATTGCCCATTGCAAGGAAGTGGAGGGGCTCGTTAGCTGACTATAGGTCAATCGGGGGCCATTGTATGGGATCATTGTCATTTTGCCAACGCCAGGATGAAACCCCGGCCCGTAGAGAGGCCGCCAGCCAACTGGAAGTGGCCTCCCTGCGGCAGCTCTTGGTGGGGTTGGGGGGGTGGGGGCGTGGGCGTGGGGGACATTTTTGATTGCCCAAAGCGGGGCTGGGGGGAAGGGAGGGCAGCTCCCATGGTGTCCACTAGTAGGTTTCCTCCCTGACCTTCACCCCCCGCCCCAAATTATTTTTGTTTATTTACTGAGCTGGCCCAGTCCCCCAGGTCTCCAGCATACGACAGCAGCAACCACCTCCCCCGGTGGCACTGCTGAGGCTTCAGAGATGCCAGCCGTCTGATTGGGCCTGCAGTATTAGAATCCTTTCCACCATTCTCATTTGGACAGCGGGCCCATAGATAGCCAATTTGGGGGCCGCCTATGGTAAAGTTGCCAAGCCAGCCCTGCTGCCAGCATGTGGGGGCTCCTGACCAGCTTATTTTCCTCAGCGTCAGAGTTCTGATGTCCAAGGTAAAATACAGGCCAAAAAATCTGTTCACTTGTTGCGAGGGGAATTGAATATCAAAGTAGGGAGGTTATGCTTCAGTTGTACAGGACACTGGTGAGACCACTTCTGGAATACCGAGTATAATATTGGTCTCCTAATTTAAGGAAGAATGCAAATGCATTAGAAGCAGTCCAGAGAAGGTTTACTAAACTAATACCAGGAATGGGTGGGTTGTCTTATGAGGAAAGATTGGACAGGCCATGCTTGTAAACACTGGAGTTTAGAAGAGTAAGAAGCGACTTGATTGAAACATAGAAGATCCTGAGGGGTCTTGACAGGGTCGATGTGGAGGGGATGTTTCCTCTTGTGGGAGAATCTAGTACTAGGAATCACTGTTTAAAAATAAGGGGTTGCCCATTTGAGAGGGAAATGAGAAGGATTTTTTTCTCTCGGAGGGTAGTCAGTCTTTGGAACTCCCTTCCTCAAAAGGCAGTGGAAGCAGAGTTTTTGAATGTGTTCAAGGCAGAGAGGATAGATTCTTGATAAACAAGGGGATGAAAGGTTATCGGGGGTAGGCAGGAGGTTACAGTCAGACCATCTTATTGAATGGCAGAGCAGGCTCAAAGGCCTGAGTGGCCTACTCCTGCTCCTAACGCGCATATTTGTATGGTGTGCCACGTGGATGGACATATCTGGCAACCAATGGTAGAAATATGAGGGCAGAACCTTGGAGGTTATGTAATCCATCCACAGTTGGCCAGCCTGCTGAGCTCTGAGGTGTAAGCAGAAGGGAATTTGAGTGCCGACTTTGACAGCAACACTATGATCTTATATTTAACTCATTTTTGGAGCATTCTCTTGTTGGTACTGATGCCTACCTTGGCGCCATTTGCTGCAGGGCTACTATCTTTGCCCCTTCGTCATGTCAGACATGGCACGATGGATTCCCATCGGGAATTACCCATACCTTGGCTTTCTGGAAGAGGAGCCTGAAGATAAGAATGGCAGAGTCGTCTTTTCTCCAAACTAGCCAAAGAACTGTAATTGTAATTGGTAAGATTTAGAGTCCATTATTAAGGATGAGATTTCAGAATACTTGGAAGTGCATGGTAAAATAGGGCACAGTCAGCATGGGTTCATCAAGGGGAGGTCATGCCTGACAAATCTGTTAGAATTCTTTGAGGAGGTAATGAGCAGATTAGACAAAGGAGAGCCAATGGATGTTATCTACTTGGACTTCCAGAAGGCCTTTAACAAGGTGCCGCACAGGAGGCTACTCAGTAAGATAACAGCCCATGGTGTTAGAGGCAAGGTACTAGCATGGACAGAAGATTGGCTATCTGGCAGGAGGCAGAGAGTGGGGATAAGGGGGTCCTTCTCAGGATAGCGGCCGGTGACTAGTGGAGTTCCGCAGGGGTCAGTGTTGGGACCACAACTTTTCACTTTATACATTAATGATCTAGATGAAGGAGCTAAGGGCATTCTGGCTAAGTTTGCAGATGATACAAAGATAGGTGGAGGGAAAGGTAGTATTGAGGAGGCAGGGAGGCTGCAGAAGCATTTAGACAGGTTAGAAGAATGGGCAAAGAAGTGGCAGATGGAATACAATGTGAGGAAGTGTGAGGTCATGCACTTTGGTAGGAAGAATAGAGGCATAGACTATTTTCTAAATGGGGAGAGAATTCAGAAATCTGGACTGCAAAGGGACTTGGGAGTCCTAGTCCAGGATTCTCTTAAGGTTAACTTGCAGGTTGAGTCGGTAGTTCGGAAGGCAAATGCAATGTTGGCATTTATTTCGAGGACTAGAATATAAAAGCAGGGATGTGCTGCTGAGGCTTTATAAGGCTCTGGTCAGACCACATTTAGAATATTGTGAGCAATTTTGGGCCCCGTATCTCAGGAAGGATGTGCTGGCCCTGGAGAGGGTCCAGAGGAGGTTCACGAGAACGATCCCAGGAATAAAAGGCTTAACATATGAGGAACGTTTGAGGACTCTGGGTCTATACTCTATGGAGTTTAGAAGGATGAGGGGGGGTCTGATTGAAACTTACAGAATACTGAAAGGCCTGGATAGAGTGGACGTGGGGAAGATGTTTCCATTAGTAGGAGAGACTAGGACCTGAGGGCACAGCCTCAGGGTAAAGGGAAGACCTTTTAGAACAGAGATGAGGAGAAACTTCTTTAGCCAGAGAGTGGTGAATCTATGGAATTCATTGCCACAGAAGGCTGTGGAGGCCAGGTCATTGAGTGTATTTAAGACTGAGATAGATAGGTTCTTGATTGGTAAGGGGATCAAAGGTTACGGGGAGAAGGCAGGAGAATGGGGTTGAGAAACTTATCAGCCATGATTGAATGGCGGAGCAGACTCAATGGGCCAAATGGCCTAATTTCTGCTCCTATGTCTTATGGTCTTATGGTCTTATGCAGTTGTATATCTATGTAACAGCAGGCTATCCATATTACCAGACTGAAGCTGCACTCAACTCAATATCTTTACTTTGCCTTTATTCATTTCAACAGACTGCAGACTGACAGTTATTGACTGATATGGGCTCACTTAAATCTAAAAAAATGTCTGCATTAAGGTTTTCTAGTCTATAAACTACAAGAATTTTTTTCATGTACAAAGGTAACAGAATGTGGAATGCTTTACCACAAGTAGCATTAAACCATAAAAACTTCAATTTATAAGGCACCTTTAACACGGTAAAATATGCCAAGGTGTTATCAAACAAAATTTGGCATCAAAATACATTAAGAGATATTGGTCAAAGAGGTTGGCTTGAAGGAGAGTCTTCAAGGAGGAGAATGACGTAGAGAGACAGGGAGGTTTAGGCAGGGGATTCCAGGGTTTTGGATCCAGGCAGCTGAAGGCACGGCCATCGATGGTGGCTGGGATAAAAATCAGGGATCCACAGCAGGCCAGAATTCGAAGAGCGCAGGGGTCTTGGAAGGTTGTGGGGCTAGAGGAGCTCATGGAGATGGTGGCGAGACTATTGAAAATGAAGGTGAGAATTTTAAAACCAAATTGATCACTGGGCTCTAAAAGATAATGAAAAATTACTGAAAAGCAGAAGGACATAAAAGAATGTGGGGAGAGAACAGGGAAATGGAACCCAGGTCAATGCTACTCCTTAGGGTCTAATTCGGCACAGGCTAAAAGAGTCAGAGGGAACCACATTGTATTCAAACGGCAATGTTTCTATTACACAGGTGATCTTTCAGTCATTTTGTTTCAGTAGATCTCACTTATTATCTTTGAGAAGGGATTGTCAGACATTAGGAAAGTCACCTCAGGGGAGAAGTGGAGGGTTTTCTTTTACACAGCAAGCTGTTATGGTCTGAAATGTGCTGCCTGAAAGGATGGTGGAAGCAGATTCAACAGGAATTCCCAAAGTCAGTTGGACAAATACTCAAAGGAAAACAAATTTGCCGGGAGGTGGGCAAAGGGTGGGATTAATTGGACAGCTCCTTCAAAGAGCTGGCACATACATGATGATCCAAATGCCCTCCTTGAGGCACTGGCCTCCTAAGGCAGGGATTCTGGGTTCCAAAGGTAATATTTCACCAAACCAAGGAGACAAAGTTAGGTTAACAGGTCAACCACAATCTAATTGAATGGTGGAACAGGCAACAGGGAACTGAATGGCTTATTCCTGCTCCATTGGAACCATTCCAACCCGCTGGGTAGTCGAGAATACTAAATCGAGCCTGTGCGTACACTGAGTCAGGGCATATGTTAACTGGCACTGAGCAAATCATAGTTCAGTTCAGCACCTTTTACCTAAGTATCTCCTCTCCTGAAGTTCACTAACACCGGAGGGGCCTGTGGGCAGTGGGTACCACAGGCATTCCAGTTCTCACTCAAGTACTCATTGACCAGCTCTTCAGTTGCAGCGGGCACTACAAACAAGTTCAATCCCAATGTCTAAGTATGCACACTTTTTTATTCTTTCATGGGGTGTAGGCGTAACTGGCAAGGCCAGCATTTGTTTCCTGTTCCTAATTGCCCTTGAACAGAGTGTCTTGCTAGGCCATTTCAGAGGGCAGTTAAGAGTCAACCACATTGATGTGGGTCTGGGGTCACATGTAGGCCAAACCAGGTGAGGATGGCAGATTTCCTTCCCTAAAGGACATGAGTGAACCAGTTGGGTTTTTACAACATAGTTTCATGGTCACCATTACTGAAACTATCTTTCAATTCCATATTTTATTAATTGAATTTAAATTCCACCAGCTGCCGTGGTGGGATTTGAACCTATGCCCTCCACCCTCTGAGCATTAGCTTGGGTCTTTGGATTACTAGTCCAGTGACATTACCACCGCACCACCATTGCCCCCCAGCTGGGATCATTGGTTAACAATCAGGAATGGGAGTTAGAGCAGGAATAGGCCACTTGGCCCCCAGGATGGGGAACTCTGGCTGACCTCTCTTTTCCTCTTGCCAACCTAAAAGAGCTGAACCCAATTAGATCAGCTAACTTGGCAAAGATGATAATTGTCCTAGGCTTTCCGATCTCAGAACTTCTCTTTCCTTTGTTTTCGTAACATCCTCAAGATGAGACGTTCTCTACTGGGTGGAATTTAACTCCCTCCTTCTACACAGGGATTAAGAAACAATAGGAAAGCAGGAAACGCCACCTGTTCTACAGCATCTCCGAGCCCTCTCACCTCTACCACCATGATGGGCAAGGGCAGCGAGACCAGTCACTTCCAGCTTCCAATTCACACACACACACACCATCCTGATTTGGCCATACATCGTCATTCCTTCATCAGTCCTGTGTCAAAACTCCGGAATACCTGACCTAGCACCACTGTGGGGGGCAGTTGATGTCACCAGAAAGCACTGCAGAGAAGAGCCAAGTTCAAAGTAGAATTAAGGATAGAGCCATGGCATCAGAGAATGGACAGGTAATAAATGTAACTCTGTCAGTATTGGCCACATTCCAAAAACAGTTCTTTTTTAAAAAAAATTGCTACTGAAATTATTTACAATTTGGTCGCCCACGTTCGTTGCTTCAGTTCTGCACATTCCAACTAACGAGCTTAACGAGACCAAGATAAAGACAGGGCTGAAATTGCAAAATGCTCAGCGGGGCTGAATAAATTCCAAGCCTCATCTTTTATTCAGGACTGAAAGTAAAGTAGGTGTCCATCCTCCTCACCGAATCAGTGTCGACGCCCAGCCTCTGATCCACAAATTATTTTCAAACTCTGCCTCACCACCACCACCACCACCCCATACCGCCCCCCCTACCCCACCCACCCAGCTTCTGAGGTGCTAACTACTTGTTCAGAACTTTAGAAAACATCTGAACAATATCCTTTAGTAGCACAGTTGTGCATACACACATTTTAAAATGCATTGCTTGTCCACATGTAAGAGGAGCGATTTGCTTTCTCTTAAACAAGTTGGGAGGCAGTGTGCTGAGTCTTGAATTCAATGTATGGGGGAAGTAGGAACACATTTGGAGCTTAAAAATAATCAAAGTTCAGGGAATGTGATATGAAATGCTATATGGACACCATGAAGAGAGTTAGGGCATAGACATTCTAGCACCAGAACTGTGACAAGGCAAAGATTCTGCCCACGGCCTTGTTCCATTCATCATTCCCTATCCTAAATCCTGAGGAAGCGGGGATTTATACATTATGAGTAAGTATCTGCGGCACTATGAGGGCATCCACCCAGTGGACCTTGTGGGATGTCGGAGTGTTTCCCTGCTTCACTGTTAGAGAGAAGGGGCCTGTCTTGTCAAAGACCTCGGAGGCACCATTTTACCCTGGCTGGTCTTCCCTCACTGGTGGTTTATAGCTGAGCAAAATTCACTGCTTCTAAATTCTAGTAAAGTCCACATATGGCCCCTGTTTTGCATATAATTACATAGAAAGTAAGGATATTAAATGGCAACACATAATGGTATCCCATGCCCAAGGGATCCAGTGTTAATTGCATATTAATTGTGTATTTAATTGTATTCAGGTGGTGAACATTAACCGGGGATTCACTTGTGTTCCTAATCACGTTTTAATTTGAGTTTTGTAAGTTTCCTTTAAGATTTTTGTCTTTCTTTTCGCAGTATCCTTTAAGGGGCTGCCTTTTGATTTGTCCTTGATTTGTTAATTTGTTTTAATTGGTTCACCCAAAAGAGTATAAACAGGAACAGACTGAAACTGTGGTGGTTTGGTTAGGAGGTGCATGTTTGCAAAATGTATCTCTCTGAACAAAAACTTATAAAAGTGCATAAAGATCAGCTTTTTGAAAGGAAACATGGTACCACAGGATGGCTGCCTAAAGGTAAAGGTTAGAAGCTAAAAGAAAATTCAGACTGAAAACTGAAATGTCAGAATGCAAGTGTAAATTGTTTGGATATGTATGAACACTCCAATGTTCTTGGAATATGACCAATGGAGGAACGCTGTGGATATATGGACACAGGCTCTTTCCTTACCAAAGAGGACACAAAATATGGCCTTGGCATTCTCACTTCCGACAGGGAGTAAAATCAGAAGAAATTGTTAGGGGGCCTAGAAAAGGGGTGTCTCACAATGTCATGCTTTGTACAGGATATGGAGGTATTTGATTTAATTTGTTTTGAAATACTGATTGTGCATTTAAATTCTAATTTTGATTTAAAAGGGGAAAGGAAATCTGTTAACTGTATACCAATTGTATGCAGGCAGTGGGCATTGACTGGGGATTCACTTGTGTTCCTATATGTAGGAACGGACTGCAACTATTCAGAAGTGCATGTTTGTCACATGTATCACTGTAAGTAAAAGTGTAGATGTTGGCTCCAGTTTTATCCTTCATCAATTGGCTTTCTGGAATACAGATTATGCACTACAACACTGTAACCCCATTTTGCCATAAGGTTGCCAACCATCCAGGATTGCCCTGGAGCCTTCAGGAATTAAAGACTTACCTTCAGGACATTGCTGCAAACAATCCAGTAAAAATATCAAAGGGGCATTTAAAAATTTGTGTTTTGAATAACAATTCATTAATCACTTTTGGTTACTAGTTAGAGACAGAGGGAAAATTGCTGTTTGACTTGCAGTCAAGAATCACTCAATCGCATAATGAAGAGTTTATTCATTTTCCAGCTGGCATAAAAAGGCTGTAAACCATGAGGTTGGACAGGTCAAGTGAGAGTACAGAAACGGGGCAGCTGGAGGCAAGAGATCATGGGATGAAACTTCAAGGAATATGTCCAGAGTCGACAATCTTCTTCAACCTATCCTTACAATGAGCATAACTTCCCAGTGGAAGTGTGGAATTCCTCCTACGGAGAAAATGTTGGGAATTGGAATGAGAAAGATCAACAGCTGGGCCTTGGCAACAAATTGAATAAAGAGGATCTGCGGGCAGAATACTCTACTCTAGTTCCTTGTTCTTTTAGGAACTTCTCATTTGGTATTGCGATTGCTTTCTCTCCTTCATCGTCATCAGCCCCTTCATGTTGTTCAAAGTTCTGACTCCTTCTTGAGCTACTTTCCTTGCTGTCACGATACTGGAAGAATGTTTCATTACTGTACTTGGCTGTGTTACAACTATCTCCAGGGGTCCTTTCATACTTATAATATCCCCTTTAAGTTATTTAGTTCTGTGCTCCTCCCAAAGTTAATGCTCCCTACAGGCTTTGTATAATCTGCTTTCCTTTCATTTCCATTTTGATGCCCCTAATCTTCACTTTTGAGATTGCTTGCTTATTTGGCATTTTTCTCTTTAGGTACATATACACATCCTGTATACTCAGTACGATAATCTCACCCTGGAGTGCTTGTTGCTGATGCCGAGTGCCTAAAATCAAATGTATTCCATTGTAATACTGATAAATGCACGTCTTTTCTTTCTTTTTACATCTAAAGCTCTCTTCATGGTCACAGAATATCCCAAAGCGCTTTACAGCCAATGAAGTGCTTTTGAAGTGTAGTCACTGTTGTAAAATAGGAACCGTGACAGCAAGCTCCTACAAACAGCGATGTGATAATGACCTGATAATCTGCTTTAGTGATGTTGGTCGAGAGATAAATATTGGCCAGGACAACAGGGAGATCTCCCCTGCTCTTTTTCAAAAAATACCATGGGATTGCACTGGAGGGGGTGCAGAGGAGATTCACCAGGATGTTGCCTGGGATGAAATGTTTAAGTTATGAAGAGAGGTTAGATAGACTTGGGTTGTTTTCGTTGGAGCAGAGAAGACTGAGGGGCGGCCTGATCGAGGTGTACAAGATTATGAGGGGCATGGACAGGGTGGATAGGGAGCAGCTGTTCCCCTTAGTTGAAGGGTCAGTCATGAGGGGACATAAGTTCAAGGTGAAGGGCAGGAGGTTTAGGGGGGATGTGAGGAAAAACTTTTTTACCCAGAGGGTGGTGACGGTCTGGAATGCGCTGCCTGGGAGGGTGGTGGAGGCGGGTTGCCTCACATCCTTTAAAAAGTACCTAGATGAGCACTTGGCACATCATAACATTCAAGGCTATGGGCCAAGTGCTGGTAAATGGGATCAGGTAGGTAGGGCAGGTGTTTCTCACGTGTCGGTGCAGACTCGATGGGCCGAAGGGCCTCTTCTGCACTGTGATTCTGTGATCTTTTACGTCCGAGGGCGAGTGGCTTAATGTCTGACATGAAAGATATCTCTGGCAGTGCAGCACCCACTCAGTACTGCACTGAGTGTCAGCGCAGCCAACAAACTCAAGTCTCTGAAGTGGGATTTGAATCCACAGCCTTCTTCCTCAGATTGCTACAAACTGAGGCATGGCTGACATTCAACCATGATAGGCACAAAAAACAGCCATGCTAAAGAGCAAAAATGTTGTTGCATGGGAAATTAAGAATTTTTGAAAAACTCTTCAGAGGCTGCACTAAGTGACAGCATCTGTAACTATTATCATCAGAAACTAACTTTTCATTTTAAACCTTTGCTGACACAAGTGCGCATAGCCAACAATAAGAGGGAAGGAATTTTCAGAACAGCCTTCAGATTCTAACTTTTCTGATTGTTGGATAGTGGAAATCTGGAACACTCTCCCCTAAAAAGCAGCTGAGGCATTGAAAATGTCAAAACTGAGATTGATAGGCATTTTTTAGGGCAAGACACTAAAGGTTACTGAACCAAGTCAGGTATATGAAGTTAAAATAGAGATCAACCATGATCTAATTGAATGGCAGAACAGGCTCGAGAGGCTGAACATGCCTCTGTTCCTATGATTGGTTTTGACAGCCTCCCAACAGTCTTCCAACTGATCTAATTCCATTTTTTTTTTCTCTCTCATTGGATTGAAGGCTCTTGATATAAAACAAAGATGATTTTCCTTGTGAACTACTGATAAGGTGACATGATTTAAAAGGATTACAGTCAGCTTTCAAAAGGAGGCAGTCAGCATGTGTGGCAAATGGTCACCAGCCATTGGGTAGAAGGTAGTGGAACCATAAACTGAGGTCTAGAGCAACATGAAAGCACCTCTTCCAAATGGCAAGTGACCGAGTGTAAAATCTACTCCACTTACCTTAAAGTTGCTTCATTTCAATTATCTAACAATTAGAACGTTTTTATTCACTTAATTCCTGCTTTGCTACAAAATTAACATCGCTTAATTCAAATTGGTGGATAATTGCTGAAAAGAGAGACATATTGCTGAAGCTTTCCATCTTGCATTCATTAGGACAAATGCAAGAATGCCAAATTTCAAATGATCACAACAATTTAAACAATAAATTGTAAGTAAATTGTATAAACAGTAGGAATTGTTGTGACTGTTTGAAATTTGGCATTCTTGCATTTGTCCTGATTAGTTCAAGATGAGTAACTTTGCCAACCTGTCTCTCTTTTCAGCCAAATCCAAGTTCTGTACTAACAAGCAACTGTTAGTGGATAATTCAAAACAATATGCAGCTTAATAAGAACAGAAATTTTAGGAGTAGATTGTGCAATAAACATTGCTGTCATGGGCTGGTGAAGATCAAAAGACTCACTGAGGAGTGGGAGTTAGTGTACAATGGGAACAGTGAAATCAGCTGCCCATTGAACATCTATCCTAAAAATTGGGAAGTTACACCCACTGTGTGATGAATCTTGGGCACATGCCTGTGCTCAGTGTGTCCGCTGAAGGAGAATTGTTCTGGGTCATCCCTGGGAGCCTGTGCAGTGATCCCTTGGTGCAAGGTTGCTACCATATAAATGCAAAAGACCACTAACAACACTTGCCGCAAAGTTTTGGGGCTATATTACATTCAAAGAAGAAATTCATGTCTTTAATCCCAGCATTATGCTCATGCACTGAGAGGTGGTTCCACTCACACTCCAGGCTAATTGGGTAATTCTACTCTCGGCTTTCCTGAAACTGAATCTGCCCTTATAATCAAATCTTTATACCGTGTTTTTAATATTGCATGAGTAGAGATTAATACTGTTGAATTTGCGTGTTATTTGAGTTGAGAGAATCATTTTTAAATAATGCTGCCCTTTTAGGCTTTTCTGAAATGGTATGTCGACATGTAGTAACTACAGGTTAGCTTCCCAAAGAAACAAGGGTAGTTACAACAGATAGGCAGAAATCCGACAGAGGGTTAACTCACGGCTATATTTTTGGATTCCTCTATGATGGGGGAAACTTAAAGCATGAGTGCCCGAGTGAGGCTTAAAGGTTTTTCAATTAGTCTCTCTATTTTAAAATAAAATCGTGAGAAATTTCATTCACATGAAGCCAGTTGGATGTGTTGCTTTTTTGCTACCCCTCCCCCAGCTCTCCTGAAGGCGCTGGCTCAAATAACTGCTGAGTTCTGCCACCTTCGCATATATCCCTGAAGCAGCCATTTGAATCTTACAGCACAAACGGAGGCCATTTGGCCTTTATATACCTGTACTGGCTCTTTGGCAGAGCTGTCCAATCTAGTCCTGCATGTTCTATTCCAGATAAGCAGGTGGTGAAAAATCGAGCTGGAGCCTAATCTTTAACTCGCTTTTCAGCTCTTATTTAGGGACAGACACATTACGAACCTGAACCACCTAATCAACAACCACACTTCCAATAATTTAAGCAGAAAGTGCTGGAAAATCTCAGCAAGTCTGGCAGCACCCGCAGAGAGAGAGCAATAGGGTTAATCTTTCAATTTCTTCAGAATTTTCAGTCTGCTCCTATTTATTGAATTCAAATTGCACCATCTGCCATGGTGGGATCCAAGGTTAGGTCCCCAGAGCATTACCCTGGGCCTCTGGATTACTAGTCCAGTGACAATACCACTTTGCCACCATCGCCCCTGTCTCTGCTCCTATTTATATTGAATTCAAATTTCACCACCTGGGATTCGAATCTGGGTCCCCAGAGCATTACCATGGGTCTCTAGATTACTAGCCCAGTGACAACACCGCTACACCACTGCCTCCCCTGCTCCTATTTATAGGAGCACAAGTGAGTCCCCAGACAATGCCCACCATCTGAATACAATTAAGACTCAATTAATGTACAATTAACGCCACACCTCAACTTTTCTCCCCCTAGCTCTGCAACTTACTCCTCTTCAAGTAAGATACCGAGCAGGAAGTGTCAGGGTGCTGGCCATTGTCAAGCCCCATCCTTTGTCCTTACCCAACATTTGCGCCAACACAAGATCCAAAGGCTGGTGAGAGGCACTGTGGAGCAGTCGGAAAAGGAGACTGATTCTTTTCTTCCACCTGAGTGAA
The DNA here is from genome assembly GCF_964194155.1 of Cetorhinus maximus. Classification (NCBI taxonomy): domain Eukaryota; kingdom Metazoa; phylum Chordata; class Chondrichthyes; order Lamniformes; family Cetorhinidae; genus Cetorhinus; species Cetorhinus maximus. The sequence continues at coordinate 92,275,710 of NC_135898.1, read as the reverse complement.
CTGACAACACCCTCAAACCCACTGAAGCACCGGGGAGGGCAAGTTGGATACTCTGGGGGTAATTCTGACTGTGCGATAGCATGAAATGGGTGGCAGCTGAAAGATAAAGGTTGCGCCTCCCTCACCTTGTTCTGGGAGGTACCCGGCACAATCCCCTGCCAATACATCTGGGGACTCTTCACCGAATGTGAAGGAAGAAATGGGATGAGGGTTGAGGTCTTTCCTCCCTGACTCTATGCCCTGGCTCTGCTTCACCAGCGCCAGGAACCTTGGGGAAACGTTCAAGAGATGGAGACCCTTGCATTACAACCCTCTGCCCCTTTCTCATCTCTCTTCTGCCTGTGAACCAAACATTGTCTGGTCACGGGAAAAATTGAGACAAACGAACTTCAAGTTTAAAACGGTCGTTTTCACCCTGCCTCTGTCACTGTGCTCTCAATCAACTTCTTTGCAGTCACTACATCCATTCCGTTCATCATTTCAAAATCTTGCTTCAATTCTCCTCTGGAAATGACTGCTGGTGACAGCAGTGGACAAATGCTTATGTGGCGTTCCTGTATCAGCGATTTTAATGCAGGTCTTGACCTGTTTATTTTAATTGGGTTAATGCTTCTACTTAAATAACAGACAAATGAATGGCATATGGATGCAGTTTTCTGCTAGTTTCCCCGAACAGTAATTATAATATTGAAAAATGACAAACTGCAATCCAGTCCTACAAACAGGAAAACATTAGTCTTACCCGCAGGAACATCATTACAGCATTATAATCAGAAATGTTCATTCATCACATCTGTAACTGGGCTTTTCTATTTATAGAGGGAAGGCACAAGAAATGGCAGCCTATCACCTCCAATTTGTGATTAACTCACTGACAAAGTACCTGCTATACTTGTCAGTGAATAGCAAAGGATTGGCTTTCATCCTGGTATTCAATTTCCTCCATGACCTCCTCCCTCCCTATCTCTGCAACCTCCTTCAGCTCGAACGCCCCCTAAGATGGATGTGCTCCTCCAATTCTAGCTTCATGCGCATCTCTGATTTTTAGTGCTCCAAATGCTGGGGAAGCGGTTAGCTCAGTTGGCTAGGTGTCTAGATTGTGATGCAGAATGATGTCAAAAGTGTGGGTTAGCACTGGCTGTGTTAGTCCATGGGGGTCTATCTCCTGACCTTATGCTTGTGGAGCGGTGCCCCTCGAGCTATATTGTCTCTCTCTCTCTCTAATGGAGAAAGATGCCTATGGCCCTCTGTGGTTTATGGCTAATTACTTACTTACTTACCACTGACAGTTGTGCCTTCAGCTAGCTGGCCTGGCCCTAAGCTCTGGAATTCCTCCATAAACCTCTCCTCCCTTAAGACATTGTCCTCATACCTCCTCATGAGGCTTGGAGTCAAATTTTGTTTGATAATGCTCTGTGTCGCAGGATATTTATCTATATTAAAAAGTGTTATATAAACACAAATTGTTAGAGTTTCACAAACTCTGTACAAAGTGTTGCTTGTTAGAGCACGTATTGGGGAATCATAGGAATAGGGAATAATGATGTGTAAATTTTGCAAGTGGGCTCCTTAAATCCCAAAGTGATCCACTGCTAAACAGCAATACTACTACTGAAACTTAAGGCTGAAAATATAAGACATCATGTGATATTGCTACTCAACAGTCTTATACTGCAGTCACCTCATGGCCATTGGGACTGCAATTATCATAGTTTAAATAAACTCTCAATTTAAAATGAATGCTATATAGCTTATAACAGCAACTAAACCGCATGATTCTGCCACTTTTTGTTAACTGAGCAACCAACACACAAGAGTTATCTTGATTCACTTAGTGTAGCGCCACACACTGTCAGCCATCTATTTGCATATATATCTCAATATTGAGGGTGACCTACACTACGCATTTGTGACTTGGTTGCTCATGAGTTATGAGGCTTTCCTCCCCAGTGAAATGCAATGGGAATTTTGTATTCTCTCATTCCATGTACAGTCAATTCATACCATGATAAATAGAATGCATAAATTGAAATGTAGGCATTAATCATTGTGTGAAGATAGGCTGAGAGGCGTGACAGGACACAGCAGGCATCTGTAGAGATGTCAGGACTTGTTTCCAACCGCAAAAACAAGGAGTCGGCTTAGCAGCAATTCCACGAAACAAACTCAAACACCAATAACACCGCATGCATAATGAAATAAAATGGAACTGCGCAAGGACAAGCAGTTAGCATCAAACATTTTCAAAGAAAAGCTGAGCAACTGGGAGAATAAATGTATATCTAAGATTAGCAAGGGTAGACTCAAAATTAATGACCCAAAATAGAGCAACAAGCAATTGTCAGATACATTAGAAAGAAAAATGAGCTTCACACACCCTGCCCAGGTTGGGGGATGGTGTCCATTGGGGACATTACCAATAAACAGCAGATGTACATCAAATGATGATCAGAGGAGCAAAGGAGGATCAGAGGGGTAAAGGTGATCACAGAGTACATTCCAAACCCACGACCTCTACCACCTAGAGGAACAAGGGCAGCAGTTGCATGGGGACACCACAAACTGTGAGTCCCCCTCCAAGTCACACACCATCCTGACTCAGAAATCCATCATTGTTCCTTCATCATTGCTGAAATAAAATCCTGGAACTTCCTCCCTAACAGCACTGTGGATGACAGCAGTGATTCAGGAAGGTGACTTGCCACCTCAAACTCCATTTCTCAAGGACGTCAGGACAATAATAAGCCCACATGCCGTGAATGAATAAATAAAACGTGGGGTGAAGGGTGATCAGGGAGCTAAGGTTGATTGCAGAGCTAAACGTTGATGGAGAGCTGAAGGGTGATCAGAAAGGGGTTCATGCTCTGTCATATCTTGTACGGTAGGAGCAACTTCCCCTTGCTAAGTCACATAGGCACATCCAGGTGTGGAGGAAGGTACATGGGCATTTGATGGCGATGGCAGTCAAGGACGAGGGTAGTTGAGGGCATGGACAGTAGAGGGTGAGGGCAGTTGAGGGCAAAGGTAGTTGATAGTGGGGGCAGTAAAGGGTGAGAGCAGTTGATAGCGAAGGCAGTTGATGGCAAGGGTAGTTGAGGGTGAGGGCAGTTGAGGGTGAGGGCAGTTTAAAGCAAGGGCAATCGAGGGTGCAGGCAGTTGAGGGTGAGGGCAGCCAAGGGTGAGGAGCATTTTGGTTTCTTCTCACTCCACAAAAAAAGCAACATTTCGAAAGTTTTGGAGAATCACTCCTTAGGCTGCTCAAGACCCAAAATACCAGTGGGGGTTTCACAGCACAAGCTCTGAAAAGGTAAAACAAATTTAGTAACCCTGGTCTGAAACATGCACAGAGATAGGCCATTCAGCTCCTCGAGCTTGCTGTACCATTCAATTACATCATGGTTGATCTGTACCTCAACTCCAGTTACCCATCTTACTTTCTAGGGCAATCCAATGTATTTTGTAAACATTTTCTTTGAACATTTTTGTTTGCTTGTTATAAAGATATTGGACATGGGGAAAATGTTCTCCTTGGTCGGCAGAGAGGAATCATCCAATTGGATAAAGAAGAATCAACTCACTTTGGGATTGGTGAAGGAAGGCAGGGAACTGCACATATGGACATGTCAGGTGACCAATGGCAAGAATGTGGGGCAGGGCAGTTGGTGGTAGGTGGCCATAGAATGAAACTTTCAGGAATATACCCAACCAGGGTTGGCAAACCTACAAGCCAATCGACTGCTGAGGGCACCACAGTGGAGACTGATTTTGACCTCACTCATTACCCACACTGACCAGCATCTTCTAGTACAGATAATTGGATAGAATCAAGACCAGGAAGCCTACCTGGATCTTTCCCCTCCCGAACCCAATGGCACCGAGATAATTTCTTGCATGTTCTACTGTCGGCCAGCTGAGATCCACTAACTCAATTAATTTTATTATTGAATAAAACACCAGTAAGCTCATTTACATACCAAGGATCAATAAGCCCTGAATGCAATCAAGTTTATTGTTGAGCACACTGACCTTTTCCATTCATTAATTAATATTGCAAGTTGTTTATGGAACAACAATCATGAAAAAGTGGTATTTATTTTGACGCCCTACCCTGATTTTTAAATTAAATTTCTGAGTACCAGCTTCATAATCTGTTTTTTCCCTCTATACCATTTCAAAGTTACATTTTTAGTGATTGCCATCCACATATATCATGGAGCTGTTAATTTTCAACCTCAAGCTTCCTCAGCAGAATAAAACAGTAAAGCAGAACAATGAAGCAGTTTGTTTCTTGCCAAAGTGGCATTCTGATGAGCAGACTAAATCCCTTGATCCCGCACTCCGGGGATGAGGAGGTTAGTGGGGGGTGAAGGAGGGGAGGTTTGCGGAAGGGCATCAGGCTCAGGATTTAGGGCCGCAATGTTGTAACCCGTACCTCTGACCTGTGCTCCCTTGAGTACAGTCTCTGTTGGGAGTGCAAGATCAGGTATCTACCCTGCTATCACTTCATGTTTTATCCCTGTCCAGTTTTTCTTCCCTCCTGTAATCCGTGACTCTGGGGTACAGATCTGCAGGTCCTGAATAAAGATGTGAGGGGTGATTTGATGGCGGTAGTTGGACATTAAAAAGGATTTAATAGGGTAGACGGAGAGAGAAACAATTTCCTCTTGTTGCAAACCCCATTCCCTCATCAACTCTGTTCTCGCTGACCTACATTGGCTCCTGGTCAAGCAATGCTTTGATTTCAAAATTCTCATCCTTGCATTCAAATCCTTCCATTGTTTTGCCCCTCCCTATCTCTGTAATCTCCTCCAACCCCATAACCCTCCAAGATATCTGCACTCCTCTAATTCTGCCCTCTTGAGCATCCCTGATTTTAATTACTTTACCATTGGTGGCTGCGCCTTCAGTTGTCTAGGCCCCAGACTGTGGAATACCCTCCCTACGCCTCTCCGTCTCTCTACCTCACTTTCCCCCTTTAAGACACAACATAAAACCTACCTCTTTGACTGAGCTTTTGGTCACCTGACCTAAAATCTCCTTATGTGGCTCGGTGTCAGGCTTTGTGTTATACTGCTCCTGTGGAGTACCTTGGCATGTTTCATGATGCTAAAGGCGCAATATGAACACAAGCTGTTGTTGTTTAAGTTGTTGCTATGGTGGGGGGGACGAAGGACAAGAAGACATCATTTCACAATTGGAGCTGGGCTGTTCAGGAGTGATGTCAGGAAGTACTTTTTCACACAAAGAGCGGTAGACATTTGGCATCCTCACCCAAAACACTGTGGATGCTACAGCAGTTGGAGCTTTGAAAACTGAGATTGCAGATTTTAGTTGGGTAAGGGATCACAATGTGCAATTACTCTGTACCGTTCAGAGTAATTTCAATGATTGTGACATGCAGCGGCTATCACTGAGTTTGTACCCTGCCGTGTTGCTGGAGCCATTGAGAATGACAATATGTTCTTATGCCTAATGCACCTTCTCAAATCCCACTCCACCCCTCATCCTGCAATCTGTCATAAGCCACAAGCTGCCCATGATGTAACCCATACGCCCCCACCTCAACCCTGCCCTTACGCATTTATACTTTCATATACCCGAGAACTGCCGTCTGGCCGGGTAGCGCTGAAGGAGGCTGAAGGCCTGAAGGATGAGCAGGCTGAAGAGGAAGGAACACCACCACTCAGATCCGGTACCCTCAGCCATACCTGCGCTATGTAAACCTTAGAGGCTGGCAGTGAGGTGGAATCTGCAAGTGGTGAGTCATTGAGCACAAGTGGGCTGCAGCCAGCACAAGGCGGAAGGGATCGGGCCTACACCCCGGAGGGTGAGGTCACAAGCGAGTTCCCCAGAAAAGAACTCAGATAAGGATTTCGATGTGGTGGCTTAGGGAAAAACGTTGATGAGTATGTACAATGAAATGCTCTGTGCATTGACAAGGCTGCCAGAAATCTTGTGTCACTGCTGAGGAGCATGGAGGAGGCCGGCTCCAACTTAGCACAGAGTTTTGTGCAGAACTTGGAGCCCATCCTTTCCAGTGTGGAAGTGGTGGCCAACTTCAGGAGAACACCTGTGGACCTAAGAGCGATGCAGTGTCTGCTTAGCGAGAAGTCAGTGAACTCCCCTGTCCCTGGTCCACAGGGCCTCTCTGATGTCTCAGATGCAGCGGTGGACGACAAACTATGAGATGTTTGCTATGTCACCTGGTCCAATCTGGAAGGATTCATTGTAAAAAATATTCAGGTCCACCTTGGCAGTCACTGGCGACACCATCATTGCCTTGCTCTGAAACTGCAGGTCTGATTTCAATCGGACTGCTCTTGACTTAGGGGAAAGTAGGAGAAGTGCTCCAGGAAGACCCTAACTGGGTAAGGCCTCCTGTGGAGAGCCCTCCTACTTCTCCGATTGTGAACAGCATGTCTGCTGATGCTCCATCCCCTCCAGAATAAACCCACAGCTGGGCACAAGTGATCTACGCAACAGCTTTGCAGTAGCAACCAATGCCTTCCAATGTCCAGTACCGCTCCCTGAAGATTCTACCAACTTTCTTGATCTCTTTCAAACACCCAGTATTTCCATGGCCACCGTCCCCCCACCACTGCTGATGCTACAGAGCCAAACTTTACAGGCAATGCTTTTATTGCCCCTTTGGCTTATCTCCTGGGTCGCTTGCAGCTGCATCCTGAACAGTAGCATTTAATTGCTGAAGGCCATTGTAGCGATTGTAAGTTAAACCTTTTCTTCCTGTTATGGGGATCATGTGACTGTAAAGACGAATCAGCCCTAAGCGAGGGGAGTCTTAGGGGCAGAGCTTTTTAGCCTTGGTCTTGGAACAAGCAGGTAGCCTCACCTGGAGTCTGTTAATAAAGTTTACTGTTTCTTACAAGAAACCAGCCCTGCATTCCAAGTTTATTACAATTGGCTACGAGGATGGGGTAGCGTCGAAGCAGCACCTCGCCTCGGGACTGTGAGCATTCCAATTTTTAAGGGAAGAAAGAAAAGAAGTACACTCACCAGTAATAGCTCCCTTTGGCAGAATTGACCCGTAGGACTCCTCTGTCGAGGACTGGAGTCAGTACTTAGAGCAACTATTTTTCTACTTTGTGGCAAACAGAGTAATAGTGGAGGAGAAACAGAAGGCAATTCTCCTAAGCGTCTGTGGGAGCAAAATGTATAACCTAATCAGTAGTCTGATGGCTCCGAACGCGCCAAATTCCAGATCCTTCACTGACCTAGTCAACCTCGTGAAGGGACATATTCAGCTTTAACCCTCGGTGATCAGGCAAAGGTTCAAGTTCAACTCAAGAGTAAGAGCCCCCGGTGAGTCGATTGCAACGTACATTGTGAAGTTAAAACAGTTAACAGAGCACTTTGACTTTAGTGATGCTTTAAATGACATGTCGCAAGATCCTTTAGTTTGCGGCATGAATGGTGACACCATTCAGCGCCGTTTGCTTGCAGAGGCTGAGATAGACCTAAAGCGCACCATGGAGATAGTGCTAGCAACGGAGAGCGCTGAGAGGGACTTGCAGGTTTTGCAGAGTAAGCAACATAGCGCCATTCTGCACCTAGAGTGGGGCATTGTCTCTACCGCTGGAAAAATTAAAAAAAAATACTGGAAGTAGCTCACCAGTAATCCAGAAGTTAAAGTGTTACCGTTGTGGGGGAAATTATGTACCCGAAGTCTGCAGATTTAAAGAGGCAGAATGCCACTACTGTCACAAAAAAGGGCAGGTTGTTAAACAGTGCAGGGCTAGATCAAGGCAGCCATTCAGACAGCAGGTCAAATTAAATGAAGTGCACAATATAGATGAGCCAGAAGCTACTGAGGCTGATGTTTATTCCCTACACAATCTGAAGGCCAGGAAAACTGAACCAATCACTGTTACCCTTCAAGTGAATGGGAAGCCACTAGTCATGGAGGTTGACACAAGAGCACTGACCACAGTGGTGGGGGAACATATCTTTAAATACCTGAGAGAAGGTACCCAGCCATTGAGTTTGGAGAAAACCGCTGCTCAGTTAAAAACATACAGGAGAAGCAAGACAGGTGAAAGGCATCACCTCTGTACCTGTATCATACAGACAATAGTTGCCAATAATAGTTGAAACAGGAGAAGGACCTAGCCTTCTGGGCCGTGATGGGTTGAAAGAAATCAAACTGAACGGGTCAGAAATTTTTCAGGTCAGGACAAGAAGGAATCCTGAGTTGACAAGGGAGTTTGATGGTGTCTTTTGGAATGAGATAGAAGAAGCGAAGAACCTTCACAGGAAGCAAGGATCCCTTTGTTAGAGTTGATTCCACAAGAAAATCATGAAATGGAGCTAAACGAATGCAGTGCCACTCTGAACCAACTGAAGAAACAGTGGAAGAAAAAAACCAACAGCGTTCAATGCTCCAAGAAGAAGCCAAAAGATACAAACAGGAGACAGAAGAACTGAAGAATCAGTTGATGGAGACAAAGGAGGCATTAGAAGAAAAAGTCATGGAACTTTCCAAGATGCAAATGGGTAACTCAACTCCTGCACTGAACCAAGATAAGATTTCACCGGAGAGAAATTTGGCTGACTGTGAAATCAGAATGAATAAAACTCTGCGGCAAACACAGAAAGTAAAAAACAGAAATCAAATCTGAAAAGCCAATAGGATATGCATCCAGAACCCTCTCTGCAGCCGAGAAATGTAACTCCTCAAACTGAATAAGAGGCTTATCTGTCGTATTTGCAGTAAAGAGGTTCCATCAATATTTGTACAGTTGACACTTCACCACAGTGTCAGATCAGAAACCTCTGTAGGTTTGTTTAGTGAAGGTAAGGTAATCCCACCGATAGTCTCTGCTAGAATTCAAAGATGGGCTTTAATTTTGTTGGCATACGAGTACGCTTTTGTGAGCCGTCCGGATGTGTGCATATTGCAAATGCAGACACCCTCAGTCATCTCCCTTTGTCCGATAGTATTACACATGTTCCAGTACCTCAAGCGGTGGTACTCGTGTTGAATTTCTTGGACTCCTCACCAGTCTGCGTGGGATAGATAACGAATTGGACATATCAGGATCCAATTTTAGCAAGAGTCTGTGAACAGGTATTGCAAGGATGGTTAAATGCACAAGTTTCTGAAGAATTAAAACCATTCTTTGCCTGTAGATCTGAACTGAGTTGTCAAGACGGCACTTTGTTATGGGGAGCAGGAGTCGTTATCCCTGTGCAAGGGAGAGAACCATTATTGGAAGAACTTCATAGTGCGCATCCTGGTATTTCAAAAATTAAGATGCTTGCATGAAGTTATATCTGGTGGCCAGGTACAGACAGTAATATAGAAAAAAAATGGTTAAGCACCATCTCCAGTGTCAGCAACAGCAGAAGTTGCCTATTTCAGCCCCAAAGCATGCGTGGGAGTGGCCTGGCCCACCCTGGGTTAGACTACGTATAGACTATGTAGGTCCATTTCTAGGTACCATATTTCTTGTGATCATTGACGTACAATCAAAGTGGATGGATGTGTTTGAAGTGAGATCACCTACTTTACCATCGTAAAACTGCACCAGAGTTTCAGTGTTCATGGTTTACCTGAAGTTATTGTGTCAGACAATGGTACGGCCTTCACTAGTACCAAATTTCAAAGATTCATGGACCTAAATGAGATTAAACACGTCAGAACAGCACCGTATCATCCCTCGTCCAATGGGTTAGCAGAAAGAACAGTACAAACCCTTAAAACAGGCACGAAGAAGCTATCAGAGAGAACATTAAGAACATGAATTTCAAGACTTCTGTTCAGCTATCGCACAACTCCTCATGTGACCACTGATTCAACACCTTCTGAATTGCTAATTAAGCATTGACTTCGTACAAGATTGAGTTTGGTATTCCCTAATTTAGAGGAGAAGGTGGAGAGAAACCAGAGTAGTCAGAAAGTGAACCATGATGTTCACAGTAAAGGTCGAGAATTTGTTGTGGGAGAGGCAGTTTTTGTACGAAATTTTGCAACTGGACCAAGATGGGTTCCTAGTACAATCATCTCTGAAACAGGACCTTTACCTTATCAGGTAGATGTGGAAGACAGGATTGTTAGGAAATATGCGGATCATCTCAGAAGTCAAGAAACCATCCAACAACCAGTTAATCCACCTGAAATCGAAGTCGAAACTTCAACCCCTGAGCTGCCAGATCGACCAGGAATAGATATAATCGATGTCTCTGTTGAAGTAAATAATTCTGAACTGCCATTGTCTAAGGATATCCCTGATGCTGCAGCTCCTGTTCAAGTCAACTCGATGGAAGAACCTCCAGTTGTAGAGCTGCATTGCTTTACCCAAATTCAAAAATCTCCTTGAAGACCTCCTTGTATCTAACATGGGATAAAATATTTTTGTAAATAAGAGGGTAAAGCAAAATTAAAGGGGGAGGATTGTAGTAATTGTAAGTTAAACCTTTTCTTACTGTGATGTGGATCATGTGACTTTACAGATGAATCAGCCCTAAGCGCAGGGAATCTTAGGGAGGGAGTTTTTTTTGCCTTAGTCTTGGAACAAGCATGTAGCCTCACCGTAAATAAAGTTTACTGCTTCTTACAATAAACCAGCCCTGCATTCCAAGTTTATTACAGACATCCTAATAGCTTACTGACAATCTAGATGCCCTGAGGTATAATGCACCTTCATATTATTGAAACCTAACACAACTAGTGTGATTTTGGATGGGATGTGAAGTCAAAGCCCTGTCTGCTCTCTCTCTCAGGTGGATATAAAAGATTCCACAGAATTATTTCCAAGAAAGGCAGGAGAGTTGCCTCCAGGGGATAATACTTACCCTCAATCGATGTCTCAAAAAGCAGATCATCTGGTCCTTGTAACATTGTCGTTTGTGGAACTTGTCTGTTTGGAAATTTGTGGCCACATTTGCTACATTGACTGCACTTCAGAAGTATTTCATTGGCTGTAAGGGGCTTGGGGATGTCCTGAGGCCTTGAGGAAGACTACATGAATGCCAAATCTTTCTTCCTGCTCATTTATGTCATCTCATTGATGGCTGGCGTGCAAGTGAGGAAAACAATCAGCTCTCTTTGCTGGAGGCAACTCCCCGTCCGTCTGTTGTTTGAAGCAGATTCGGAGCACGAGCGACAAAATTGCAACAAGCACGCATCCTGCTTCCTAAGGGCTGGTTGAGAACCTGATACTTGCTTCCACAAGGAGAGCTGTCCACACTGGCTGCCCTCAGTTGGTATTGAGAGCACAGGTTGGGAGTAGTTTACATTCACAAAGGATCCAAGGCAGCTCTGCATGAGATTTGGAAGTTTTCAGTAGGACAGCATAACCCATAAGGCCCTGTTAAACACAACTGGCCAATCTACCAGATCTATACTCCCTTTGGTATGAAGCCAGACACCCCCTCCAAGTGTCTCACACTGTTTTACTCCAAAGTGGAGCTGGAACTTGGAACTGACTGTCCTTTTTGAAGGTGGTGTTGAGCTGCCTTCTTGAACCACTGCAGTCCATGTGGTGTAGGTACACCCACAGTGCTGTTAGGGAGAGGAGTTCCAGCGACAGTGAAGGAACAGCGATATATTTCCAAGTCAGGATGATGCGTGGCTTGGAGGGGAACTTGTGGGTGGTGGTGTTCCCCTGCATCTGCTGTCTTTGTTCTTCTAGGAGGTAAAGATCACGGGTTTGGAAGGTTCTGTCGAAGAAGCCTTGGCGAATTGCTGGTTGTGGGAGTCTGTGGTAGATCAGTCAGTCTGGAGTGGATCAGACAGTCCTGAAATGGATATGACAGTTTGGAGTGGATCAGACAGTCTGGAATGGATTCTGAAGTGGAGCAGACAGTCTAGAATGGATTAGACAATCTGAAGTGGATCAGACAGTCTGGGGTGGATCAGACACTCTGGGGTGGATCAGACACTCTGGGGTGGATCAGACACTCTGGGGTGGATCAGACACTCTGGGGTGGATCAGACACTCTGGGGTGGGTCAGACACTCTGGGGTGGGTCAGACACTCTGGGGTGGATCAGACACTCTGGGGTGGGTCAGACACTCTGGGGTGGGTCAGACACTCTGGGGTGGATCAGACACTCTGGGGTGGATCAGACACTCTGGGGTGGGTCAGACACTCTGGGGTGGATCAGACGCTCTGGGGTGGGTCAGTGGTACTTGTGGAATGCACTCATTGCTATTCTCACCACATCAGTGGCCAACAGTGAATGTTCTTTAAATTGACACTGACCACGCTCAACCTGCCTCCACCTTCTCGGTCGGGAATGTTCATTGCCCACTTACGCATAAGCACCAATTAATCAATTTCAACAGTGGGTTTTAAAAAAAAAATGAGGAAAAATAATATGTTAATTGAAATGCAAGCCCATTAAAACTAATCCTCTCTTCAGAGCAATTCATCTGTGGTTACTAAGGTTTGGATTAAACCCAAGCAGTTAAAGGGTCTTTGAAAGATTTGCTTGGAAAATCCTCCTTTATCATAACATTGTCAACAGTTCTGTTCCCTTGTTTTGAAATCCAATCAGTTCAAATGTAAGAGTTACATAAGTGAAGTAGATACCTCTGGAGTTGTTTAATGGAGACCCAGACCTCTGTAAACAGCAGAGTTATGCACGGCTTTGAAAGCTCAGTGACATAGGAAGATAGGAAATAGGAACAGGAGGAGGCCATTCAGCCCCTTGAGCCAGCTCCACCATTCAACTAGACCATGGCTGATCTACTGCCTCAACACCATTTTCACGTACTAATACTGTATCCCTTGACGCCTTTAATATCTAACATACTCAATGGGCAGAGTTTCCCCGTCAGCGATTTGGGGGCGGGGCCCGCTCGCCGAGGGGAAAATGACACGGGATGATATTGGGAGGAACCCCCGATGTCATCCCGGTCCATTTAAATATTGAGGAAGGCGGGCGGACAGTGAAATCAGCTGTCCGCCCGCCGACCTGTCAATGGCCAATTAAGACCATTGACAGGCTAATTAAGATAATTAAAGACCTGCCCGTCCAACCTTAAGGCTTGCGGGCAGGCCAGGAGCCCCAGCGGGCTTCTGATAATACATGTCCATTTTTAAAAACTTTAATAAAGTTTATGTCCTTTTTATTAACATTTCCCATCTCGTGTGACATTGTCACATGAGGGGGACATGTTAATAATTTTTCTATTTTTAATGTTTTTTTACCTGTCAGTAATCTCCCTGAGACAGCACTTAGCCTCAGGGAACAGTGCGCATGCACGGAACAGTGCACTTTGACAGATGGGGAATCCCTCCCCTCCCCGCCCCCGCACAGGAAGCACATAGTGTTACCCATCGGGCAGGCCGCTGGCCGGGCCTTAATTGGCCCACCCACTCAAAATGGCGGCTGGCCCCGTTTCACCGGCGGAGTTCGGCTGCCCGCTCGCCGCCGAGCCGGTGGGGCCCGCCTGCCCATCAAGGTAAAAATTCTGGCCAATGGCTGAGCCTCTACAGACCTCTGGGGCAGAGAATTCCAAAGATTCACCACCCTCGGAGTGAAGAAATTCCTCCTCATCAAGGTCTTAAATGGTCTACCTCTTATCCTGAGGCAGTGTCCCCTGGTTCTAGACACTCCAGCCAAGGAAAACATCCTTCCTGTATCTACCTCATCGAGCCCTGTCAAAATTTTGTACGCTTCAATAAGATCACCTCTTATTCTTCTAAACTTGAGAAAATACAGGCCCAGTCTCCTCAATCTCCTCATAGGACAATCCCACCATCCCAGGAACCAGTCTGGTGAACCTATGTTGCACTCCCTCTATGGCAAGTATATCCTTCCTTAGGTAAGGAGACCAAAACTGCACACAATACTTCAGGTGTGGGCTCACCAAGGCTTTGAATAATTGCAGCAAGACTTCTTTACCCCTCTGTACTCAAATCCTCTTGCAATAAAGGCCATTTGCCTGTCTAATTGCTTGTTGCACCTGCATGTTAGCTTTCAGTGACTTGTGTAAAAGGACACTCAGGACCCTTTGTACATCAGCACTTCCCAATCTCTCACAATTTTAAAAAATGCCCCGTGTTTCTGTTTTTCCTACTAAAGTGGATAACTTCACATTTTTCCACATTATATTCTATCTGCCATGTTCTTGCTCACTCACTTAGCCTGTCTAAATTTCCTTGAAGCCTCTTAGCATCCTCTTTGCAACTTCCACTCCCTCTAAGTTTTGTGTCATCAGCAAACTTGGAAATGTTACATTTAGTCCCTACGTCCAAAACATTGAGATGGATTGCGAATAGCTGGGGCCCACGCACTGGTCTTTGCGGTGTGCGCCCACTACCCACAGCCTGCCAACCTGAGAATGATCCGTTTATTCCTACTCTCTGTTTTCTGTTCGCTGATCAATTCTCAATCCATGCCAGTAAGATGCCGCCAATCCCATGTGTTCTAATTTTGCTTACTAACCTCTAGTGTGGAACCTTATTGGAAGCCTTCTGAAAATCCAAATACACCACATTCCATGGTTCTCCCTCATATATTCTTCTAGTTATCTCCTCAAAAAACTCTAATGAGTTTGCCAAACATGGTTACTCTTTCGTAAATCCAGGTTGACTTTGCCCAATCCTACCATTATTTTCTGAGTGTCCAGTTATCACATCATTTAGAATAGATTCTAGCATTTTCCCTACTACTGATGTCAGGCTAACAGCTCTGTAGTTCCCTATTTTCCCTCTCCCCGCTTTCCTAGATAGTGGGTTACAACCTGCAGGAATCATTCCACAATCTGTAGAATTTTGGAAGATGACCACCAATGCACCCACTCTCTCCGAAGCCACCTCTTTCAACACTCTGGGATGTAAATCATCAGGTCCTGGGGATTTATCAACTTTCAGTCCATTAATTTTTCCACTACGGCTTTTTAATCAATACTAATTTCTTTCAGGTCCTCTGCCTCACTAGTCCCTTGGTTCTTGAGTATTTCAGGGAGGTTTTTTTGTGTCCTCCTCCTTGAAGACTGACACAAAGCATTGGTTTAGTTTTGCTGCCATTTCTTTATTTTCCCCATTATAAATTCTCCAGTCCCTTCCACAGTCCATTTCTATGTTTCTTGTTAGTTTACTTTCATGTTGTATTTTATCTTTCTTTGTCAGTTTCCTGGTCCTCCTTTGCTTAATTCTAAAATGTTCCCAATCCTCAGGTTTACTACTTTTTTTTGGCAACTTCATAATCGAATACAATCTTTAACTTCTCTTGTTAACCACAGTTGGATCACTTTTCCTGTTGGGCTTTTGTGTCTCAACAGAATGCAAATTCGTTGTCAACCATGTATTAATTCTTTAAATGCTGGCCATTGTCTGTCTACCGTCATACCTTTTAATGGAGCTTCCCAATCTACCACAGCCAACTTGTCCCTCATACTTCTGTAGTTTCCTTTGTTTAGATTAAAGACCCTAGTTTCAGATTGAACTACATCATTTTAATGTAAAATTCTATCATACTATGGTCACTCTTCCCTACAGGCTACTTTACAATGAGATTATTAATTTGCATTTTCTCATTGCACAATGCTAGATCTAAAATATAGCCCGTACTCTAGCTGATTTCTCAGCATACTGTTCTAGAAAACCATCTTGTATATGTTCCAGGAATTCGGCCTCCATAGCATTAGTGCTAACTCGGTTTACCCACAGCATATGTAGACTGAAGTCTCCCATGATTACTGAATTACCCTTGTTACATGCATCTCTAATTTTCTGAATTATACCTTGCCCTACATTACCACTACTATTTGGTGACCTATAAACAACTCCTACCAATGTTTGCTGCCCCTTGCTGTTTCTTAGCTCCACCCAAACAGATTCTACATCTTGATCTTCCGACCTAAGATCCCGTCTCACGAATGTACTGATCTCATCCTTTATTAACAGCGTTCTGCCATCTCCTTTTCCATTTTGCTTCTCCTTCCTATATGTTGAACACTCTTGAATATTCAGTCCCCAAACTTGATCACCCTGTAGCTACATCTCAATAATGGCAGTTAGATCATATCTGTACGCCTCTGTTTGTGTAGTCAACTCATCTACCTTATTGCGAATGCTTCATGCATCCAGATAGAGTGCCTTTAATTCTCTCTTTTTATTATGTTCACAACCTCTAGCCTTATCTGCTGATCCACTCTTAAGCTCCGTCCCTTCCTACCACTCTCTAATTATTATTTCCTTCAATGTTACCTTGCTCTCTTGCCCTCTCTTCGCTCTTTAATTTATCGTATCTTCCCTCACATGATCCCTCAACCCCACTATTTAGTTTAAAGCCCTCTCTACTCCCCTAGTTATACGACTCGTCAGAACACTGGTCTCAGAACGATTCAGGTGACTGTTCCAACGGCACAGCTCCCACTTTCCCCAGTACTGGTGCCAATGCCCCATGAATGGAAATCCATTTCTTTGATGCCAATCTTTGAGCCATGCATTTAACATTCTAATATTATTTACCCTACGTCAGTTTGCTTGTGGCTCAGGTAATAATCCAAAGGTTATAACTTTTGAGGTTCCAATTTTTAATTAAGTCCTGAGTTGTTCATAGTCTCTAAACAGGACCTCTTTCCTAGTCCTATCTATGCTGTTAGTTCCCACGTGGACCACGACAACTGGATCCTCCCCCCTCCCACTGCAAGTTCCTCTCCAGCCCAAAGCAGATGCCCTGAACACTGGCACCAGGCATGCAACACAGTCTCTGGCCTCTTGGCTGCAGAGAACGTGTCTATCCTCCTGACTATGCTGTCCCTAACTACCGCTATATTTCTATTAACTCCCCCTCCCACCGCTTGAATGGCTTCCAATACCATGGTGCCATGGTCAGTTTGCTCATCCTGCAGCCCCCACTTTCATCCATGCAGGCAGCAAGAACCTTGAACCTGTTGGACAATTACAAAGGCTGAGGCTCCTCCACTTCCACCTTCTCGATCCTGGATACCTGTCTCACTCGCAGTCACATCCTCCTGCCCCTGACCATGGACCAAATCAGGTGACCCTATCTTAAGGGTGTGACGACTGTCTCCTGGAACAAAGCGTCCAAATAACTCTCCCTTTCCCTAATGTGTCTGCAGCTCAGCCTCCAGCTCAATGACTCCAAGCCTAAAGTTCCTCTAGCTGTAGACACTTACTGCAGATGTGTTTGCCCTGATTCACACTGATGTCCACGAGCTCCCACATTCTGCAGCAGCCACACATCACCAGCCCTGCCACCTTGATAACATGTAATTAATTAAACTCATGTTAAAGGAAAATTACCCTTTAGCACAATGTTGGATTTCTTATATCTCATCAATACCCAATCCTCCTTCAACAGCACCTTCTAAACCTGTGACCTCTACCACCTAGGAGGAAAAGGACAGCAGATGCATGGGAACACCAACACCTGAAAGTTCCCCTCCAAGTCACACACCATCATGACTTGGAAATATATCACTGGTCCTTCACTGTCACTGGGTCAAAATCCTGGAACTCCCTCCCTAACAGCACTGTGGGCATACCTATACCACAGGGACTGCAGCGGTTCAAGAAGGCAGCTCACCACCACCTTCTCAAGTGCAACTAGGGATGGGCAATAAATGCTGGCCTAGCCAATGACACTTACATCCCGTGACTGAATTAAAGAAAACATTTTCAAGATGGTGACTAGATCTGGGCTAAATGGAGCAGAACCCAGAAGACCATAAGATAGAGGAGGAGAAAATAGGCCATTCGGCCCATCAAGTCTGCCCTGCCATTCAATCATGGCTGATAAATTTCTCAACCCCATTCTCCCACCTTCTCCCCGTAACCTTTGATCCGGTTACCAATCAAGAACCTATCTATCTCAGTCTTAAATACACTCAATGACCTGGCCTCCACAGCCTTCTGTGGCAATGAATTTCATGGATTCACCACTCTCTGGCTAAAGAAGTTTCTCCTCATCTCTCTTCTAAAAGGTCTTCCCTTTACTCTGAGGCTGTGCCCTCAGGTCCTAGTCTCTCCTACTAAATGAAACATCTTCCACACGTCCACTCTATCCAGGCCTTTCAGTATTCTGTAAGTTTCAATCAGATCCCCCCCTCATCCTTCTAAACTCCATCGAGTATAGACTCAGAGTCCTCAAATGTTCCTCATATGTTAAGCCTTTCATTCCTGGGATCATTTTCGTGAACCTCCTCTGGACTCTCTCCAGGGCCAGCACATCCTTCCTGAGATACGGGGTCCAAAATTGCTCACAATATTCTAAATGTGGTCTGACCAGAGACTTATAAAGCCTCAGCAGCACATCTCAATAATGATATAAAAACAGAAAATGTTGGAAATGCTCAGCAGGTCAGGCAGTATCTGTGGAGAGAGAAACATGTTTGTGACCTTTCATCAGATGAAGGCCTGAAACGTGAACTCGGTTTCCCTCTCTACCGATGCTGCCAGACCTGCTGAGTTTTTATTAAGTACTGGAGATAAGAAGAAAGTCTAGAGCAATAACTCATGCAGTTCAACTCCATCTAAGCAATGCAGACATAGGCTTTTACTCATGTGAAATAATGTGCGCACTCACGGCTCAGTGCATTAACAGAATGAGATTATCTGCACAATATCACATTGCTGTTTATGGGATCGTGCGGTGCGCAAATTGGCTTCCAAGTTTCTTACAATGCAACCATGTCTACACTTTAAAACCATACTTCATTGGCCGAAAAATGCTATGGAGGTGCTGGGATTGAGAAAGGTGCTACATAAATTCAAATTCTATACAATGATCTTACAAAACTGCTGTTAGCAAGCTGATTAAGGTCAAGTTTGCGAACAGTATTTTCACACTGGGGATGAGAGAAAAGCACACGGCTTGATATTCAATTGACTATCCAGACTCTGAAGAGGTACGAGGGAATTCTCATGTTTTACTCTCGCCCACTCACTCACGCAACTAAGGGTTTTTAATGCTTCCACTTTCTTTCTTCTGCGATGGATCATTAGCTCATTGATTTCTACTTGAGATCATTCATCCTCTTGCAGCAATCCTGTGGAGCTGTTGGAATTCTTGGTTGATGTTGTGAAATCTCAGGGCCTGAGGTTATTCTCGCGATTCGGTGGTTGATGAGTGCTGAAGGTTGGTGTGGGCCCTGATAAAATGATTTGTCCAAACAAACATTTCAGGCTCTGTCTTTTGTCTTGGTTCCCATCTCATACTGCCGTGACACGTGGTAAACATTCAACCCTTGATTTTAAACAGTCGGGGGGAGGACAGTTGAAATGGAATGGGTGGGGGCCAATTAGGACACCCATCCCAAGCTGGTGGGGTCCTCTTTAAACATGCAGGTTAAGCCCTGGGGACATCCTCATGACCCAAATATTTATCCCTCAACGAAGAAATTATCTGATGGTTATCATATCGCTACCAATGGGATCGTGTTGTGCACATCTTGTCTGTCCCATTTCTTACATTATGAAAGTTCAAAGTACTCCACTGATTGTAAAGTGCTTCTGTAAACACTGAGGTCGTGAAAGGCGCTATACAAAAGCAAGCCTCCCATTTTGCCAAGATCCTAATATTCCCGCCAAAGAATCCTGAAGATGCTGACTATACTCCAACGTGTTTTCCTTCCACACGTCCTCAGAATGTTTTGTGCATTTGTTTTGCATGTAACAAGGGAATTTGTATATGTTCTTCCATGATCAACAAGTATCTTTATCTAGCAAAGGGCACCTGGAGAGATCATAACTCACTCCAGTAGCTGTTCTTTGAATTGCAAACTGCCCTTGCTCACTTTAGCTATGACTATGAGATAGGATTGTTGTGATTATTTTTTTCCCCCAGGCACCTTCCACACCGCACTCTCTCTGGCTACCACACTGGTATTTAAGAATTTGTTCATCAAGCTGCTATCAGCAATGAAGAGATTAGATAAATTGTCTCTCAGCAACTGTGGATTCAATAGATTCATAAAGTGCCATAAAGGAATATTAAGCATCATGTCATCTGATGTTCGGAGCTCACAAGCTTAATTCAATGTTTTCACACTTCACGGATCCTTATTTATTACATACAGCACTCGTTCTTTTAGTAAATGATTGTGTCATGAAAATAATTGTTGGGTGAATCATCTTTTATCAAAATGTAACATCATTCTCCAAGTTCTCTGTCGGTGTTTCAGTAAGAGCTGTGTTTGTGATAACTGAGGGAAACCACCTTTCTGACTCCAGTTCCTAATCCCCCACTCACACAGTGGGAGCTGCATGCAGCCATCTCACTGGACTTTGAAGATTTGAAAAGCCCGAGTGGAGGTGTAGGGCTATAAGACGTAATCCCCCACCATCAGAATCCCAGGGCCATAGCGATCCCTTCTTGTATTTACTATTAGTGTATTTAGTGATCATTAAAGTGAGGTTTGTTGTCAGTTCCGGGAGCAGTTGGTGGTTTAGGAACTCCTAGATCAAGGGCTCTGCGGCGCCCCTGGCAATATATCTCAATAACTATCTCAGGAGGTACATGCCCTTATCTGGTATTCCAACATTTCCTTCACTAGCCATACTGTGCCAGCTCCAGCGAGCTTGCTAATTAGCGCCAAAAATAGAGACAGTTTTATCTTGTAGTCTCATGCCCATTATGAACCGGATTCAAACTTTCCAAACTCATGTTGTGTGGGTCTCGTTATCTACATTCAAAAAAAAAAGGTAGACTCATCTAATCAGTCTGGACGAGCTTTGAAGACAGGTCCCAGAGTGAATGCCGAGTGCCTAACCCACTGTGCCATCCATTCCTTCGCACGACACTCTGATTAAAGTGAAGCAGTTGCCTAGCAACAAGTCTTCGGTTGGCTTGTTTGCTGAATGGTTTTCTTTTACTTCATGGATTAGTGTCTGGCTTCCTGGCTTCTGTGATGCGATGACAGATAATAGTTTACTCGCTACCCCTTCAGCAAGATCAAGGAAGTGTCGATGATTGTTGAAGGAATTCTGAAAAACGGACCAAAAAAATTAAGCGTCGGGGCTGGTCACTGAATCCTGTACCCAGACGATGTTCCAGTTAACCAATGGGTTTTCCTGTCTCTGGTATCTCCTCAATGGCAGACAGAGAGAAAGAGGATGTTGATTTGTGCTGTTTCCTCTAAAAGTCATTTGCCATGGTGTCTTTGTGACATCAACTAAGCATCTCTCCAGTGAATCCATATTTTGTTCACCGTACACATTTTTCAAATAAAGGACCTTAATTTAGTTGGACTGGGGCTAGAATTCTTCCCCGCTCCTTTAGCGACAGCATCTGGTCAATAAGTTTGTCTGGTGTTTTACTTTAGGGGGAACAAAGGCTTCTTGTCTTTTATTTGGGCTCAGGTTGTGGACAATCCTGACGAGCTGCCTTTATTGCGCATCTCAAATTGCCCATTAGAAGTTGACGGTCGGCCCTCTTACTTTGTAGCCATTGTTTTCTCAACAAAGTGGGATGCCACCCTGAGGGCACTGTGGTCCGGGAGAGGAATCCCTCGTAGGCCCAGACCAAGGAAAGCGGCTTCGCTTTCCCAACATTAGGGAATCATTTTGTAATCCCTAATGCAAACCTGACAGTTTAACCATTGGCCCTAACCCTACAATCCAAACAAAAACAGAAACAGAAATACCTGGAAAAACTCAGCAGGTCTGGCAGCATCGGCGGAGAAGAGCACAGTTGACGTTTCGAGTCCTCATGACCCTTCAACAGAACGAAGTAAAAATAGGAAAGGGGTGATTATTCCTATTATTCCTATTTTTCCTATTTTTACTTAGTTCTGTTGAAGGGTCATGAGGACTCGAAACGTCAACTGTGCTCTTCTCCGCCGATGCTGCCAGACCTGCTGAGTTTTTCCAGGTATTTCTGTTTCTGTTTTTGTTTTGGATTTCCAGCATCCGCAGTTTTTTGTTTTTATTTCTACAATCCAAACAGTTGGGTTTTTACAATGATCCTGCCATACTTTTTTGTTCTGTTTTTGGTGCCAAACAGACTCAATTAATTATTACCATTAATTAACTTCACGAGTTACCATTGTAGGATTTGAACTTACAAATGTTAGGGTTGGTAGTTCAGTGTCATGGCCACTGCACAAGCATGACCTTGAATCCCCCCTCCCTGCCTCTCCCACCCACCTGCTGGGAAGCGGAGAAAATCTTTTGAAGGGAATAATGGGGATTAAAACAAATGGACTGATTGAGACACCCACTGAATATTTTTCTGCATTTTATTCTGTGTTGCAAGGACTCAATTAAAGTTCCAGTGGGTGAGGTGTTTGGGGAAACTGAGTCTCTGCTGAGTGAGAGACCTTGGGAACTGATTTTCTCAAAAAAGTGAGATCTTAACAATCGCTGCCACAATGCTTTACACACACAAAAAAAATGAACGACGAGTTTCAGTGACTGAGGTTACAGAGCATTTTATCCAGAGCAAAGATCCCACGAGTAAACAAAATGAATACTCAGCGACCTGAAACGTTAACTCTGTACCTCTCTCTACGGCCGCTGCCTGGTCGTTTTGAGCATTTTCTGTTCTTATACGAAATAAATGAACGACTTGTGAAATGATGGTTTGGTGGCTTGGTTGCGAAAGGGTATTTTAGTCAGGGCATTAGCAGAACCTCCAATGTCATATGGGCCTGAATTTTGACCCTTGGCGGGATGGGCTCACGGCCTGTCAGGAAACGGACCCCCAGCCGCAATTGGCCCCCAATTGGCTGGCCAATTAACAGTCGGCCAGCGTGAAACACGGGCTGAAATGCTCGGCGCTGCCGGGGTGGGGGGCGGGAAGAGGGCGGGCGATGATGGTCGTCGCGGGAGCGGGGTGAGCGCTGTGAGAGAGCTCCCTGAAAGCAGACAGCTGCCCCTGGGGGCTGCAGACCTGCAAATGATTAAATAAAGGTTTAAAAAGCTGCCGAGAAGAAGTCCGTGCATCGCAATCAAGCACCTGAAAATATACCTCATAAAAATACTGTCCACGGGTGTTTATTTTCATTTTATTTTATGACGGAGATTCCATCCCGTCCTTGGATGAGTTTCGATGAAAAATGCGAAGGCCGCCTGGCCGATTGGCCGGTCCGCCAACCGTAAGGTTGGATGGGCTCCAAAAGAAATTGGAGAAAATTGCGCCGTTAATGGGCTTAGTTGCCCTCTTAATTTTCGGCGGGTGCGCTTCTGACTTTTGCATGTGCCCACCAAGCGAAACATCGCTCGAGGGCTTGATGACACTGGGATGCCCGCCCGATGTTTTCTCGGGCGATGTTACGCCCGATCGGGTCAGGGGGCGTGCACCCGCCCGCCTGCAGGGTGTAAAATTCTGCCTCGAGTCGTTGGAGTCAATAACATCGATGCTTTTAAAGAACACGTGAGGGAGAAAGACATGGAAGAACGTGCAAAAGTTACGTGGGAGGAGGCTCACATGAATATGAGGTTGGATGAAAGGGCCTGTTCCTGTGCTGTAAATTTTATGAATTTGTGCCTTATGATCTTCAACATCCACCTGTAACAACTAGAACAGATAGATGGGCTTCAATTTAATGTTTCATCTAAGGATTTCATCTCCAACTATATCTTCTCCCTAAGTATTGTATAGAAGTGTCAGTTGGGAGAATCATTGAGTCAAGGATGAAGTAACCTGTATAAGTAAGGGCCTAAATTAGGTTTCTTTTTACTGTAAACCAACCGAGCAGCTATGGACATTATTGGCTGAAAAGCTCTGTTGCCTAACGCAGATGGATCACCGTTGCCAACTCATCCATTAACATTTAATTTAACCTTGCTCTACGTAGGCATGCGATTAACATCTGCAACTGTTCTTATCATCCTGCACTGTCATCTGCAGACATTCTGATTCCCACCACTTTTCTTCCATTGAATTACATCACCTTTTAGGTTATCAACAGCTATTTGGGCGACTCTGAGTCAATGGCCCTGATCTTCACTGGGATATGATTTCCAAGCCAGGGGATGCAGTTCTGGCGACTTGAATGCTGTGGAGTTTTAACTCTACAGCAGCTTGGATTTCCTCTGAACAGGATTCCCTGCCAAGGAGCCATCCATCCTGACTGACAGGCTTACACTGTCTCGTCGACTGGGGATCACTGCACAAGAGGCTGAAGCCCAGGAACAGTGGTGGGCTTGTGCAGGTTGGAGGACCGCAAGGGTGGTTGGGGTGGATGGGTGAGGGCCTAGTGTATTTTAGGGGGCTCAGGGTTGATTGCGGAAGAGATCTGGAGCAGAGATGAGAGTGTTGGCGACCACAAAGGGGTGGAAGTGGTCGGTGACCTTGAGAAGAGTCAGTGATCGAGGGGATCCGATTGTGGTGGGGAGGGGAGGTGGGAAGGGGTGACATTTGCAGTTGGGGGATTGAAACTGTCCATAACTTAACACTAATTGGTAATCTCATTCAGAGAGGTCGTACTTGCGTGGGAAACAGAACTATTCAACTGGTGCAGCAAGGCTGGAATTACGATACTTTGAAGGGGAGCCTTCATACAAACATAGGCCTGAATCTTCCCCTCGTCGGGCACACGCAATTGGCAGGTCCGGAAGTGGATGCAAAATGCGCTTCCGTCTGCGATCGGCCCCCAAACGTAATTTCACGTTGGCTGGTCAGTTACCAGGCAGCCAGTGTGAAACGTGCACTGAGAAAAGCTCAGCGTTGCTGGGGGGTGGGGAGGGCAGGAAGAGGCCGGGCGCCGATAAAAGTGAGGGGGCGGGTGGGCACGTCAATCAAACTCCCTGAAGGGAGACAAGCGGCTGCAGAGCTGCTTCAAGGAGCTGCCGACCTGGACATATTAAACGGGAAGGGAAAATGCAGCAAACTGTGTCTACGCAGCACCTGACAGCAGAACTCAAAAAAAAACCTCAGTCACCGGACATTTTTAAAAATGATATTTCATGCCGGACATTTCATCCCGCCCGGAATCGAGGTGGTAACAAAATCGTGAAGCCTGCCAAGCCGATTGGCCCGTCCACCAACTGTAAAATTGGACGGGTAATGTAAAATCGGGTTTTGAATGATCTTACTTGGCCTTTAAATTGTCAGCGCCCGCCAACCTCAAAATTGCACGCATATGCGTGATTACGTCAATTTCACGTGCGTTCGGATCTCGGAACACAAAATTCAGGCCCTTATAAAAAGCAGCAGGTAAAGGACATCGGGTCCTTCAAGCCTGCTCTGCCATTTAATAAGAATTGGGATGATCTTCTACCTCAGCTCCACTTCTCTGCACTATCCCCTTCTCCCTTAATTCCCTTAGTGCCCAAAAATCTACCAACCTCTATCTCGAATATTTCAGCCACTGAGCATCTCTGGGCTCGAGAATTCTGGAGATCCACAACCCTTTGAGTGAAGAAATTTCTCCCCCTCTCAGTCCTAAATGACCAATCCTTTATCCTGGGACGATATCGCTAGCACATTCTAGAGCTGACGTTGGAATGTTTGATGTCTGCTTGATTCAAAAAAAAAGAGGAAATGTTCCAATTTCCCACGATTCACACCCTTCAGCTCAACAAATACAAAAATGAATCTAAAACAAAGCTAGAAACATGTTCCTAAAAAAGACACCCTCTAACTGCTCCATTGGCAAGTCTAAGATGCCTCCTGAGAGTTTGCTCGCAGCCATTTCTGAGAGAGAGAAATTACTTTGAAGGATAAATAAAGAAGCACAGCCTTTGATTTCGCTTAGGGAGGAGATGAAAGCCCAGTGTTCAGACTCCTCGCAGCCTACTAACTAAAACTGCATCGCCACAGCTTTCTCTGGGGATTCACCACACAAGCAAACCTGCAGCACCTATTGTTAGAACATTGGGGATTGTGAATCTCTAGGAACAAGAGGAACATCATTAGGCCAAACAGGCCCATTAGCAACTTCTTGCAAGCTGAATAATTCTAACTGCATGTCAGAACACAACAACGACATCAGCACGAGATCATCAATCAGGTTCAGCAAGGAAAGGAAGACAATTTATCTCTGAGAACAAATGTGCCGAACATTATGGATACAAAGTGAGATGAAAAAGAGAGTAGTGATGAATAGCTGTGGAGTGGAGGACGGTGTATAGTGGGGTGCCAAGAGGTCGACACTAGGACCACTGGAGATGAAACTTAACACAGAAAAGTGCGAAGTGATCCATTTTGGTAAGAAGATCAACAAAGAGGCAAAATAAAAAGAGTACAATTCAAAAAGGAGTGCAGGAACAGGGAAACCTGGGAGTATGGGTGCACAAACCATTGAAGTACAGTATGAGAAAGTGGCTAAAAAAAAAAGGCATGTGGGTTGCTGGACTTTATAAATCGTAGCATAGAGTATAAAAGCAATGATGAACCTTTATAAAACATTGATTTGGCCTCAACTGCAGTGTTGTGTTCAATTCTGGGTACTATACTTCAGGAAGGATGTGAAGGCTTTAAACAAGTTGCAGAAAGGATTTGTGAGAATAGCTCCAAGTATGAGGGAAATTTGTTACATGGGTAGATTGGAGAAGTTGGGGCTGATCTCCTTAAGTAGAAGAAGGTGTTGAGAGGAGTTTGGATGGAGGTTTTGAAGAGCATGAGGGGCCTAGGCAGAGTAAATAGAAACTATTCCCACTGGCAGAAGGTTAGAGAACCAGAGGGCACAGATTTAAGTCGATTGGCAAAAGAACCAAAGGTGACGCGAGGAAAAGCTTTTTTAACGCTGCGTGTGGTTAGGGTGTGGAATGCACTCTGTGGGTGTGGAGGCAGATTGAATTGTGACTTTCAAAGGGGAATTGGATAAACCTCTGAAAGGGAACAATTTGCAGGGCTATGTGGAAAGGGCGGGGAGACTGGCACTGGTTGATAGAGGGCTGGCGCAGATACGACAGGCTGAACGGCCTCCTTTTGTGCTGTGGCCTGAATTCCCGGGTCAGGACCCCGAGGCAGGTACCATTTCTGGGACTGAACCCCACTCGATGCCGCTGCCCGATGTCTGGCAGCATTTTGACAGAGGCCAGTTTGGTCATGGTGAACGTGCTGAGGAGGCAGGATGCCAACGGGCGAGCCCAATTTAAAGGACACCCGAAAGATTGTGGACGCCAGTGGCCTGGGCGATGACAGGGGCCAGAATGCAGTGGAGCAGCAGCATGGCGTGCACCATGGGAGGGCGGTCCCAGTATTCGCCAACGCCTCCCTGAAGGCGCTGTTAAAGGTGGTGGCAGCCCGGAAGCGGGTCCTGTATCCGGAGAGTGGCAGGAGGGGGTCAGACAGTCAGGCGGAGTGGGAATGGATGGAAGTGGCTCAGGGGGTGAGCAGCCGCAGGATGGGTGTGGTGCAGGAAATGCTTCAATGATTTTCTGAGGTCTGGCAAGTTGAGTGCAATGCAATACCCAGATGGCAGGCGTCTAGATCTTGAGTCACCCACAGATGAGCCGCGCAGCCTGGAGGCATCTGGTGCTCAGGAACAGTGAGGAAAGGTGTGCCCAGCTGCACTCCTGAGCTGTGGGCAACCCTCACACCACAAGCACCTGTGGAGGAGGCGGCACTGGAGAAACAGGAGACATCAGGGGAGGTGATGGCATGGTGGTATTATCACTGGACCAATATTCCAGAGACCCTGGGCAATGCTCTGGGGACCCAGGTTCAAATCCCACAATGGCAGAGGTTGAAATTTGAATTCTATGACGATGACTGTGAAACCATTGCTGATTGTTGTAAAAACTAATGTTCACTGCTGTCCTTACCTGGCCTGGTCTACATGTGACTCCCGACCCACAGCAATGTGGTTGACTCTTAAATGCCCTCTGAACAAGGGCAATTAGGGATGGGCAATAAATGCTGGCCTAAGCCAGCGACACCCTCATCCCATGAACAAATAAAAAAGAAATTGTGTGAGCTGTATAAGTGTTGAGGGAGAGCACCATGCTCTTAACTCTCTCATGCTTGGTATATCTCGCTTTACTGGCAGCAATGGAGGAGCAGGAGGCTTTGAACCTGCCAAGGTGGCAGCTCAGCAGGAAGTTGGCGAAGGCAGACGGGTGTCCATCCCAGAGCAGGTGAAAGCATTTACTGTATTTCCATGTGAAGGGGATGAATCTCTGTCCTTGTGTGTGTCAAAGCGTAAGCTGTTATCCACTGCTGCAGCTTTGGATAAGCGGCTACTAACAGAGGAAGAGATTTCTTAAGCAATGTCTTATCGCTCTCCCACAGGGCCAGCTGTCGAGGGGCATACAACTGTGCAGGAATTTCAGACCAGGAAGGTCCTTCCGAGGCACCACCACCGTCACAGCAGCTAAACGCGCTCTCCGTCAGCGCAGAAACACTCACCTCAGTGGAATGTCACCCGTTCGGAACGGGTGGCAAAAGGAGACCAGCGCCTCATATGTGAGCAGGAGGAGGTGACCGAGACAGGGGCAGCTGTGAGCAGTCCGCCCTCAGAGCATGGGAGGTCAGCTACAGCTCGGGGCTGCGATATTCCCGGCATTCCCCAACCCCACCCTGTGACTTGGGATGGAAATTCAGCCCCTACGATTCCCAGGTCAATGTATCAGGGGGTTCCCTCCGCCTGACCAGCATCAGGCAAATTCGGAGCACAACATTTTCAGTCAGGAGCCAGATACCCAAGTCAACAAATAACAACACAAGATTATACTGGGCAGGATTGTATGTCCCGTGGATGGACGCGCGCCCATCCCGATCGGGTGTACAATCGCGCTAGGTGTTGGACGAGCGTCCCAACATCATCGTGTGTTTGCGTGATATTTCTCTTGGCGGGCACACACAAAAGTCAGAAGCGCGCCCTCTGACAATTAAGAGGGTAATTAAGCCCATTAACAGCGCAATTGTCTCTGATTTTTCGCGGCCCGTCCAGCTTTACGGTCAGCGGACAGACCAATCGGCCAGGAGGCCTTTACATTTCTCATCAAACATCATCCAAGGACGGGAGGAAATCTTCGTTATGAAATAAAATTAAAATAAATATCTGGGCAGCAGTTTTATGAGGTGTATTTCCCGGTGCTTGATAGTGATGCACGGGGACATTTTCTGGCAGCTTTTTAAACCTTCATTTCATTATTTGAATGTCTGCAGCCCCCTGTGGGCAGCGCTGTGCCTCCGGGAAGCTCTCTCACGGCGCACGCCTGCACACGCAGTGTTGTCATTGCCCACCCTCTTCCCTCCCCCACCCCTCCAGGGCTGCGCTGAGCTTTTAAGCCCCTGGTTCACACTTGCCGGCCGTTAATCGGCCAGCGTGAAATCGCAGTCGGGGTCCAATTGCAGTCAGCGGTCAGTTCCCCGGCCGCTCCCGGCCCTGCCAATCGTGAGCGCCCACCGAAGGTTAAATTCAGGCCTTGCGGTCAGCGGTCAGTTCCCTGGCCGCTCCCATCCCCGCCCATCATGCGCGCCCACCGAAGGTTAAATTCAGGCCACGTGGTCAGCGGTCAGTTCCCTGGCCGCTCCTGTCCCCACCGATCGTGCGTGCCCATCGAAGGTTAAATTCAGGCCACGCGGTCAGTGGTCAGTTCCCCGGCCGCTCCCGTCCCAGCCGATCGTGTGCGCCCACCGAAAGTTAAATTCAGGCCATGCGGTCAGCAGTCAGTTCCCCGGCCGCTCCCGGCCCCGCCGATCATGCACGCCCACCAAAGGTTAAATTCAGGCCACGCGGCCAGTGGTCAGTTCCCCGGCCGCTCCCTGCCCCGCCCACCGAAGGTTAAATTCAGGCCATTGTCTTGTCTTAAATCCGTCCTCAATTAGAGGGTTGGCCTTACTATGAACAATCTTTCTCAGATCCATTCTCACATAAGTCACAAGAACAGGAAAAGGCTATTCAGCCCCTCGTCTTCTTTTCTGTGACTTTCTCTCCTGTTGCTTTCCCTCTTTTCCTGCATTTCCACGTCTCTCCACCTGACTTTGGGATTTGTCCTTTTTTTTGTTGTCAGGTGAGGAGCATTGTTAAAGCGAGACGTCCAGGCTTTTATGGTGCTTCGGTGAGAGTAATTTACTGTTTACTGCCGTGTGCGTCTCCTGCTGGGAGAAATGGAGAAGGGGGGTCAAAAGCCTGGTGAGAGGGGGAAGTTTAACGAGAGCAACTGAGAAGGAAGGGAGAGTGGCAGAGAGGTTTAGGGAGGGAATTCCAGAATTTAGTGCTTAGGCAGCTCATGGTATGGCCACCAAGGATGGAGGAATAGAGATAGGTAGCATCGGCGCCAAGGTGGGATTTTTAAAATTGATGTTTCGCCATCCAGGTGCCAATGTCAATCAGCAAGCGCAGAGGTGATGGCTGAACGGGATTTGGTGCAAGTTAGGAGATGTGCAGCAATAAGCTGCGAGAATAGGTGAGGAAGCGATACAAATGTGTATTTAATATAATGAAGGCGGAGATAAAATAGAGATAGAAGGTGGCAATGGGCAATGAAAATTTTTACATTTCAGAGAAATATTATGTATGGAAGATGTGAGTCTAATATTAGGAAAAGCATTGATTTTTAAAAATATACAATTGGCCTGCAAAAGTAATACTGAGTATACATCCCTTGTAGACAAATTTATTCAAGGCAGAATTGCTCTCAGTATAATTAAACGACTGTGTCAAAGTCAGATTACCGAGGGGAAAATAATTATTAATAATGATAACATAACAGAAAGTAACTGATATTTCCAGAGCAGCGGCAAACAGATAAATGTAACTATAACACCTATTGTTATAAGAAATCTGCGGAACAGAGATAGTACTTCATACCCAATAACAAAGAGATACCAAAGAAGACAACGGTTGACTGTCATCTTCTCCATTGCTCCCAGTAGGAGATGCACCCATGGCAGTATACAGCAAATTACTCTCACTAAAAGCCTGGGTGTGTAGTTTTTGACAATGCTCTTCACCAGCCAGTGTGAATATTGACAAAAAAATATGACAAATCTCAAAGTCAGAGGGAGAGAAGTTGTGATACAAGGAAGAAGTATCCGGTCTATGGCTAAATGCGGAATGCAATGTCAAAGATAAACCATTTTCCTAAGAGATGCAAAGCCAAGTCATCCTCGTCAGACGAGTAAGGGAATTAAAAAGAAAGTACACATAGTCCTGAATTTTACCTTTGGCGGGAGCGTGCGATTGGTGGGCCCAGGAGCAGTCAGGGGGCCAATGAACGGCCGGTCAGCGTGAGGTGCGCGCTGGAGAGCTCAGCGCCGCTGGGGTGGGGGATGGGTGGGGAGAGAGCGGGCGATGGCGTTTCCGTGGGCGCGGGGTGCGCGCTGAGAGAAAGCTCCCCGAAGGCGAGCGGCTGCCTCGGGGGGAAGCTGCAGACCCAAAAACGGATCAAATAAAAAGGTTAAAAAAGCTGCAAAAAAAAAAAGCACCTGAAAACGTCGCTGATAAAAGTGCCGTCTGCAGATATTTATTTTTATTTTAGTTCATAGCGAAGATTTCATCCCGCCCTTGGATGAGGTTTGATGAAGAATGTGAAGGCCGCCTTTGCCGATTCACCCCGTCTGCCACCTGTAAGGTCGGGCGGGTTATGAGAAACCGGAGGCAATTGCGCCGTTAATGGGCTTAATTGCCCTCCTAATGGTCAGCTGGCGGGCTTCTGACCTTCATGCGCGCGCCCGCCGAGTGAAACATCGCAGGAGTGCGCGGTGACGTCCGGACGCTCGCTCGGCCTCTCCTCACGCGATCTTACATCCGATCGGGTGGGGCAGGCGCCCGCCTACGGGACTTAAAATTCCGCCCACAGAGCGGGGAGACAGCCTGAGAGGCAGAATGACAGTTATTTTTGGGGTGTGATTCAGACAGAAGAACAGTCATTGCCAAAGTGGGAGGTAATGATAATGTTGTCAAGTTTGGAATCCAGACATAGGAACTCAACTTGAGTTAACAGGTAGTGAAGATTGAGCGAGTTTAATTGATGAAGCGTTCTGTGCACAGCATTAAGTGACTAGAAAAATGTGATTCGGCGCATAAATATAAAGACAGACAATAAAGCCTGGAAGTTACACAGCTACTGGACACCTCAAACCCCTTTCCAGCCAATGGAGCACTTTCTGAACTGTTGAAATGAGGGAAACATGAAGACAAGAATGAACAACGTGTTCGACCAGTTATAAATCAGAGAAAAGTTTAGTCACACTTTTTGGTAAATTCCTGATGAGCTAGATGGATCGGAGAAATGTGATAAAGAAAGTCAAACAGGAAAATCTCTATTACCCGGCACGCTCCGGGGAGTGGGAGGTGCTGGTTAACGAACACGCCGGTTAACTGAGATGTAAGGTGACTGCTACATTTTCGTCCAATGAGGAAGCTCCAGGTTGATGACATGGCTGTCGAGGTCCCGAGAGGGTGACCGTGAATCAAGTGAGCGGGTGCAGCGGGACGATGGTGCTGCAAGGCAGTGGGAGGCTGGGGCTGGAGAGAGGACAGGCTACTGACCAGTGAGTCTGACGTCGCCAATCAAAAAACAGACCCGCTCCCAAAATTCCGATTGGTGGAGAATTCCAGTGGCGGAGTGCGGGATAGCAGAAACGTTACTGTCGTGCCTGAGACCAGTGGGTTAGCAATATGGGGACAGATAGTCGTCAATCAGAGAATGAGTGAGAATTGACTCTAAAGATTTAAATAAAGCCAAAGAAAAAGGGATTATCCTGGGGAGGCACGTTACAGGAAGTGCTGCAATGATTATGGAATGCCGGAATCTTTAGCACGCTTGCTTAATGTAATTTCGAGCTGCTAACAAGTACTTTTTGACGGAGACTCATCCAAGTCGTGAATCATCCTTTTGACAGATATACCACAACGTCCTTTGGGGATCGCCTCAGCTTCAGAAAACCTCCAGTACGTACAGTCACAGCTGCTGAATGACAGGAAAGGAGTGGAAATACTGCATGGCCTGATTTAAAGGCAGAACAAACACTAGCCTGACCAGAAGGTGAAAAATATGCCAAGTGAGAAAAACACACACAATGTGAAGATAAATTAAAAAAAAACATGTTAAATGTTGGAATCTGAAATAGAAATAGAAAATGCTGGAAATGTGCAGCAAGCCAGATGGTACTTATACAAGAAGGAAACAGGTGAAGATTTCAGCTGCAGCCTCTTCCTCGGAACTGCCTCAAGTTCTGCCAAATGTTCCGAGCACCTGAAAAGTGAACCTATCTTTTTTGGCTTTGTAGATACTGCCAATCCCGTGCTACAGGAATTTACAATGTGGAAACAGGCCATTCTGCCCAAGTGATCTGTGCTGGTGTCCACGCCTCACAAGAGCCTTGGAACAGATTACTTCAGCCTATCCTCCTACTCCTTCCTCCCCCCCTGCATTAATTTAGCTGCCACTTAAAGGCATCCAAGCTACTCGCTTCAGCTGCCCCTTGTAGTGGCCAGTTCCACACTCTACCGACTATCTGGGCAAAGAGATTCTCCCCCAGATCCCTTATTGAAATTGTTAGTCACCATTTTATATGTATGGCCCCCTTGGGATTTGGACTTACAGCATTTTCTGTTTTTTTTATACATATATATAGACGCGATGTGAAACCGAATAGGAATAAGTCCAAATTTCAAGTCAGTCACCTCGGACACTCAGCTGTGCAGGAGGACATGGGCTTTATGGGGGAAAAGTTGAAAGTAATCAAACCCATGGCCAAATCAAGCACTAACAACACTGGCAGCGGTGTCCTGTCACAGTGAAAGATTTGGGCAGGCTCTTGAATTAGGGAAGCTGTGTTGAAACAGATGTCACATGGCGTTGGGTCAAGGAGCATGAAATAAGTTTGCGATAGCTGTGCTGCCTGGTGAGAGAAGCCCAGGCTACGAATTCTACAACATGTCCGTGCCAGACTCACGACGACCTCTCCAGTTGGAGAACGTGAAGGACATACCGGCAGCAACCTCTCCACAAGCGTTCATGTCAACTCAATCTGCAGGAGTGCAGATATGGGGAAAGAAAGGTGACACAGGTTTTAAGATTCTGGGTGACAGAGGTGGGGGGCGGGGTGAGGTGAGGTGAGGAAGAGCCTTTTAACACTGCGAGTGGTAATGTCCTGGAACTCGCTGCATAGTAGGGCCGTGGGAGTTGAGACGATGAATGATTTCAAAAGGAAATTGGATGAACCTTTGAGGGAAATGAATCTGCTGAGCTAAGGAGGATAAATCAGAGGAATGGGACTGACAGGATTACTCTACAGAGAGCCAACATGGACCCGGTGAGCTGTATGGCCTCCATCTGTGCCATCATGGCTTTGATTCTAACCCTAGTTGTACCACTTTTCCTTTATGGAAAAGCCTCTTAACTTATTTGGTGACCAGGAAGAAATTGATCGTGAGCAACCAAGTCATAAGCCTGCTCACAAAGATTGCATTTATCATATTAACTGCGTATAGAACATGAAGGAAATTGCCCCTCAAAGCTTCTCTATTGTACCTCAGCTATTGTTTAGATTCAGAATGGCCTTTAGTCATTACAGATCAGCCAGTAATTAATAGACAGCTAATTAATTCCATTGTAGGGAAACCTTATTTGACGTTTCTCGGTTGTTGTTGGTTATGCTGCAGATCACCAGAAGAGGGCACCAGTGATTCCCATAAATCATGGATAAAATTATCCTCCCACCAGCCTCAGTGACAATTGGTTATTTGAAGATTTGAACATCGAACCTCAAAATAAGGCAAAATCAGTGAATGTTACATTAACATCAAAACACTGGGGTTATGGTGCCATGAAAGTATTTATCATCCCTGCTGTCCTTGGCAACTTATGGCCCAGTTACTGCCAAATGTCCTATCAATGAGACGACAGCAGAACATCAACGGATAGTCACCCTTCCGCAGGTCGGAATCATAACATCAGCTGCAGCTTCACTGCCTTGAAGGCACTATATCAACGCAAGTTGCTATGGTTGCAGCAGGTTAGCCTGCCAGGTAAAAGTTTGAAAACTCCGAGGGAAGGATATGCCCGGAGCAGCTGTGGGTTAGCGCCAGTAATCTGCCAGAAAAACCCACTCCTCTTCTTGTTAAAGAATAATTATTTCACAGGCTCTCCTGTACCATCGCTGATAGGTATGTGCCTTTAATGGTCCTCCTGTACCACCGTGTAGAGACACACAAAGAAATGGGTTTTGAAACATACGCAAATTAATTTGTTCGACTTTGATTTACAAGTTTTACTTGGTCAGTTATTTCAATTTACTTAAACTTTGTGTGACTCGATTACAGCTGCTCCTGAGTTCCTTCTAGTCATGTGACCCGTAATGTCCTGTGGTTAGCACAGCACAACCATTAAAAAATGGACACAAACGTTGTGGCTAATAGTCTGGAGTTGGTGGTTTTACTGTTCTTTAAGTCGGTACCCTGCTCGCTGTTGCTGGTTAATCTCTGATTGGTGGTTTAGTGACTGATCAATAATACAGCCAATATAGTCCCTTAGCGAGTGAGCACCTGATGTGATTGGGAAAGTTAAGGTTCATTACTTCCAGCTCTGGAATTCTGCCTATCTTTTATCAAGGGCTGTGTCCGACGTTTTCCCTCAAAGCTCCCTGGGATTTCATTTCCACTCAGAGTTCAGGAATGAACAGCCATGAGTAAGCAGAGAGAAAAAAAAAGGAAAGAAATCAGCAGTTCCAACATTTGATCTGCAGCCTTCAATTAAAAACACAGGTTCTCACAAATATTCATTGCTCGTTCCGCCAAGCCTTTGCACACTCTATTCCCCAAACTCATTTCCACGCTATTTCCCCAAGGAAAGGTACACTTGAGTAATGGAAAGGATGGTCTGATCGACTGGGCAGGCTGTGTGGAACATGTCGATAGATCTGGTTTGATTAGGAACAAGAGCCAAACCCACGTTTGAATTTAAGCAGCAATGTAGCCAGTCATCATGGAACCAAGGATAGGCAAGTCCATTCAAAGAAAGAAGCCCGAGCCAGGTTTTGCGATTGTGTTGCTATCCTCGATCCCTTGCTACCCGACAGGCCATGTTCCGTGTGCTTTGCTGGCATGTTGGGACTTTTTTGACAGGAGTCACTCCGCCTCAAAAGGTCATTGGCGTAGGACACTCAGAAGAAGTCCATCGAACAGCAAGTCGGTTTGAGCACCTCATGAGGTTCCTCCAATGCCCTAGAGGACCAGGATGTCTCCCCAGGGTGATACTGCGCCATATAGGTTCCTGTTATGCTTAGTGAGTCTGTGCCGAGCGTCAGCCGTGGTTCACTTGGTAGTGTTTTGTTTTGAGTCAGAAGGTTGTGGGTTCATGTTCCACCCCAGGCTTTTGGAGATCAAGGCCAAGGCCGACGCCCCACTGAGGGACACACTGCGGTTAGGGACATGCCATCTTTCAGACGAAATGTTAATCGAGACCCTATACTATTAGCTGGCAAGAGTTTGAAGAAGAAGAGGGGCGTTCTCCCTGGTGCCCTGTCCATCACTCAACCAATATCAACAAAAGAAAATCTGGACATTATCATGGTGTTTGTGAGACCTTGCTGTGCGTAAATGAACTGCTGTGTCCCCTACATTAAAATAGCGATTACACTTCAAAAGTACTTCATTCTTCAGAACGCTCTCTCCCATCTGGTCTCCCCTCCTCCATAAACCTGGTCTCATTCATAACTCTGCGATGTCTCCTTCCTATTTTTTGTTGTGTGGTCGGGGTCTAGAGAGGGGTTTTGGGGATTGACTATTCTCCCAAAGTATGCTGCTGAAGCCTGGAGTTTCTCAAATACCATTACTCTTTATTTACAGCAAATATTTACACATTTGAAGCTCTACACGAGGTTGGACCTCCTCCTCCTTCCAGATCTCTCTCACTTCTCTGCCATGTGTTCTGACATCATGATTACATCAGCATCGTGTGCTTCTGATGTTAACCCTTTACTCTACATCTCCCCCCCACAAGTCTTTATCCCTATCATATTTAAATCTTCCGACACCTTCCCATTCAACTATCACCCCTCTGCTTGCTGACCTACATTGACCCC
Source organism: Cetorhinus maximus (assembly GCF_964194155.1). Taxonomy (NCBI): domain Eukaryota; kingdom Metazoa; phylum Chordata; class Chondrichthyes; order Lamniformes; family Cetorhinidae; genus Cetorhinus; species Cetorhinus maximus. The sequence continues at coordinate 92,238,844 of NC_135898.1, read as the reverse complement.
TAGTCCAGAAACACGTTGATTTTAAAATTCTCATCTTTGTTTTTCAAATCCCTCTTTGGTTTTGCCCCTTCCTATTTCCATAAACTCCTCCAGCCTCAAAACCCTGCAAGAGCTCTGCACTTCTCCAACTCTGGCATCTTGCGCATCCCCAATTTTTATCACTCTGCCACTGGCAGTTACATTTCCAGCTGTCTAGACCTGAGCCCCAGAGCTCCCACCCTAACCATTCCTGCACCTCTCTACCTCTCTCTCCTCAGTTAAGCCATTCCAAAGGATTGACATCTTTGATTAAGGTTCTTGTCACCGGTTCTAATATCTATGTGGTTCAGTGTCATATTTTGTGTGGCAACAGTCCTGTAAAAGGCTTGGAACATTTTACTTCCATAAAGACGAAAGGCGCTATATAAATGGATGTTGATGTTGCTGTCGAAATACTTTGGAACATCCTAATGGTACTACATCAGCCAGAATTTTATGAACCCCCACCAACTCCAACATCCCTGGGAGCAGAAAGTGGGGGGGGAGTGGGGGCATAAAATCAGGTGAGATGGGGTGGAGCATCATGCCCCATGGAAGGCTTCCCCCAGCCCCCATTCTATAGCTCCCACTGGCCTCTCAATCCTCGCACCCCCCCTCCCTCGCTGGGGCCTGTCTGGCTGGCTCCGGGGAGGTTGCCCACTTAGCCGCTTCTCCAGGCTCCATCGGTCGGGGACGGCGGGCTGCAGTTCCAGCCGTGGCCACCGTGCCCTGGTGGTGCTGCTGGCGCTGAAGAGCTGCCGGCCGCCAGGTTGGTTGGCAGCTCTTGGAGTCGGGGCATTTTCCCTCAGAGGGGGAGGGGTTGATGGGTGGGGGGGGGAGGGGGTGGTGTGGACGCAGAAGCCATGACCTCAGGAAACTTGCCTAACAAGTGTGAAACCTGGTTGTGACCTCCAAAGCCACTGGGGGTGGGCTGACCCCTGACTTTCCAGCCAATGGGCAGGGCTAATGCCTCCGCGTTCATGTTTCTTTCCCTGACTCAGCAACCCTGGAGCAGTGACAGGGTTGCGACAATTGGCTTCAATGTTCTGGTGAACGGACAAGATTATCACCCAGGGTCGCTGTTCCTAATGGCTGTGATTTCTACTAAAAAGTGCCCTTGTGTGAATATGGAGTAAGAATAGGTTTGAGTGTTGTTATAACACCCCCCGCCAAGTTAAATAACTTGCCAAAATCTACTGCCTAAGCTCATTTGTGAATGAAAGGCCACTCGAGCCGGGCACCAGAGTCTTGTTGGTGCTCAGAGAACCCAAGGCCAACAGGAGTATGTGACTCTGGGAAATGTGGAGACTGAATTGGAGTGCAGCACATGAAAATAAAACACATAAAATATGTGCGTCAAGATTGAGAGGTTAAGATATGTGAACGTGATCACGATGTTTTTCACGCCACCTTTGATTGGAGGAGAGGATCATTTATGGCCGGCATCAGCACCAGTTTACAAGATAATAAGTAGCAGAAGGGGATCGTTGGTCGGGATAATCTCTTTAATTCATGAGTGAAAGGGGTCCCGGAAAACGATGGTGACATTCTGTAAAATGAGACAACAACATGTGAAGTATTAATGGCTGCTCTGATTTCCCTACTCACAATGAGGTTGAGCATTTGTGGAATGCAGCCAGGAAAAGGCAAATGTGTTTCCGGCATTCGTTGATCTAGTTGTGAAGAGAAGGTAAAAGATCTGTCTGGAAGGTGAGATGTAATTCAACTTTTTCGAGGATGAAGGGGATTGCAACTGTTGTAAGAGTGGTATTTAGTGTGAAACTAGGGTAGGAGAACTCAAGGACATGTCTAGAAACTGGAGCCTTTCCAATGTCCAATGCCTCTTTAGCCAACAGTGAATATAACCAAAGTGCTGACTTCTTGTATTATCCCCTCAAATCCAGGTCCCTCAGCCTCCAAGACTAAAAAGTGAATATACTCAATGTACCCTGGGAGGCGGTGGCATAGTGGTATTGTCACTGGCTAGTATTCCAGAGACCCGGGGTAATAATCAAATCCCCCCACAGCAGATGGTGAAATCTGAATTCAATAAAAATCCAGAATTAAAAGGTCGATGATGACCATGAAACCATTGCCGATTGTTGTAAAAACCCATCTGGTTCACTCATGCCCCTTTAGGGAAGGAAATCTGCTGTCCTCACCTGGTCTGGCCCACATGTGACTCCAGACCCACAGCAATATGGTTGACCTCTAAATGCCCCTTGAACAAGGACAATTAGGGATGGGCAAGAAATGCTGGCCTAGCCAGCGATGCCCACATCCCGTGAATGAAGAAAAAACCCTTCCACTAGCAAGATTAGCACCAGGTTCAATCAGCAGAGAATATCTTCATACTGCATCACTATCCACGCAAACTGAAGGTGATCTGGAATTCCCTCCCTGACTCCCTCTCCTCCCTAAAGCCTCTCTTTTTGATCAAGCTTTCAGTCCATCTGCTTCTCCTTAGTATCTCCTCATACGTACGTCTTCCCCTTTGGGAATAGTGGAAGGGTTCGCAGGCTGAGGTGTCAGCCATTGAACCGCATCAGGAACACTCCAACTGTGGCCAACGCCCTGACAGGAACTTGAACCTAGGGATTCTGGCCCAAAGGTAGGGACACTACCTCTGCACCACAAGGTCTCCAGGTCTCCCCACCATCTCCCCGAGTACAGGTACCAAACCCCTTAACCGGCATCCCAACATCTGGAAAACCGGCTGCATTCGAAGCTGGTGCCCTGGGTAGCAATCTGAATAAAGCTCTTTTATTCTTTACTTTTCATGCTTTATTTTATGTATTATAAGCACTCGCTGGGCCTAGCGCACAAAATCCATACAATCCCCAAAGCCAGCACACGGCCAGTCCAGAGCTTCCTGGATACGGGGCCTGGTACCTGGAGCTCGGTGCCCAGTTTTGTTTGACAACACTCCTGCGAAGCACCTTGGGATATTTTACTTCAGTAGCAGTGCTATATAAATGGAAGATGTTGTTGCAATATGGCCACTGTCAATTCTCAGCGTTGCGTTTCAAGGAAGAGCAGTGAAGTAAAATTGGAATTTTTTTTTAATTGAAGTTTGATTTTCAGGGGTGTGGAACCAACTGGATAACTCTTTCAAAGAGCCGACATAAGCATGATGGGCTGAGTGGCCTCTTGCTGTGCTGTATCCTACTTCGATTCTATGACAGACAGTCTGTCAGATGCTGCAATTACCTTATGTGTCGCTTTTCGGGAAGATACAAATAACTCAGGTGTCTGGACGTTGCCAAGGACCCCATGGTCCCTCTCACTCGTGAATCAAAGAGATTATCCCAACAAACAAGTGCCGTCTTCTGTTTATTACCTTGTAAACTAGTGCTGATGCCAGTCATAAATGATCCTCTGCTCAATTCTAAGACGCAGCACAAAACATTGTGATCACCTTCACATATCCTAGAAATAAAACCTTCAATGTCAAAAAAAAAAACCGTCCCCATGTCTAATTTGCGAATCTCTACTGATTTTAACATGGGCGGCGGGAAGCAGGCACGGTGGTGGGTTGGGTGGTTGGGTGGGTGGTGGGGTGGGGTGGGGGGGGAGCGAAGTAATCAGGAGCCTCCCGATTAAAAAGAAAGACTGTCTATTTGAAAATCAATCAATCTTGAGGAGGAATATAAATGGATTATGGATAACTCACGAGGCAATTTCCAGGCCCATTTATTCTCACAACTTAAGCTCAAATGTAGCTTGGGGATATTTATCACCAGCGGTTGTGTGGAAGCTTGAACACATTGCAAGAAAGTCTGACAGGTAATTCCCACAACGGCAGATACTGGAGCTGAGAAGTAATTATTTCACTCACTAGGAAATCAATTTGATAGTAAGGAATATTTACAGCACAGTGGTTGCACCTCCATGTAACAGTTTGCCCCTCATTTTACAAATGACTATAATGTGTTATACAGTCAGCGCGATACCATGGAATTAACAAAGTGGAGCAGCTAATTGCCCGCGGTCATCTTGGATGCTTTTTAGGTAACCATCGCAATTTATTACAGAGATACACTTCTAATCAGGGGCTAACAGACACTGCTTCCATTAGGGCTATTTCAGACACGAATGCCACTCGTTTAAACTGACAGGAAAATGACAGGGTACACGTGATTGTGAGATCATGGTTAAAAAGTGTTGTGGGGGGGCAGACAGGAAAGTGGAGTTGAGGCCACGGTCAGGTCAGCCCCGATCCTAGCCGGGCAGGCTCGAGGGGCCGAATGGCCGCCTCCTGCTCCGAATTCGCGCCTCCTTGTGCTTGTGCGAATGTGACCCAGCGAGAGTTGGGCATCCTCAAGGGCGGGTGGCTCAATCTGCTTGGCACTCAATGTTGGCCCAGCTTCATCCAGTCCACACAGGTAGTTGGAGCGTTAAACGCGTGAGCCCCGTCTTACACAACGCTGCGTACCCTTTAACGCAACAGCCAAGCTGCGGCCTGACAGTCATAACGATGGAAGGAAACACGAATGTTTTACAAACCCAGAAAAGTCATTGAAACCCATTAAACCTGCCCCTCTTTCAGAGATCACTTCTTCATCCCATCACACAATCAAGAAATCTCTCAAGAAACACATTCAATTGTCTCCTGAACCCCTTCGTCTTCCAGTTACCATTTTGAGGAAATGAATTGCTTGGCTTTGGAAGGCTGTCATTGTCTAACAAATCATCAACTATGCAGGAGTGGGGAGGGTGGGGGTGGGGGGAGCAGCATTAAGGCAATAGGCGAACCTAAGTTCCAGGAGAACCCAAGTAATACCAACGATGCGCTACCTTAGACTGATTCTGAATCTTAGTTCACCAAAAACTCTATCACACATTATTAATAGGGAATAACACAACCATTTTACTCATTCGAGAGGGGATAGTTTAGCAACCAAATTAATGTTTAACATTAGCACATGGGCCTCTGAGTCAGAAAGGTTGTGGGTTCCAGTCTGGCTCCTGGACTTGAGCCACAGAAATCAGTGTGGAACTGCGGGAGTGCTGCACTGTCAGAGGCACCGTCTAGTGGTTGAGATGTTAAACCGAGGCTTCGATCATCTGCCCTCTCAGGTGGATGTAAAAGATCCTATTTTGAAGAGGAGCTAGGGATTTATTCCTGGTGTCCTGACCAATATTTATCCTTCAATCCACATCACAAAACAGGTTGACCCATCACTTCTGAGCTCCTGGGGTATCAGCCTTCAATCTTCCCTTGGGCAATTACCCTGCACTGGGGACCACTCGAAAGTACGATTTAAATCACAGACATCCGGTGGTTCTGACTGTCTCACAGAAACAGTTACCAAGAGAAAGTTAGAAGAATTAAACCACTTCTAACTCCAGGGTAACTACAGTACTGACCTCCTACCTGACTACCCCACCCAGACCCCTACTAACCTCCCCACCCCACCTGGCCCCCGCCAAGGGACACCCCGATGGCCCTCCCCATCCCCAACTACTCCCCTGGCCCCCCCCATGGGACGCCCTGATCAGGGACACCTGACTACCCCCCTGATGACCCACTCCCCCAGCTACACCCTCTCTGACTACCTTCCCCCCGACTGCCCCTACTGACTAACCCCCCACCCCTCCCGACTATTCTCCCCATGATTACACCTCCCTTCCCCCAACTACCCTCCCCCGACTGACACGCCTAAGTAACCCGCCCTCCCCACCCCTCTACTGACCACTCCCTGGCCACTTGAACCCCCCACTGACCACCTCCCCCTCTGACCAACCGCTCTCCATTGATCACCCCACTGACTTCCCCCAACTAACCTCCCATCACTGACCACCCCACTGACCACCTGACCTCCCCCACTGACTGCCCCCAGCTAACCTCCCCTCACTGATCACCCCCCCGACCACCTGACACCCACCACTGACCATCCCCCGACCACGTGACCCCACACTGACCACCCCCCAACTGACCAACCCCCCCCCACCCAATGACCACCTCCCCTGAGCACCTGTCCCACTGAACAATCCACCCCACCCCCGCCCCATCCTACCCACATACCTTACAAACTGACCTTCACCCTGGCTTCTGAAAGTGGCTGGACCTTTATACTTCCCTGCTCTACAGCAGCGAGCGTCATGTCTTCCTTCCCTCAGCCTCAGCTGCCCTGGACAGAAGGCCTCGGGAACTCGCTGCGCTGCACTGTTCTCACCCGGCCGGAGTCGGAAGGTCGGCCGGGAAAGGAGCGGTTGGATTTCAAGGTTAAAAAAAACTAGGGGCTGAGCGGCAATGCGACTCTCACTGCCCCTCCATGGAGATACGGCCACTATCTGGTCATGATCACATTGCTGCTTGTGGGAGCTTGCTACGCACAAGTTGGCTGTCATGTTTCCTACATTGGAATAGCGATGACTTTACAATCAGGACACGATTGGCTGAAAGGAAGGGCGCTATATAAATGTAAGTCAGCTTCTTCAGGTCTTTCTTTAACTCCAATCTCTGCGGATTGTAAATGGGTTTTTAAGAGTTGCAAGATAAGCATGGGAGACTTCCTGAAGAGTAACTGTTTTTTATTTTTCGTTTTTTTTTATTCATTCACTAGATGTGGGCTTCGCTGGCTGGGCCCAGCATTTATTGCCCATCCCTAGTTGCCCTTGAGAAGGTGGTGCTGAGCTGCCTTCTTGAACCGTTGCAGCCCATGTGGTGTAGGTACATCCACAGTGCTGTTAGGAAGGGAGTTCCAGGATTTTGACCCAGCGACAGTGAAGGAATGGCCGATATATTTCCAAGTCAGGATGGTGAGTGTCTTGGAGGAGAACTTCCAGGTGGTGGTGTTCCCATGTATCTGCTGCCCTTGTCCTTTTAGATGGTAGCGGTCATGGGTTTGGCAGGTGCTGTCTAAGGAGCCTTGGTGAGTTCCTGCAGTGCATCTTGTAGATGGTACACACACTGCTGCTACTGTGCGGAGGGTGGAGGGAGTGAATGTTTGTGGATGTGGTGCCAATGAAGCGGGTTGCTTTGTCCTGGATGGCATCCAGCTTCTTGAGTGTTGTGGGAGCTGCACTCATCCAGGCAAGTGGGGAGTATTCCATCACACTCCTGACTTGTGCCTTGTAGATGGTGGACAGGCTTTGGGGAGTCAGGAGGTGAGTTACTCGTCGCACGATTCCTAGGTTTAGACCCTTTCTGAACAAGTTGCTGTCAATGTACTGTAATTGTGGAAAGCAATACTCCCCTACAAAACATGGTTCAGTGTCTGACAGAGGAGAGCTTGCCAGCAAACACTCTGACATATGATCGAAAATGCTGCAAAATCAAGTTAGTTAGAACAGAGAGCACCAGCTGATGAGGGAGTGATCGCAGAGACAGGTAGCAAACCAACTCTAGCTGATGAATCCAGCTGACATCGGTGCTCATGCAGGTTTCAAATCTGCATCCAGTGAATGGCTCATGAGGCTTGCTGGAGATTTACCGAGAGTGGATAACAAGCAAGAAACTCGGTCCCCTTCACAGCTAATTTATGAGCAAAAATATTAGCACGATGGGGAGATCAATCTCTCAGGCCAGATCTCCCTCTGCTCCTACCTGGTTTATGTCAGCTGCTACCTGGACAGGGCACCCACCAAGAATAAGCATTAGTCTCCTTGAAAATGCTTATTCTTTAGAACTCTGCTCCCAAGTCCGGCATAAACTGGCTAGATCATATCACACACATGCTTCATACAGTGACCTAACCAGCTGCTCTTAAAGGGGCTGCAGGAGGCTGTCACCCAAAAGGGAAGTTGAATTTTACCTTACTTACGACAATGTGAAGCCAAGGGTGGCCATGTACGGCTCCCCCAGCATTTGTGTGGACCGCTTCATGCCCACCTTGCCCCCCCAATCTAGTTCGACTCCCTGCTCCCAACTCCCAGCACCAAACTGTGAGCCAGCTCAGCGGCAGGACCTCTCGAGTTTTCTGAGGCTCTCTCCGGCAAGCTCCAAAGCGGTTCCTGCCTGTCATTGGCAGATCACTTTGCAGATAAGTCTCGAGGCCCAAATTCCAGCAAAACTGTGAGCTGACATCTTTTGGGTGTGGATTCCTGTTGCGATGCCCATTTCATATGGCTCTGATTTGTCGGCCTAAACAGCTGGGAAGGATACAGCCGTTAAGCGATTTGGAATGGTTAGAGAGGGAAAACGCTGGTTGGGGTGTGGTTGCCGAGCGCAGATTGGCTGGCTAGAGTTGGAGAAGCTGCTTATGGGACCTTTGCAACAGCTGATTCAGGAAGCACCCTTTACATCACGCCCTGTGCACTGTGTTTGAAATGGATAGCACCCCAATAGTGTCTCTGCGGTGCTGACAGGAAACCAGGAACAGAACATGCATGGCCTAAGATAGGAGATAAAACCTGGGCTATCCTAACTAAAGAACTGGATACCTAATTAAAGGGTAGAAGATACAGTCTGTGATGTTACTGTATGAATGTTTAAAAAGTTTACACTAAATTCCTCTCAATCGTTTTAACAGAGCATTGGCTGTTCATCGTAAATGGGTTATTGGCCCCATTACAATAAGAGAGGAATTTGGTCTATGCCCTTTAAACATTTTATGATAACATCATTGACAATAATTTTGCCTTAAAATTTAACTTGTAAATTGAAAATGTTCAGTTAATGCTCAGGCAACATAAGGGATTCAAAAACGCTTTCATGCACACCAGGGCCCAATCACAGTCCATTCTCCTCCAAGTGAATGCTTCTGAACTTTTAACAACTTTGGGAAAACTATCCATTACAATCAGGCAGGTACACTGGCCTGTGGTACAGTAATACCACAAGAGACTTCAGCAATGATGATTCATTACATTGTGTGTCTACCCTCTTGACCGTGCTCTTCAATCTTTGTGATGTAGCCCATCAAACCCTCAGAGCAGCTCCACTCCTATTAAAGGTGACCAAGCACACACAGCTGTACACAACATGGTACGGTGCACTGAACGGTAACACCTACCGGCATTGGCATTACCATCCACTGTCCCAGAATGCCACGTACAGAAGGGCAGGTGCGCAGCAGAAAGGGCATTAGGAGATTGTCCACGGGTATGGTCACCTTCTCATTAAGGGAGACATCATCAAGTTACAGACCAATGGAATCATGGATGCCTTTGAGGGAAAAGCAGAAAAGTACACGAAAGAGAAAGGAACAGAAGGACTTGCAGATAGGGTTTGGTGAAGTAGGGTGGAGGAGGCTGTGGGGCGAAGCAGAAATGTTAGGATGGATCAGTCAGGCCAGATGACGTATTTCTGGACTGTAAATTCTATGAGTCACAGCTTAAATGTGTCTCTTTTTGCTTCAGAAGGTGCTTTGCTCAGTGCTCCTCATATCATTTTTCTCATGTTCCTTGACCTGTTCCTCCCTGTACACCCCACTGGGCTGCATGGTTCCCTGCTCTGCCTAACACTGCTTTTATACGGCTGCCATCTTAATTTCGATTTTGAGCCTCGGCATTCGACTGCTGGCTCCTAATATTTGTGCTCCTAAATCTGGCTCAGTTATCCCAGCAGTAGACACCCGCAAAACACTGAAGCAACCAGCCCACTGGCACGATAAGAAGACCAGATTTAGCAGCAGGCGTGCCAGGGGCTGGGTTATGGACATCAGTCCGTTAAAGATACAAACCTAAACAGCTGTTAAACGGCGGAGCTTGATTCCAATAGTGAGATTCCTTACGTCTTGCGAGTTTTCTTTCCCACTGTAACCGACCAACTTTTAAGATTTGAGTTTGACCATTGTCTAACCAGCGTTTATTTAGTTGCTTCCTGTTTCCACCCCACCTGTCTTCAAGACCTTTCAGCTCGAGGTCTCCTTCCTAGCCGAGCTGGGTGTCGCCCTCTCAATGGTCACCCAACAGTCTTATGAGATCCAGATTGGTCAAAGTTGAGGAAATAGCCATTGAAGTGTGTGTGTGTTGTTGAGAAGATTTCTGATCATGGAATCATACGTTACATATAGAGGCCCTTCTGTCCATCGTGCTTATGTCAGCTCTTTGGACGAGCTAACTCCTCCGTTCTTTCCCCAAAGCCCTGGAAATTATTTCTTTTTTTAAGCATAAAATCCGCATTTTGTGTACTTAAAACCACAAACCCACTCCCACCTACGTTCCCGCCCCACCCACCCCCTGACTCACCCCACCTGAAATCTTTTTTCTCCATCTAGCGCAGGGTGCTGTTTTGCGACTCTCTCTTCATCTAGTGCCCCCAGTGAGGGATAACGGGACTGATTGTAAGTTGTGAGCCATTATGACAGCTTGACAAAATAATTTAAGTGTCGTCTGTCAAAACAGTCAAAAGATATTGATACGTAGCATTGGGGAACATGGCACGTTTTGAATTTTCATGTATCAAACCGATATTTCGGGGCATTAGGCATAGTTCTGCTGTGGTTCCTTTTACGTGAAAGGGTAGTGGAAATTTGCAACATTCCGAGCTCCCCAAATAGTTATTGAAACTTGGGGCGGTGGGGTGGTGGTGCAGGGGTGCGGGGGTGGGGTTTGGGGGTGGGGGTGGGGAGCGGTCAAGTGAAAATTTCAAAACTGACTTCCACACATAGTTTTTAGTTGTGCAACGTTATTGAAGAATGAAGAACAAAGGTAGGTAGATGGAGTTAAGGTGCGGATCAGCCATGATCAAATTGAATTGCAGAACAGGCTTGAGGGGCTGAATGGCCTCCTCCTGTTCCTTTGCTCCCATGACTTGTGTTTCAGTGGCTAATTTTTGTAGTATCCAAATCCAGGAGCCACTTTAAGAGGCCTGCATGTGGAGATGTGCTGGGGAACTTCGTCAAAATGTGTTTTGTTAAGATTACATAAATTAACCTCTTGCATCCACTGCTCGCAGGGTTATCTTTACCAGTCCTGCGTCCCGCTGTTGCATACTGAGTGCAATCGTCATCAAGAATTGCTCCTGCAGATTGATTTACTTTTCTCAAAAGAGAGAGCCCCAGGTTTGGACCATTTATTTTTACTCTGGCCACTGACAGAGATTCCCATTTCACATTGTTATCTCAGTTCACAAATTGCTTATGATGGCAAGCGGTGGCTGAAGACAGTTTTCGAACTGGGGAACCAAGAGTTTTTAATGAGTGTTAGAGGGATCTGCTACAGACAGGATATTTCCCACTTTCAGTGTTATGGACCCGAGAGTGAGGATCAGCCAATAGCTCGTTAGCTTTGAAGTTTATGAATGAGCTATCAAACCTTCCTGACACCTTGAAAGTTCTTTAGTTTTCCCTCAAAGGTCTCTTCCTCCTATCTTTCTCCAAAACCCAGCTTTGTTTGATTCCTGTTGATTTTGACATCAACTGACTTTCTCTCTCTTTATATAAACCTTGAGATGTATAAATCAGATTCCAAATTTCTATCACGCTTAACAGAAAAAGTATTTTTTTAAAAATAGAGAAAGACAGGCGGTCATAGATGCCTGGTGTTCGCTGGGGAGGAGTCAAGGATTTGCAAGGAGCTGCCAATCTATCAAAAACATGTCCAGCATTGAACCTGCAATTATCCACCTCATGTTGTACAAGTTTAGAACAACTGGAAATTTATGAGTTTGGTCGGATTACACACAACTCGACCTCAGCAATATTGATGCAATACGCGATACATATTTTGCGCCTATATGTTTAATCCGGCATATTCTCCAAGCCACTGTGACCAAATGCCATGCTAGCTGTGCTAGAATTTATTGAAAGAATTTCCTTTTCTAACGCACTTGGCTTTTTTCCAGGGCAATCAGGCATCACTCGGATTAGGTTCCAGAGGTACAAGGGCTGGGTGGTGTAGTGGGTTTTTAAAAAAATTATTTTACAGGATGTGGGTGTCACTGGCTGGGCCAGCATTTATTGCCCATCCCTAATTGCCCTTGAGAAGGTGGTGGTGAGCTGCCTTCTTGAACCGCTGCAGTCCAGGTGGTGTAGGTACACAGTGCTGAAAGGAAGGGAGCTCCAGGATTTAGACCCAGTGACAGTGAATGGTTAACACATTACATAAATGTCCATTGTTAAAGTTTCCCGATCAGACACGGTCTCTGCCTGTACTGCGGCCCAGTGAGGACCCTTAGCTTCACCTCAGAAAACTGCCAGTCTGATAATTTTTTAATACCTCACACTAATAATTCATGTCGTCATTTTTGAGTTACATTGCCAATTTCGTCCTTTGTAGGATCCCTTTCACCATAGATACGTGTTTGTAACTTTGATTTTGAAATGCTGTACACGTACACTGAAATCAATAGATAATGCTGCAAAGATAAGGCTCCTGTTCTGTAACTCACCCAGAACTCAACATTCCTCCAATGTTGGGCCTCTTGTGTATTTTCTACATCCATTGGCTTCTGTGTCTTCAATTGTCTAGACCCTAAGCACTGGAACTTCCTGTCTAAACCTCTGCATTTCTCCACCTCCCTCCCTTTAAGATGCTTCTTAAAATCTATCTCTTTGGACAAGCTTTTAGTCACCTGTCCTCATGTTACTTTCTGGAGGCCCAGTGTCAATTATTTGCCTGATATCTCCCCCTGTGAAGTGCCTTGGGACATTTTAACTATGTTATGGATGTTATATAAATGTTGTTGTAATAGCCACTATTCACAGTTCATTCAGGGTAACCTGGAAAAGCCAATTATTTCAAGAAGACTTGTTGTTTTCCCGTGAATAGTGGCTATTTATATAACATCCATAACATAGTTAAAATGTCCCAAGGCACTTCACAGGGGGAGATATCAGGCAAATAATTGACACTGAGCCTCAGAAAGTAACATGAGGACAGGTGACTAAAAGCTTAGCCAAAGAGATAGATTTTAAGAAGCATCTTAAAGGGAGGGAGGTGGAGAAATGCAGAGGTTTAGATGGGAAATTCCAGTGCTTAGGGTCTAGACAATTGAAGACGCAGAAGCCAATGGATGTAGAAAACACACAAGAGGCCCAACATTGGAGGAATGTTGAGTTCTCGGTGAGTTACAGAACAGGAGGCTTGTCCTTGCAGCATTATCTATTGATTTCAGTGTACGTGGACAGCATTACGAAATCAAAGTTACCAACACGTAATTATATCTGTGGTGACAGGGAGCCCACAAAGGGCAAAATTGACAATGTAACTCAAAAAAGGCTACATGAATTATTGGTGTGGGATATTAAAAAATTGTCAGGCTGGTACTTTTCTGACGTCAAGCCAAGGTTCCTCACTGGGCTGGAGTATAGACAGAGACTGTGTATGTAGGTTACTTGTCATGATCTCCACCCCTCCATCATTTTCACATGGTCCATCTCTGACACTTCTCTTCCCTTCCTTGACCTCTCTGTCTCAATTTCTGATGATAGACTGTCCACCAATATCCATTACAAGCCTACAGACTCCCACAGCTACCTCGACTACAGCTCCTCACACCCCGCTTCCTGTAAGGACTCCATCCCATTCTCTCAGTTCCTTCGCCTCCGTCGCATCTGTTCTGATGACGCTACCTTCAAAAACAGCTCCTCTGACATGTCCTCCTTCTTCCTTAACCGAGGTTTTCCACCCATGGTCGTTGACAGGGCCCTCAACCGTGTCCGGCCCATATCCCGCGCATCCGCCCTCACGCCTTCTCCACCTTCCCAGAAACATGATAGGGTCCCCCTTGTCCTCACTTATCACCCCACCAGCCTCCGCATTCAAAGGACCATTCTCCGCCATTTCCGCCAACTCCAGCATGATGCCACCACCAAACACATCTTCCCTTCACCCCCCCCGGCGGCATTTCGTAGGGATCGTTCCCTCCGGGACACCCTGGTCCACTCCTCCATCACCCCCTACTCCTCAACTCCCACGTATGGCACCTCCCCATGCCCACGCAGAAGATGCAACACCTGCCCCTTCACTTCCTCTCTCCTCACCGTCCAAGGGCCCAAACACTCCTTTCAAGTGAAGCAGCATTTCACTTGCATTTCCCCTAACTTAGTCTACTGCATTTGTTGCTCCCAATGCGGTCTCCTCTACATTGGAGAGACCAAACGCAAACTGGGTGACCGCTTTGCAGAACACCTGCGGTCTGTCCGCAAGAAAGACTCAAACCTCCCTGTTGCTTGCCATTTTAACACTCCACCCTGCTCTCTTGCCCACATGTCCGTCCTTGGCTTGCTGCATTGTTCCAGTGAAGCCCAAACGCAAACTGGAGGAACAGCACCTCATCTTCCGACTAGGCACTTTACAGCCTTCCGGGCTGAATATTGAAATCAACAACTTTAGATCTTAAACTCCCCCTCCCCCCATCCCCACCCCGTTTCTCCCCCCTCCCCCTTCCTTTTTTTTCAATTATTTATATAGGTTCTTCTTTTCCCACCTATTTCCATTATTTTTAAATCTAAAACTAAAACTTTGTTAGTCTTTCCACCCCACCCCCACTAGAGCTGTACCTTGAGTGTCCTGCCATCCATTCTTAATTAGCACTTTTCTTAGACAATATCACCATCTTCAACACCTCTTTGATCCTTTTGTCTGTGACATCTTTTGATTATCTGCTCCTATCACTGCTTGCTTATCCCCACAACCACCCCACCCTCAACATCTCTCTCCCCCCGCCCCCCCACCTTAGACCAGCTTATATTTCACCTCTCTCCTAACTATACTCAGTTCTGCCGAAGGGTCGTGAGGACTTGAAACGTTAACTGATTTCTTCTCCACCGATGCTGCCAGACCTGCTGAGTTTTTCCAGGTAATTCTGTTTTTGTTTTGTCATGATAATAGTTGATTGTGGTAGTGGACTCCAGTGTTAGATACTATGGTTGGCTTGGGGAGTGCTGATTTATATTTGCCGACTCTGGCTTTCCTTTCTTCCCCTGGAATTCCTTCAGATCTTGGGACTTTCCCACCGGTCTCAGCTCGTGTCTTGCTTTGCCCACTGTGCTGCCTGCGCTCCAAATAATCTTTGATCTACACCAGTAGACTGGTATTTAATTCAAACATCACTGAGTAAAGAGTGATGATAGGAAGCTGGCTTCAATGAGATGAAGAGGTCAGTGTCTATAATAAAGGGATTATTACACAGATAAAAAAAATATATTAAGCAAATGAAGAGATTAATCCTAATCCTTGGTGAAGTTGTTATCCTTCAAAGCTGAATTTATTTGTTCATGAGATGTGGGTGCCACTGGCTTGGCCAGCATTTATTGTCCACCCCTGATGGTTTAAACAATTTTGTGGAAGAAATGATATTCAACCTTCATTGGAAAAGTTTAACTTGCAAAAACAATCAAGTTAATTAAAAACATACAGGTCGACTTTGAACCAATGCGTGAAATTAAACATCTAATTAAAGCTCCCATTGTGCAGACTGACAGTGGAAAGCTGAGAGCTCGATATTACTTTATCTTCTCCAGTAACTTTTGCACCTTCTTTGGTGGAACAGCAGTTCTGGAGACGGCAGGTTTCAGGGGTGGTATCAGTGCGGCTACCGGAGAAAGGAAGGGCCAATCTCACAGAGTTGGCGTTGAGATGCTCCTCAAGAGGCATAAACACCGACAGTAGCAATCTTATCTCGCCACTATTTCCTTTTTTTTTCATTCACAGGATGTGAGGTTCGCTGGTAAGACCAGAATTTGTTGCCCATCCCTAATTGCCCTCGAGAAGGTGGTGCCAAGCCACCTTCTTGAACCACTGTTGTCCATGTAGTGGAGGTACGCCCACACTGCTGTTAGGGAATGGGGTGGTTCCAGGATTTTGACCCAGTGATAGTGAAGAAATGGCGATATGTCTTGAATTCAGGCTGGTGCGTGGCTTGGAGGGGAACCTGCAGGTGGTGATTTTCCCATGTGACTACTGCCCTTCAAGGTGCAATGTCATGGGTTTGGAAGGGACTATCAAAGAAGACTTGGTGAGTTGCTGCAGTGCATCTGGTGAACACTGCTGCCACTGTGCATCGATGGTAGAGAGATTGAATGTTTAAGGTGGTGGATGGGGTATTGATTAAGTAGATTACTTTGTCCTGGATGGTATTGAGTTTCTTGTGTTGTTGGAGCAGTACTCATCCAAGCAAATGGAAAGTATTCCATCATATTCCTGACTTGTGCCTTGTAGATAGTGGTCAGGCTTTGGGGAGTCAGGAGGTGAGTTCCCAGAATTCCCAGCCTCTGACCTACTCTTGTAACCACAGTATTTATGTGGCTGGTCCAGTTCAGTTTCTGGTCAATGGTAACCCTCAAGATATTGGTAGTGAAGAGTTCAGGTGATGCCATTGAACAGCAAGGGGATGGTTAGAATTTCTCTTCTTGGAGATGGTCATTATCTGGCACTTGTGTGGTGCAAATGTTACATGCCACTATCAGCCAAACCTCAGTGTTGTCTAGGTCTTGCTGCATGCGGGCACAGACTGCTTCAGTATCTGAGGAGTCTCAAATTGTACTGAATAATGTGCAATTATCAGCGAACATCCCCACTTTTGACCTAATGATGGAGGGAAGGTGATTGATGACACAGTTGAAGATAGTTGGACTTAGGACACTACCCTGAGGAACTCCTGTAGCAATATCCTGAGGCTGAGCTGATTGGCCTCCAACAACCACAACCATCTTCCTTTGTGCTAGCTATGACCCCAACCAGTGGAGAGATTTCCCCCTTAATTCCACTGACTTCAATTTTACTAAGGCTCTTTGGTGCCGCATTTGGTCAAATGTTGCCTTGATGTCAAGGGAGGCATTCCACCTTAGCATTTTTGCCACGGGCTTGCTTAGTTGAGATCACCAGTAAAGCACCACCAGAGAAAAAACATAAACAAGAGTCTCTGGATGAACTGGGGTGTGCAAGTCAATCTTTTGCTTGTATTGGGTCACAGCTGCGTTGAACTCTTGCACGGCTGGTAGCCGCACATCTTCTCCTCCCCGATATCAGGAAAGCCAAGTGGGGCAGGAAATAAAGGAAGAGCTTTCAGTTCTATAGGATCTTGCGTGACTCTCAGGACATTCCCAAAGCGTGTCAATATGTTACTTTAAAAGAGCAGTCAGTGGGGTGCTGTAATCAATTGGCACTGGGTAAGGTCACATAAACAGCAAATGAGCTGAATGGCCAGTTAACCAGATTTTAGTGTTGCTGAGTGAGGAATTTTTTTTCATTCATTCATAGGGTGTGAGTGTCGCTGGCTGGGCCAGCGTATATTACCCATCCCTAATTGTTCTTGTGAAGGTGGTGGTGAGCTGCCTTCTTGAACCGCTGCGGTCCATGTGGTGTAGGTACACCCACAGTGCTGTTAGGGAGGGAGTTCCAGGTTTCTGACCCAGTGACAATGGAGCAACAGCGATATATTTCCAAGGGCGGAATGTTACGTCCTGTGGGCGGGTATGCGCCCAACCTGATCGTATGCAAAATAGTGCGCGATGACATCGGGCGAGCGTCCCGACATCATCGCGCACTCGCTCGGTATTTCGGTTAGCGGGTGTGCACCAGAGTCGGCAGCTGCCTATTAAGGCCATTAGCTTTTTAATTAAGTGCCACTTTTTCACTGCCCGTCCAACGTTACGGTTGGCGGGCGGGCGAATTGGCCAGGCAGCCTTTGCATTTTTGAGGGCACCTCATCCACAGGCAGGATGAGGTTTCCGACATTAATTTAAAAAAAACATTTTGACATAAGTTTTATTACGTTTCTGTGCATGTGAGTGAGCCCTATGTGGGGATATATTTTTTCAGACTTTCATAATCTCTATTTCTGATTTTAAAATTCTTCAGCCCCCCTGAGGCAGTTCTCCGCCTACAGGGAGCTTTCATTCCGCGCCCCCCCCGTGCATGCGTACACGTTAGCGCTCACCCTCCTCCCGCCCCCACCCCGGCAGCGCTGAGCCTTTCAGCGCGCCTTTCACACTCTCTGCCCGTTAATTGGCCAGCCAGTGTGAAATCGCAGTCGCGGGCCGATCGTGGGTGGCGGACCGTTTACCGACCGGTCCCAGGCCCGCCCACTGCGCCCGCCCGACAACCCGAAAATCCAGCCCCAAGTCAGGATGGTGTGGGGCTAGGAAGGGGGTGTCCAGGCCGTGGTGTTCCCATGTATCTGCTGCCCCTGTCTTTTTAGATGTTAGCAGTCATGGGTTTGGATGGAGCTGTCAAAGGAGCCTTGGTGAGCTCCTGCAGTGCATCTTGTAGATGGTACATACAGCTGCTGCTGGGCATCGGTGGTGGAGGGGGGGTGAATGTTTGTGGATGAGGTGCCAATCAAATGGGGCTGTTTTGTCCTGGATGGTGTCAAGTTTCCTGAGAGTTGTTGGGGCTGCACTCGTCCTGGCAAGTGGAGAGTATTCCATCACACTCCTGACTTGTACCTTGTAGATAGCGGACAGGCTTTGGGGAGTCAGGAGGTGAGTTACTCACTGCTCTTGTAGTCACAGTATTTATATGGCTAGTCCAGTTCAGTTTCTGGTCAATGGTAACCACTTGGATGTTGGATAGTGCTCAAAATCTCAGT
The DNA here is from genome assembly GCF_964194155.1 of Cetorhinus maximus. Taxonomy (NCBI): domain Eukaryota; kingdom Metazoa; phylum Chordata; class Chondrichthyes; order Lamniformes; family Cetorhinidae; genus Cetorhinus; species Cetorhinus maximus. Next base: position 92,220,402 of record NC_135898.1, on the reverse strand, counting down.
AGAATTCTCTGTTCCCCTTTCAGTTGTCCAACTTTAGCATGGACTGGAAACAATGAGACAAGCAGACAGGGCCTCAGCTTAAGGAGCTATATTTTGCTGTCGTACAGCATCTGGCAGTATCTACTCAAAGTATTTTTGCCTGCATTTCTGCTGAAAGTGTGAGCTGATAACAATGCAACAGGGAAAGCAGGGAATCTAGGACCTGAGTGAACAGGGTAAACAACAGTGTATCTCCTTATGCCAAGCTTGTCCAACACGCCACTATCCAGCCTGCCAGGCCTCGCTCTCCGGCCCACAGGCCCCATGTTCAAAATGTCGGTAAGCGAATTTGAAGATTCTTCAAAGAGCTGCTCCTCCAATCACAGGCTGACTCGCTCCCGTGTTTGCTGTTGCTAGGATCACTCGTGAGCCAATCGGCAGTAAATGCGGGAAAGAACCGGTCTCTAATTGGAGGAGCAGCTTTCTTCAGCCTGAGGCCTGAAAATATGGTGCGATGGCTGTGGCTAGCCTGCTGGGAGGGGGGGAAGAGTCAAAGTGGCTGCCGTGTGGGGTGGAGTGAGCGATGACCAAGGGGGTGGTGGGGGGGAAGAGACTGGCTGCTGTTTTGTGTGTATGTGTGTATCTGAGTGAGAGAGTGTGTGTGTGTGTGAGTGTGTGTGTGTATGTGTATGTGAGTGAGAGAGTGTGTGTGTATGTGAGTGAGAGTGTGTGTGTGTGTGAGTGTGTGTGTGTGTGTGTGAGTGAGAGTGTGTGTGTGAGCGAGAGTGTGTATGTGAGTGAGAGTGTGTGTGTGTATGTGAGTGAGAGTGTGTGTGTGTATGTGAGTGAGAGTGTGTGTGTGTGTGTATGTGAGTGAGAGTGTGTGTGTGTGTGTGAGTGAGAGTGTGTGTGTGAGCGAGAGTGTGTATGTGAGTGAGAGTGTGTGTGTGTATGTGAGTGAGAGTGTGTGTGTGTGTGTATGTGAGTGAGAGTGTGTGTGTGTGTGTGAGTGAGAGTGTGTGTGTGAGCGAGAGTGTGTATGTGAGTGAGAGTGTGTGTGTGTATGTGAGTGAGAGTGTGTGTGTGTGTGTGTATGTGAGTGAGAGTGTGTGTGTGTGTGTGTATGTGAGTGAGAGTGTGTGTGTGAGCGAGAGTGTGTATGCGAGTGAGAGTGTGTGTGTGTATGTGAGTGAGAGTGTGTGTGTGTGTATGTGAGTGAGAGTGTGTGTGTGTATGTGAGTGAGAGTGTGTGTGTGTGTGTATGTGAGTGAGAGTGTGTGTGTGTGTGTGAGTGAGAGTGTGTGTGTGAGCGAGAGTGTGTATGTGAGTGAGAGTGTGTATGTGAGTGAGAGTGTGTGTGTGTATGTGAGTGAGAGTGTGTATGTGAGTGAG